>NC_139020.1:45998544-46476012 GCF_964662115.1 Mustela nivalis
TACAGTTCATGTTTCTGCTACTATAATTACCCTAAAAATGGGATCTATCCCCCAAAGCGATTTCAGGCGTGAAAGAGAGTATACTCAGGCACAAGAAATAATGACTAGGGCCTTGAAGAAAGGTTTCAGTAATCTATAGTCTATGTATCCATGGAGAAGGTATTCTGGTTTGGAGAACTGGTACAGTGGAAACTAGAAATGACCACCATACCATGTCAGTTGACATCTTGATATCCACACACAAAAAGCTAATGAAGGTGTCACAGGATTCTCATTCAGTTAACCAAGGTTGTAAGTTTTTATGAAATCTCATACTCTAGCATAATGGTCATTAATTTTCTCATATCCTTCATCTTTTGAATAGAAAGGCACAATGTCACAGATGTGAAAAGAGAGCCGTGGAGTTCAAACTGGGTCCAAATTCTAGATTAGAGATGTAAAAGTTCTGGCCCTTGGACAAATTATGTAGTTTTGTTGTCTTCATCATCTCAGTTTACAGGTTGCTGTGTGTAGTAAACAATATAATCTATAAAATCACCTAGAGTCTGGCAGGAGTATAATAAATACGAGCTCACATTTGAGCTTATCTAGTGGCTGCCATCTTGCCTTCTTTCTTCCCCTTTTTACTTGGTGTCTCTTGATCTTATCTTCAGGTACAATGGCAGAAAGTTGGGAGAATTCTTAGGTATTCATGGGCAGTGGTTCTTAGTGAACTTTCCAGAAGCAACTTTGTGTCCCAGTGGTATCTCTCTACTTGGCAAGTCACTCTCTTTTAATATCCTTTGGTGCTGTGATAATCTCCTACAAGTTTGGGAATAGACAAGTTCCTTTAATTCTGAGGTTGAGAATAACAGAAACCCAAAACATAGTCACAATCAAGGTTCTGATGGAAATGGTACATAATCACCCATTTATATCAAAGCTTTTGTCATTACCTCTCAGAAAAACCACTGATCACTCCCCCAACTCCCCAAGAAGTAAAGCTCAATTTGGTATGTGTCTCTAAGCAACCACATGTAAAAATTCCTAAAGCACAAAATGGTTGAAAAATTCTCCCTTTTTTCAGTTAAAAATAGTGAAAAATCAAACATTTGGTATTGTATAATTTAGAAAGAAAAATCCTCCAGTGAGAGCTAACATTCATAGCTTATGCGTATTCCTTCTAAAACCTTGTGCACTAATGTCAGCTGTATTATAATTATCATTATTTCTTGTTCTTAAAAACACATTTAACAACATCAGAATCCTACTAGGCAGTGTGATACTTAAATTTAATAATATCTTGGACATTATTCCAAGTCATTAGGTAGAAGACTAGCTCATGGTTTTAGAGACTCTACAGAATTCTATAGTATATGTGTACCCTATAATTCCAATCTTTACTAAAGGCAATTTGAGTTATTCCAGTCATTGTAAGCAAGATTTATAAGGCAATTCTTTTTCTTTTTAAAAGAGTTTATTTAGAGAGAGAGAGTGAGAGTGGGAACACAAGTAGGGGGAGTGGGAGAGGGAGAAGCAGGCTTCCTGCCAAGCAGGCAGCCCGATGTAGGGCTTGATCCCAGAACCCTGGCATCATGACCTGATTGAAGGCAGATGCTTAAAGACTGAGCCACCCAGGTGCCCCTCTCAGGCAATTCTTATGTACGACTTTATATAACTGTGCAAGGATTATCTGTAACAGGAGTTTCTATTGGTGGGATTTCTGTATTAGAGTATGCAAATTCAATAAGTGCAGTCAAGACCCCTCAAATTTACTAGAATATAAGCTACATGGGAAGAGGAATTACATTTCCTTCACTGCTTAGATTAGTGCATGGCATAAAGCAGACATACATAAGGAATATAGGTTTTATTTTTCTCTTCAGAGAGCTGCTTGTCCATGTAGTTTATCTATTTTTCCATTAAATTCTTGTTTGTTTGTTTTTCCCCTAAGAGTTCTTGGTAAAGTAAGAAAATTAACCATTAGCCACGTGTTGCAAATACTTTTACCCAGCTTGTCTTTGTACGTCTGTGTATTTTGCCATTTGGAAGGTCTATATTTTCATGAAATCAAATGTATTAACCTTTTTCTTCATGCTTCTTTAATGTTTAGTTTTTTCCCCAGCAAAATAAAAACAAGACTCATATAGGTTTTCTTCTTCTTCTGTCAGTGTGGCCTTGAGGTTTTGTTTTGTGTTCACCTGATATTTCTATTTTGGTCTCTTGTTGATTGGGGGGGGGAATGCATTATATAGAATGGAGAGTACACAGGTAGGGAACCACCAAGGTAGAGAGCTCAGATTTATGCCTCAACATGGACACATTTTTATTTGGGATTTTTAATCTCTTTCCCCAAGTACATAAAAATAACTGTGTTGGGCGCCTGGGTGGCTCAGTGGTTTAAGCCGTTGCCTTCGGTTCAGGTCATGATCTCAGAGTCCTGGGATCGAGTCCCGCATCAGGCTCTCTGCTCAGCAGAGAGCCTGCTTCCCTCTCTCTCTCTCTGCCTGCCTCTCCATCTACTTGTGATTTCTCTCTGTCAAATAAATAAATAAAAAATCTTAAAAAAAAAAAGCAGACATTAAAAAAAAATAACTGTGTTGTCATCTTCTTTTAATGACAAAAGTTATTCAAGTACATTGTAAAAAGCTCAACTTATCAGAATATTTAGAATAAAAAGCAAAAATCTTCCTCCACTTTCTCTCTCTGCCTCTATAATTCCACTCTCTAGAAGAAATCTGTCCATGCTCCCTATGGATTCACAAATATATACACACATATTAGTGGTCCTTTATTTTTTTCTGCTTGATATTAATACCTATGACATACCATACATACATTCAACATATAATTTCTGAATGTAGAATTTCCAAAGCCAGTGTAGTGCAGCTGCTACACATCACACATCAGTGAACTGAATGTATATACACATTTATAATAACTTTGCAACGGCTGCATTCATGGTTAGGATACACCACAATCCAATTAGTCACTCTATTCCTGGGCACTGTTTTCCTGCTTTTAAACATTATAAGCAATGCCGCTATGCCCACCCCTATTCGTGCTTTTGCATTTATATGTGATTATTTCTACAGATCACATCCTAAAAGATGGATTTTCTGGTTTGAAGGTGACAAGCATTTATAGCAGATTGGAGCTGGGGAAGCCACGAGAAGCCCCTTTATCATTCCCAGCTCACTGTAATGACTCCTTCCTTGCACCCTGCTTCAGGAGTGCTACTGAAAATAGTTTTGTTTTGTTTTGGTTTGTTTAGAGAGTGAACTTTTGAACATGAAAAGATCAAGTAGAAACTCATCTGAGTGTGGGCTGATGTATGCTTCGCCCAAGGATTTCCACTTTTCCGGATCCATCCTATAAAAACCTTCTCCTGAAATGAAACAGTGTAAGTTCATTAAGCTCTAATCCAGCTGTGATGAGAGACAAGGGGGTTAGCTAAAAATGTGAATCAGTGGGCTCAGTGCCCCAAGGGAAGGTACCTGTAATACTTTGACAGAATTATCAGTCATGGAACTGGAGCAGAAATTAGCAGAGCATCTCCACAGTTGGGGGAGGGTGGGACATCTTCCTCCTCTCCCTGGAGTGGGAGTGCTCCCATCAGCTAGGACCGTGGTCCCGGTTTCCAACACTTCTCATGATTGCGGAAGTTCTCTGAGCAAGATGCCCCAGGGTGTAGAGGTTTGCAGACTGCCCGCAGACTGCCCTCATCCAACCGTAGGAGATGCCCTACCGTGGGGTGTTTGTTCAGGGACGTGCTGGGTAACCAGAAGGGCTGCCTGCCCTCTTCTGGACCAGGTAACCAGGAGTCAGCTAAGAGATCCTCTGTCTTTTCCCACCCCTACCTCTTTCCCACTCCTCTTTCCTCCTTTGCTTGGCTTGAGGCCAAACTGTCATCTAAGAAGGAAAGGTAAAGACCTTTAATTCGGGTATTGAAATTCAAGCTCATAACAACCTTGTAAATTTGATAGCAATCACCAAATTGCCCTCTACAAAGGAAGTTCGACTTCATACTTCCTTGAATAGTTTCTTTGACACCTTGATGAAACGCATTAAGCTCATTAACCTTAGTTTTTGCCAGTCTGACTTCTCATTATTATCTATGTTTTCTTAAACAATGTTAGTATAAAAAGACATGAAAATCAATTCACCTGTCTATGGACTATTTGTATTTCTTCCATAAATTGCTTGCTTATGACCCATGTCCTATTTTTAAATGGGGTATCTTTTTTTACAGATCCGTAGGAACTCCTGACATGTTCTGAATATTAACTCTTTTAACAATACACTGACGTGGTCTTAATTATGGCTTCCGGCATACAGATAGTTTATATGTTCCTGTGCTTAGAACACACTGAACCCCAGCGCCATCCTCCAGTTTGTGGAAGGACAGCAAATACAGTTCCTGAGACGGGGCTGCTAAGAGCTCTGAAATCTTGACAGGAGTAGTAGAATAAGGAGATGCTACTGTTGACGAAAGTTGCAAAGAAGCTTCCACAGAGACCTGCACTTCTTCTTCCAGCTCCAGCGGTATTGAGGAAATCAACACAATGGTTATTTTCATATGCAAATACGGGGCTGAGGCCCTGCTCGCTTTGGAGAAGTTAAGGCGTGCTTAACAGAAAACAGTTTTCCCACTCTGCAGGGATAGGCAGAGTTCTAAGTGAGGAGAGACACTGCCTCCACCCTGTGGCTTACTCTTTTTGTGATGCACCTGTTCTTTAAATAATTGCTTACAGTAGATAAAACCCCAAGACACCCAGAAGACCAGGCTGGCAGGATCTTCCCTTAGAGGTGGAGGAACAATGGGGTGCAAAGATGATGACCTTGGTCAAACTCAGTCTTGGGCCAGATACTATTTAAAACTGGAGAACCCCAGCCTTGAGCAATGTTAGAAAAAAGGAAATTTCTTTTTGTTATTAACTTAGAAGGGAATGATATTGTGAGAAAATGGCCTCTTGTCATTTTCCAGCTCTGTCACTGGTCTTGGGGTTTACCAGAGGTGACAGTCCAGTGGAGAGCATACCACTTTGAGCAGGTCTCCTCTATATGAAGTAGACCGTCCTACATCGATCATGCCAGAAAAGCCTGTACTTGGGATAGGACAGGTCGCCTGTAAAAGTGATATAATATATTCTATCTTCAGGGGTTTGTTCTTTTGGCAGGACCTACATTGGGATTGAGAAAGAAGTACTATTTTCTTTAACCTTACTCTCTATGCTGTGCTGAATGGCATCCCAGGGTGGTGTGGAAAACCTGACTTTTACTTGTCCCTAGGGTCACAGAGGCCATATCCTATGGAACAATGTGATTTTAACAAAGAGATTGTAGCATCCATAAGCACAAAAGAAACCTAGCAAACTTGGCCAAACCTGTAACGTATGTACAGGTTTGTATGTATGAATGCATGTACACTGCCTAAATATATTATGATTTGGGGATCATTAAAAGAATTTGCCCAAGAGTCCTCTCCTCCTTCCTGGTCCTTCCCCTCTAACTTCATTAGAATACACCTTTTATACAAAGGCTAAATTACATTTATTTATGGTGAAAACATTCCCCCCCCCAAACAATTACCAAAAACACTATCCCAGAGAGAGCTAAAACCCTATAATCCCATTACTCTGCTTAATTCTTTATCATCTTCCACAGGAATTCAAAATTTTTGCATAGTTGCAATCATGTGCCCATAGAACGATATATCCTGTATTTGAAAAAAATTAATGTTACACAGCTCAAAGGTCCCTGCCCGCATAACGACACAGACATGAGCTCTTCTGGAAAGAAAACTGATCTTGGTCCCAGGCACTTTCATTTGAGTCATAGCTTCAATGTAGACAGAATGACCTTGGGCAGATTTCTTAATCTCCAGACTGTATTTCTTCATTTCTAGAATGAGATTCTTCTCGCTTGCAGGATGGTCAGTGACTGGTCTTATTTCCTGAACTGATGGTTTTTGTGCCAAGCACTGGGCCAAGAATTCTTTAGATCGTCGTCTATTTAAATCCTAACAACCCCTGAAGATAGGTTGCTTTAAGAACACTGAGGCTAAGGCACCTGCTCAAGGTCACAGGGCATGCCAGTGGAGGAGGTGGAATGTGAATGAGGTTAGGGTGAACAGTGTCTTTTTGGCCACTCCTATAAGGCAGCACAAATGCCACCTAAGAATAGCAGATGACCTGTCCCCTTAGCACATGACTTTGCAGATCCCCAAAATCCCAAGGACTGAGTGAATGAGGTATAATACTGGTTTAATTCTGAAGATCCTGAACAAAAGAAGGACAATAAGGAACTCAGGCAAAACTGAAAAGAGCAAAGCAACCTCAAGGAAAATTGACCTAGGTGGGCAAATTTCCCAAACATCATTCACTATTCTGATGTCTCCGGAGTGACCTTCAAAATTTCAAAATTTGTGTGGGTTACTTCAAAGGCAGTTTGTAGAAAAGGAAGGAGATAGGCATGTTCTGAACACTCAAGTTTTTTGATTGGTAAAACCGGGATAATAACAAGTGTTGTCTCCCAGGGCTGTTGTTAAAATTAACACAAACACCAGAAGGGGCAGCACAGATGAAGGACTTTATTTCAGTGCGGGGACACGCTGCCGCTTTGAATTAGACCCAAGTCTGTGGCTCTTCTCTCTGGGGTCATTTGATGGCATGTGATTACGATGTTCACTGTCCAAAGGCTGGAGCTACTAATTGAATGCTGCTAGACAATGAATTACTTCACAAACACTGAAATATAAAAAGTATTCAGAGCCATCCAAGTATGAGGACATTATTAATTTATGCTTTTCTCAAGAGAGCTACTTTAACAAGAAAGAAAAATCCACGTCCCACCTTCGTTCTTCTCCCTAAAGTAACGTCTCCTCCCAAAGACAAAGAGCACTAACCCATTTGTCCTTGAAAGGCGGAGCCCAGGAATTCTCGAGTCCTGAACACCCCCTCCCTTTCTGCTAGGGACCAAACCGCCTGCCTCCCTTGGTGTCACAAAGTCCCCGGTGCGCCAAGCAAATGTGTTTTTTTCTGCGGCCCGCCGCCCCGGCGGGGAAGGGGAGTACCCTGGCCACCCCACACTTTCCCCGCTGCAGCTTTCCAAACAAACCAAGGCGGGATGGGAGTGTCTTCTTGGCTGTGGAACTCGATCCTCCTACCTTGTCC
Organism: Mustela nivalis; assembly: GCF_964662115.1. NCBI lineage: Eukaryota > Metazoa > Chordata > Mammalia > Carnivora > Mustelidae > Mustela > Mustela nivalis. The sequence goes on from NC_139020.1 coordinate 46,005,699, forward strand.
TGAAGCCACCCGCTGCTCTTCCCCGGCCCTCCCTTCGTGGTGATTTTCCTGTCCGGGACGCCCGGGAAGGGCGCGCGGCTGGTGTCCGCCCAGCCCGAAAGGTACGGGCTTTCCCGCCGCCCTGCTTTCCGGCCTCCCTGCTCCGGGGACGCGGAGCCCCCCTCAGTCTCCCTCTGCATTGCACCTTCCTCCGTGAACTTGGGGGCGGCCGTGGTCACCGCGCGTCTGGCGCCAGCAGCCGAGCAGGAGGAGCTTCCCCGCGGCTCCGGAGGTGCTCGGCGCAGTCTCCCGGGATCCGGACCGGGCGCGGAGGGCAGCGCACCGGCTGGCGGGCGCCTCCGACTCTCCGTGGCGCGGCGCTTTCCGCAGCTTGCCCGCCTGGTCGGTGGAGGAATCGTGCCCGCGCCAAGCCGAACCCGGGCCACCTTCCTCCGGTTTTTTCCGCCGGCCTTGGGCTTCGGCGGCCCGATGCGGCAGGCGCCGCGGGAGCAGCAGCAGCCGGCTGGAGCGAGCGGCGGCGGGCGGAGAGCAGCGGGCCGACAGCCGCCCAGCCCCGCATACCCCTGCAGTCTTCGCTCCTGGGCCTTGGAGGGTAACTCTCTCCCTCCGGCTTCCCTGCGCGTTTGCATTGCCCGGGTGAGGGGGACTGGGGATCGGGGAGACCGAGTTCCCCACGCTGGTTGGGGCGGCCTGGGGTCTGTGCAGCTTTGAGCGTCGCGGGTGGGGGGCGCGCTGAACCGACAGCCCCCTCCGTGCACTCTGCCGACCCCGGCTGCGTCCGAGCGCTCGGCCTCCTGGTTTAGGGGCTGGAGAGACTGGACACCCGGGGCAGAGAGGACTTGCCGGGCGCTCGGACCCCCAGGGCGGGAGGAGGGGCGCTGCGAGTCGGGAGGACCTGCTTTGGGACCCGCTTTTCTCAAATCTCGGGAGCTTGGGCACTCGCGTGCCGACAAGGGTGGGGGCTCCTTGCTCACCTTTGTTTTGCGAAAGGGTCTGTCCGCGAACGGGGGCTAGAGATCTGGAAGGTTCTCGTCTTTTATCTTAGAAAAATTTCCAACAAACCCTCCTTCCCGCCACAGTAGAACTAGACCTAACAAAACAAGCACCGAGACAGTTTGGGGGAAAGAGCGGTGGTTGAGAAACTCTCAAGGTTTGGGCTCCCGTTAGTTTTCAAGGTAAAAAAGAAACGACTTGTCATTTTGAGGCCGTTGCTCTAGGGTTCTCTGGAGATCTCAGCCTCTTTCTTCTGTTATTTTGGCTCAAAAGAAAATCTGTAGACGATTTCTAGAAACTAAATACAAACCCCAAACACCTTCTTACAGGATCTTCAGTAGATGGGGTGGGGAGAGAGGTGTGTGGGGGGAGTGGGGGTGTTGCTTGCTGTTAAAAGGTAATATTTAAAAACTGTATGTGGGAGAGGGGATAGGAATAACATCCGTGGATGCCATCAGAAACCACAAAAGCCGCAGATTCTAAACTCAAAAAAGTCACATGCATCTGAGTACTCTGATTAGGTGGAGAGTTAAGGGACTGCAGGAGGGCCAGAAACTCCTTGCCCTCCTTGGCTCTTCTGACCGTTTTCACACTGACATTTAGGTTTCTGATGGCTGCGTGTACTGTGCTATCGTGTGGGTGTTTGACTTTCCGGTCTTCAGACTTCCTCTCCCCACTGCAGTCGGTGACACTGTCTCATTTACACGGAGATGTTCGTTCGGTATTTGGGAAGATCTGGTCAGGGTATGAGGTTATTTTCCTTTTGAAAATAAGTTGATTTGACATTTGTAAATTGGTTGTGTAGCTTCCTTTTCTTCTCAGCAAGGACTGTTTTTCACACCCAGATAGGCAAAAGAGACACTCAGATTGTTTTGTAATCTGTTGTCACTGAATAAGGCCAGTTGCCTCAGGGACATTTTATTTTATTGTTTTTTAAAGATTTATTTATTTCAGAGACAGAAAGTGAGGGGAGGAGAGGACAGGCAAAGGGAGACAAATCTTCAGGCAGACCCCCTGCTGAGCACAGAGCCCAACACCAGGCTCCATCTCTGGACCCGCTCATGATCTAAGCCAAAATCAAGAGTAGAACACCTAACCAACTGAGCCACCAGGCCCTCCGACTCAGAGACACTTTAGATAATGGCAGCTTTGGTTTATAAGGAGAAAACCTTTTCAGAAACTGATTGTATCACCCTGATTGGGCTTCATGAGTCTTCCTTAATTGTTCATATGGAGGAGGAGATCTTCATTCCCTGCTCAGTGGAGCTTCTTTCCTGGAGTGATATTTTTACCGTAGTCCCTGAATGTCACCGTCCCAGATTATATGTCTCCTTATAAAGATGCAACAAAATGAGATCACATTTCAGATTTGTTGGAAATAATTCAGTTTGTTCTTCTGCCCCAAATCCATAAAAATCTTTGAGGCTCAGAAAGGAACAGATACTAATTGGCAGAAGAATACCACTGAAAGACTGTTAAAGAAAAAACAACAACAACAACAAAAAACAACCCTAAAATGTAAGTCTGTCTTTTGTGAAAATTGCAAATCTCAAATTATCTCATTCCAGAACATAGTGGTAGCTGTTTTCTTCTGTTGGAGATACTTCTGTGTTCCACCTTATGTGGAATATTGTAGGAGAGAGGTGAAATATGCCACATTTCCTGTATGTCTCTGATAAACATCTTCTGTTAGCCATGCAGATTACCACTTGGCTTCTGTGGAAACTACAATTCCATCCAGGGTTGGGGGCCAGATAGTTATTTAATATACATTCCAGCTGATTCCAGTAACATAAAGCTCACATGGCAGGCACTGTGATCCCCGGTGTGTTCACGTGTGTTATTTTATTAAATCTTCCCATCAACTGTATGAAACAGGCATAATTAGCTCCATTTTATAGTTAAAAAAAAAACCAAGATTGTCGCAGCATAAGTGACTTAGAATGGATCACATAAAGGTCTGCTTAACCTCTGCCTTACACCCTCCCAGGAAACCTCTGTAGTGTACATTCTTTGTGCATATCGTTCAACTTTGCCTTGTACACACTCAAGGGATATATCCTCTGATCTGAATATACTTTCGTTAATTACCCCTCACTTGAACAGGTGGTCTGCATACTTTGCCTTTTCTTCTGATAGCTCCTGACTTTCATCAATTAGTTATCTTCTGTCTTCTTTGTATCTTTGATGTGCCACTTTGGTGTGCTATGTCTGGCCAAATTCAGGAGGCTATGTTATCTCCAAGGCATTGTGTTCCAAAAATTCCTTTCATTCTGGATATATTTTCCCTGAAGTTCCTACTCAGCCTTCTTTCCTAGAAGAAGCCTACCCAGGGGAATATCCCTACTCTGACAATTTCAGTGAACTTCTGCTGTTTATTCTAACTACAGTGGATAACAGAACACATCATAACTTCCAGGTGAACCCTTTATGGGTTAAAAATAAAAATATATTTGTTATTACACTGTATGTTAATTATACTTCAATAAAAAACATATTTGATTTGTAGCAGGCTTGGTGTATAGTGTACAAAGGATACAGTGGACATAGCAGCATGTTAGTAAGAAACTGTATTTCTGGTTCTATATTAAGATGTTAGAAGTACTGTTCCCTCACATGGTGAGGTGGCAGGAGTTCTTTCCCCAGGTGGTGACTCCCAGCACTGAATAAGCAATGGGGTCTTAGACTTGATCAGGAACTTGGTCAGGCTCAGAAAGGGTAAGATCCTGGGGATGAGTTTGAGAATAAAAGAAAGTTAAGGAGCAGTAGGAACTGAGTCTCTGTTCCATGGCCCTGTTTCCTCTTCTGGGAGACTTTTTGTCATCCTCAGGGTTGGGGGATGGGCAGCTTACCATTTATTGTCATCCTTCTGCATTGACTGGAGAGGGACTTTCCTCTTCTTGGACCACTGGGAAAGAGAGGAAGGAAAGCACCGAGCCCTTGGGATTTTTTTTTTTAATCACGGACACTGAAAAGCTGGGTGAAAAGATGTTCTTTTCCCCCATTTTTTCTTCTTGCCCTTTAACCGAAGACACTATGCTTAGTGGCATGTAATGCTGGTCTTTGAAGGATTTTTTAAACCTTGACCTGCTTTCATCTGGTTGGGAATGGAAAGGTCTGTAGGAGATGAGGAGAACGAAGTCTCCAGTTGAAGACATGGCAAGGAAGCTGGAGATATTTGCAAGAGAAGCGACAGCCATAGGTTGTGGAAGCTGGTCCAGAGTTGGTGTGGTTGTAGGTTGCAGTCACTGTGGTGGAAGATAGGGGTGGCAAGGGAGCAGAGAGTGGTTTTTGTGGTAAATCCTGGGTGACTTTCTGCATAGTCATCCTTAAGGTAGGAATTGAGTTTCAACTAAGGTTTACTGAGTATCTGCTACCTACTGGGAGATGTTCTAGGTGCCGGGGGGGGGGGGTAGGGCATGCATTGTTGAACAAGAGAGACTGAGACCCTGCTCTTAGAGACCTTATGTTTTTGTGGGAAAGAGAGTCAATAATCAAGGTATAAATAAATGAAAAAAATATCTTTCAGATACAAGGCAATACATCTCGGGGTGTGCTAGAGAAGGAGCTTCTCAGAGGAAGTATTATTTGAACGGAAATGTGAATGATGAGAAGCAGCTGTCAAGTGAAGACCAGAAGGAAGAGCTTTCTAGAAGGAGGGAACAGCAACTGCAAAGGCCCTGAGGCATGAATGGGTGGGAACATTTGGAGAACTTGTAGTTGGAGAGGAGTGCAAACGTAGAGTTTCAAGGTGGGAAACAGTCATCTGAAGCCTTCAAGTCTTGGAAAAGAGCTTGAATTGTGTTTTCATTAGAATGGGATGCCACCAGAGATTTTTAATTAGAGATTAAGTCTATCTTTGCCTAGCGGGCATGGGCTTTCCAGTTGGTGTCTCTCACTTCCTCTCCCTGTCGTCCTTCTTCTCTATCCTTCTCCCTCTGTCTCCTTCTCTCTCTCTCATACACACACATTCATCCCTAGTCAGCTTTACGTCTCTCTGTTAATTGGCCATCAGTGATTTCTCCTTTCTCACCCCAGGCCAGGGCACAGGCATCCATGCAAAGAGGCAAGGCTCAAAGGACCCTGGGCCCTGAACCTCTTGTCTCTGAAATAAATCCATATGCTCATAGTTTCATCATCATGCATACAACTCTGCATCACTAGCTCTGAGTTCTCAACCTCTCTTCAGACTGAGCCTCTAGATAGCTCTAAGAAGTCTCTGCATTGCCTGGGTGGTATCGGAAACTAGATACTAAAAATTACGTTAATCAGGCAAATCAGTTGCAGTTGATATCTTTCGTAAGATAGTGATCGTCAGAAGAGGTGAAAATTTAAGTAATCCAAAGGCCGTGCCTTTTCCTGTATACCTGCTCCTTCTCTCCCAGACAGGCTGATGTCTATGCGGTCTGTTAGGGGAGGTGTGTGTGCTTTTTAGAATACAGTTCTAGTAGAAATGTGCAAGATTCTTGGACTCTTTGTTACGGGAATATCCTATGCCTGAGAAATTTCTTTTGTATTGGTCTTTGTAGATGATCTTAGAGTAATACTTAAATCATGAAGGCTTACGTCCAAGCTGTTATCTCCTAGTAGCACTGGTTTATCAGAAATGAACAAGTCCTCAGCATTTTAGCCATTGTCCTTTGACTCCAGAAAAGTGCTTCATCGCCAGTATATTACCGTCTGGGGGAGCTTGGTTCACTCCTTAGAGAGAAAATTATTATTGAAATTCTTTAGCCAGATGCTCTTTTATTTATTTATTACCTTAAATACTTCTTGTCACTAATATACATAACTGGAACAGCTCACTTTCAGCTTTTTATATCTGTCTCTGGTTGATGGCATAAAATCTAGAATACCTTTCTATCTGATAAGGCAATGATTACATCTTGTCCTGTTCACCGCTGGTGTACCTGATGCAGTGTCCAGTATGTTACAGAGAGAGCAAACATTTGCCAGATGACGCAATCAGTGTCCATGGATTAACCCACAGTGTTGCTGTATTAGCTCAGTTGTAATGTCTTTATAACTGTTACGATTCATTTTTGTAACTATGAAGATTATCATCTTGGTATCTCAAAAACTTTACCAATTGGAGAAAGCAGGTGAAAGATGAATTCATCCCTGTGGATATGTATATATAAATTAAAACTCTCTTGGCTTTGCAAAGTTTCTTCTTTTTGAAAATATTCTAGTGTACCTGTGTTGACCAGAAAGAGACCAGTATGTAAATATCAGATGGATAGTTTGGTTTTTTTAAAAGATTTTATTTATTGATTTGACAGACAGAGATCACAAGTAGGCAGAGAGGCAGGCAGAGAGAGAGGGGGAAGCAGGCTCCCTGCTGAGCGGAGAGCCCTATGCGGGCGGGGCTCTATCCCAGGACCCTGGGATCATGACCGGAGCTGAAGGCAGAGGCTTAACCCACTGAGCCACCCAGGTGCCCCCAGATGGATAGTTTTAAATTTGTTTCCATGTACAGTAAACTTACTTTTCTTTTCTTTCTTTCTTTCTTCCTTTTTTTTGAGTAAGCTCTAAGCCAGGATTGAACTCATGACCCCATGAACAAGAATCACGTGTTCAATCAACTGAGCCAGCCAGGCACCCCAGTAAACTTACAGTATAATTTATGTAATTTATAATTTGTAATTTATGATTATTTGAGTTGGGTTAGTCGGGTCTGTGGTCGTACTACTGAGGAAATAAATGTGTGTGCCAAAGGTGTGAATAACAAAGTCATTTCCCTCTTTCATAGCACATCTTTATGTCCACGATTTCAGGCACTTCAGTAGGCAGAGACTTGCATTTCTCAAGTCCCAACACTCTTTATGGACTTTCTTAGATTCCTGTTAGGTATCATTTAAGCTAACTAAATGAGATACATACAAATGCCCTGAGGCGTCAAAAGTTCTCTTCCTCTAGATTGCTAGAGCTGGGAGGAATGGGAAGAGGAGGGACGTGGGAGGGGCCATCTGGGGGCTCCAGCTGAGAATCACAGTGACAAGTTTCTCACCAAGAAGGATGTCTTCCAGAGCACTGTTTTGGTTAATAGAGAAATTCCGTATTCATATTTTAAAAATTCTAAATATTTAGAATTCTGCCTTCTAGACTTTCTGTCCCACAAACACATAATGCTATATAAACACAGCCTTCTGGTTTTCCAGCTGTCTCCATGGAGTCCGCTCCTCTACTCCATCAGATTTCAGTCCTCAAAGAGGTTCTCAGTCCTTTATGCCTGACAGTTGGTGGCATTTTCTTCTTAGAAAATATTCTATTGCAGATATTTAGGGCAGCACAGCAGATGGTGCTGCTTTTATTAAAATTAAAAATGTTTGACAAGAAACTAATAAGTAAGGTAAAATGTATGAAACAAAATTAAATGCTTATATTAAAACCTTGTGCAACCCTTTAGTATTTAAGAGTTGTTTATGTATTAGAGGGTAGAGGAGGTGAAGATGTGTCCATTTTCAGCATGGAGCCAAATACTAAAAAGGTAGAGATTAAAAAAAAAAAAAAAAACAACCCAAAAAACAGCACCCTGTTTTAATGGATAGTTTATAGCTGTATTTACAAGTTGAAAATGGGTTATCCAGGTCCATTTAGACAAGAACAATTAGATGATAATCCAGGCCTTCAACTAGGGTATGAAAGGATATTTAATTCCTTTTTAGCAACAGCGATTAAATTAATGTATAATTTTATTTAACTGATAGAACCTGAAAGCTAAAAGAACTTTCTGTTGTAAATGTAAATGATGTTTGTGAGATAAAGGACACTTCTCTCAAATTGCTTTTGCTATTTGGAGCCAAAATTTAGGTAAATGTCTAAGTAGTTTAGCTAATTACTCTTGCTTGATTTTGGCTGTGCTACACATAAATTAGAAATAGAATTTTTTGATAAGCAGGATATTGAGAGAGAGTTATGCCTTCTGATCATGAAGTAGCTATATATGTTTTCCAGGTACTGAATTGTTTGAAGGACAAATCTGGGCCTCCTATTACAAAAAACAAAAATGTTTTTATACCTTTGGTGGGTGGGGTCTTCTACTCCAGCCATAAAATGATAGAGTTATATTCTTACACAAAATCTTCTACTTAACTCTCCACCTGTGATCACCAGTATTCCTGTCCATGTACCTTTTATGATAACATCCTTTAAGCATGGTTTTTATTATGGAAATTTTTTTCTACTCAAGAATCCAGAGAATTTCTCCAGCGGGTCTTTGAAGTTTTCTGTTATCTCATGATGCTACCTTTCACCTTCCTCTCCCATTTGGACCTGTAGTCACCACAAGCCTTCCAGTGCTTTAACTAGAGATGTTCTGTTGATACGTCTTGCCTTTCTTTCACCTTCCACTCGACCCTTCCCCACTTAGGCCAGATGATAACCTGTGTTGGTTTTCTAACTTCATGGCTTATAACTGCCTCACTCTGCCTCAGTTGCCTAATGATTCTTGGCATCACTTTCCTTATTTATAAAATCGACATAATGGCCATATCACAGTATTGCAATTAAAGAAAACACATACAAACAGGTCAGCATAGTTTCTGCCAGATACCATTTAACCGTATTACGCCATTATTATTGTTATAACTCTGTGATGATAGCTATTATTATAACGCTATTCTCCCTCCTGTAGTTAAAAATTAACTTTCTCCAGAAAAACTTTCTGCTTGACTTCATCAAGCTCTAATTTTCCCTTAGGTCTGTTCCATCTTAGCACCTGGCTTCACTTTGGACTTTATTACTGTACTCGTGTTGTTGTCTTTCTTTATTCTTTGGTGAATAAAAACAAATGTTTGGGCATCTATGATGTGCCAGGTGCTATGCTATTTATTAGAGAGGGATCCAAGGTCACATGGAGGAAGGCGGTGTGTGTGTGCGTGTGCACACACGTGTGCCCCCACACGCATGCATGTGTAGGCATGTGGGCTTTGGGTGGAATTGGGGATGAAAATCTTTTGGTTGAATAGCACTAGGAGTTTTTCACAATAAACTAGGGTTAAGAAGTAAAAATTGCTCTATTCAGATGCCCACTAAAAATCTTAACATCTTTTAGCCTGAGTTTTTTTGTTTGTTTGTTTGTTTGTTTGTTTTAAGATTTTATTTATTTATTTGACAGACGAAGATCACAAGTAGGCAGAGAAGAGCCGGATGTGGGCTTGATCCCCATGACCTGAGCCGAAGGCAGAGGCTTTAACCCGCTGAGCCACCCAGGCACCCCTAGCCTGAGTTTTTTTAGATGGTTTAAAAAGTATGATAGTTAACTGTTATTCTTGAAACAGCTTTACACATACTTTCTTAGACTCTCCTCAGTCCGCATCCAAATGGGGAGTGAAAGTAGAATGTGAAGTCCTTCCCAAGAGCAGAATACAAAAGATGATTCTGAGCTATGGTGGGGAGGGGAACAGTTGGGAAGGTGAGGAAAACATTCCAGAAAGCGCAAACAGCATGTGTTGAGAATGACTAAGAACTGTGCAAAGGTTAGTGCTTTTAGACCATAATGTTCAAAGTCAAGCATTTTAGGATATGCCACAAGAGAGAATGTAGGTGTCAGCTCAGTCAGACTCAGAGACCTATGGCCTGTATGTTTAGATCTCCCTAAGAGGTTGTGCACTTGGGGAATGAAGGTCTATATGGACAATTTATAATAGGCAAATTCTTCACATTGCTTCTAACATTGAACTTGGATTTTACATCATGGAGTATGAGAAAAGGGTGGAAGCATTAGTAATGGTGATGTATCATTGATGTTAGAGCTCTCATTTTTAATAACCCAAGTATTTCAAACATAGAAATCTTAAATGTCATTTGAGATTTCTGAAGCATGGGATTCTATGTGCAATGTGAGAATAGGGACAGAGATATACAGGGAGAAGTGTTAAGAGATCACTACAAATTCAGAGCCTTGAGACTTTTGGTACCCTCTGATACATTTTACACAATAGAAAGCCAAGTGTTTCTGTTCATAGCTTCATTTTCTATAATTAGATGCTGTGTGTTTTTACTCCAAAAATAAGTCTTCTGCTAAGTCTGAGTGGTGTCCAGCATTTTAACTCTGTCCTTTGGTGTTGATTTCTCTTGCCTGGAGATTAAGCAATCAGACCCAGAGCACCCTAACCACAAGAGTTTAGAATTCCCAGAGAAGAATGAGATGTGAAAGAAAAAACACTGGAACTTACTTGAACTGTAATTAGCCTGAAAATGGAATGTGTGGGAGAGGTCTGCAAGGAGGGTAGGAAAACAGAGGGCAAAGCAAAAAGTGCCCTAACATGTTTCCAGCACTTTTGAGGGGAGAATGTATCCTTAGGACTTATAATGGGTCTCTGCTTATCAGACAGAATTTTTAATTATCACCCATTTATAGAAGTTGCCAATCTGCCAATTCAAATATATGTATTCTTCGGCCTTCACATTTTTCTCATCTGAAGTAAATCACTTGAGCATTTGTGGTAACACACCTGTTCCTAGGAATTGACCATCTCAGGTAAACTGGCTGCTCAAGTGGCTGACGCTTGGGCGGTGGCTTCTCTCAGACAATGCCCCTCTCTTGAGCCTCTGCTAGGGTTGCTAAGACCTCTGTTTCTTGGATGGCTCCAATTCCTCTATTTTTTTTTTTTTTTTTTTTTTTAAGTATTACGGAGGAGTACAAAACCATGTGAGTGTAGTTTGCTACATTTCTTCCCAGTGAGCCCACCCATGTGTATACCTCTAGATGAAGAGCTCGTGCGTTGCCGCCCTCCAAGAGTGCAGTGTGTGTGGGCTCCCACCCTGTTGCCGCTCCCCACACCCCCAACCTAACCACTGTTCTGACTTTCTCGGCCGTATGGTAATTTTTTCTTCTTCCATTACTCTTTAATTTGAATTAACATCCAGGTATTCTAAATAGCTCTAGAGCGTCAGAGTCCTCCTGGCTGAGGGTGAGGACTGGGCATTTCAGGAAGCGTGTTCTGAATTGAGTTGTGGCCCTCAAAAAGGTCATGTTGAAGTCCTAAATCCGAGTACCTCAGGTTGTGACCTCATTTGGAAATAGGGTCATTTCAGCAGCAGTTGGTTAAGATGAAGTCATGCTGGAGTAGGATGGGCTACTAGAGCAGTGTGACTGGTGTCCTTGTAAGATGCAGCTTGTGTGCAAAGACAGAGACGCAGAGTAACACCACGTGAGGTCCGTGGGATCGAATGATGCACCTGAGAAATGCCCAGGAGTGCTAGCAACCCCAGAAGCTAGAAAGAAGCAAGGAAGGATTCTCCTCTACAGGTTTCAGTGGGAGCCTGGCTCTGCTGACACCTTGATTTTGGGCTTCTAGCCTCCAGAACTATGAGACAATAAACTTGTGTTGTCAGAAGCCACCCTATTGTGGTACTTTGTGCTTGCAGCCCTGGGAAACAAATGTAGAGGGTCTGCAGTGGGCATGGTGGCCTGATTCCTCGTCTCTGCGGCCCCTGAGGGCACCTTGGCCTCGGGGCCGAATTGCCCTGGCTACACTCCGTCCAAGCTGCTCCTGTCTAGACTGGCTCACAGAGCACTCTGTCTTACTCCTGGTTGCTCGGCGTCCGTGCTGTGCCCCGTAGGGAGAGTTCATTACCATTATATGGCTTTTTCTTTATTTTTTCACTAGTGCTTTCATACTGAGCCAGGTTGGTTTCCTGACATACCCGAGACCAAAGCCCTGCACATCAGCCCTCTGTGCCTTTCTCTCATTGCCTAGTGGGTCTTTGCCGAGGTGTCCTTAGCATCGTACTACACCCAGAGTGGGGCCACATCCTCCATCCTGTTTTCTCCAGTTCCTCTGGTCCAAATCCTTTTTGATGGGGGTTGGGGGGAAAACAACTTTATTCTTTACGAGAAATCTTTATTTTCAAATAGTATGGCATGCTGTAAGTAAAGGTTTCATTTTGCCGACATTAGGTATATCAAAGACCAGTTCTCATCTGAAAAAAATTAAAGAAGCAGTCAGATCAAAAAGCTGTCTAACAGTTAGGCTTTAGTAAGTAATAAGGAACTATGAAGAGCATATTGGATAACAGAGTACTTTATTTAGGAAAGAATTAGTTTTAGTCTGCCTTCCAACTTAACTATTTTTTTTTTTTTTTTTGAGTTGAGTTTCTGGTGTTAGAGAACCACAAGGACCGTACTGTTCTAAGGTCCCCAGGGTGACTCCATGGACTCAGGCAACTTCCTCTGGTCTTCTTTTTTACCCTTGCTTTGGGACCTAGGGACTCACTGGTGGCTTTTGATTTAAATGCTCTTAGCATAAACTCTCTTTCCCTTAGCTTTATATGTCATAGTATATACCCCTTCCTTTCGGTTCAGAGGTCATTACATACTGCTACTAACTATGGGGCAGTCTTCAGGACATTTTTAAAAAATGACTGGACATGGGAAGTTTCAAAGGTTTAAGTGATCCTACTTTTGGCTTCTGTTCTATTTGTGGTGCCTTATTCTCATGCTGAGTCTCTTTCAGCTTCTAGTTCCTACTGTATATACTATTCCTATTTCTATTTTACCCTTTGAGGCGGAATGAAAAAAAAAATCGTAGCTTTTGGGCTAATCGTGTATTCTGTACAATACACATATTATGCAATGAAAACTAATAAGATGTGCACTTTGAATCTCTTGGTAAGAGGTTAGAATGAGGCCAAAGGTTATGTTTGGTATGTTTGTCTTGGTTTAAATGTGTGACTGTATGGACTTGCTCTCTTGACTCAAATACCCCTTACACTCTGAGATCTTGTGCTGTGGTATATCTGGGTAATAAATACCTATGGTGGATGGACAGATGGATGAGTGGATGATGAAGCTGCTCCCTCTTGGCCAGTTATTTTATTGAACTGCTGGTAGGATAAATTTAACTTGGGTTCAGGGCCACCGCTAGAAGCCTGGAAGTATTTTCCTAAGCTCAGGAGGATTTCTTGGGCTAGAGTCCAGGGATCTAGAAGTGTTATCTCCTTGGCTTGCCTATGGAATGTGCTAAAACATTTGGCTGGTTGTGCGAAAATGGGGCCACATATTGGGACCCTCAATGTGATGGAGCTACTTCTTTCATTTGAAACCCAGATTTCTTTTTCTATTTACCTACGTGGGGATGCTGTATACTTCTTTGGAAATCTGCTAGGAGACTTGAGTTCCCTTTCCTTCTGAAGACAAATGTCCTTCTTCAAATTCCCTTTTGCATTTCCGGACTAAGTTATCTTATAGTATGAAGAATGCAGCCATTAGTGAACAGTTATCCATATTTAAAAAATCTGCCTTTTGAGGCTTTCCCAGACATCTTTTTTTTATAGAAAAGAATGTTAAAGGCATAGCAATCCTGGAGATGGTTCTTCACAGATTTGTAGAGTTAATTTCAGTTTACACTTTATAATAAAACTTGCTACAGTGTCCTTGAGCTAAAAAGTTTCATTAATGTAAATCAATGATTGTTTTTAGTCACACTGTTTATAGGTCTAACAGCTATATTTTATGGCTTTGTCTAATTGTCTGCTTTATCAAACATTGACCCTGGCACATAGTAGGCACTTGCCAATCCCTTGATTCTAAAGAAAAATTTGGTTATCTTTCTGTGTGGTTGTACCTCGGATTATTTTCTGGCCAAAGCACAGAACAAAGCATTCCAGAGAAATGTTTGTTTTGTTTATCTGCTTGCTCAAATGCTCTGATTTTTCTGCCCAGTGTGGTGTGCCCAAGAAGAGAAAGTGGTTGTAGGATACAGACTATTTTCTCCACCTACTTTCTCTTCACTATGTTTTGTCTTGAACAGGGTTAGTATAGATTCAATTTAGCTGGAAATTTACTTTCCCACTTAAAATACACTTAACTTCCCCTTTTCAGAGAGTGATAGTATTTTGATTATCTAGGTATTTCTATATGACTTGAATTATCAAAGATTTCTTTCTTTAGAGAAAAACCCTATTTAAAAGGGAAATTTCAATTTTATCTTTTTTTTTTTTTAAAGATTTTATATATTTATTTGACAGAGATCACAAGTAGGCAGAGAGACAGGCAGAGAGAGGGAGGAAGCAGACTCCCTTCTGAGCAGAGAGCCCGATGTGGGGCTCGATCTCAGGACCCTAAGATCATGACCTGAGCCGAAGGCAGAGGCTTTAACCCACTGAACCACCCAGGTGCCCCCAATTTTATCTTTTTAAAAGATTTTATTTATTTACTTGAGAGAGAGAGAGAGAGAATGAATGGTGGGGAAGGGCAGAGGGAGGGAGAGAGAGAGAGAGAAAGAGAGAGAAAGAGAGAGAGAAGCAGGCCCCTGCAGAGCAGGAAGCGATTCCAGGACCCAGAGATCATGACCTGAACTAAGGGCAAATGCTTAACTGACTGAACCACCCAGGTGCCCCGGAAATTTCAATTTTAAAGTATTTCCAGCAATTTGTAAGATTCACTGTCTCAGTAAAGTATTTTATCTAGATTGGAAAAAAAAATTCTTTTGGCTCCAAAATGGCATTTAGATAAGCTGTCCTCTGAAAGCAACCTGAATGTCTGTTAGTAAGGAATGGATAACTTTATGATATATTTGGTGGATAGAATATTCTACAGAACTTGAAAAGAATGAGCCAGACTTTTCTGCACATTGGTATGGATGAAACTCAAAACCTAAAATGTAGAGTGAAAAACACAGATTTCAGAATGTTATATATTTGTTATGTAAATGTTAAACATTACTTAGAACAATATCATATGTCAGATAATGTTTATGAATGTGTGTGTGTACAGTGCATGCATACGTATGCTTATGAATAAAAAGTGGACTGGCTCTCTATCAAATTCATGATAGGTTGTCCCTGGGAGAAGAGGAGCAGGGATAGGGAGGGGCACATAAATGTGCATTTTTAAAAAAGTCCCTGGGTTGGGGATGCCTGGGTGGCTCAGTGGGTTAAGCCTCTGCCTTCAGCTCAGGTCATGACCTCAGGGTCCTGATTTCGAGCCCCACATCGGGCTCTCTGCTCGGCAGGGAGCCTGCTTCCCCCCCATCTCTCTGCCTGCTTCTCTGCCTGCTTGTGGTCTCTGTCTCTCTGTCAAATAAATGAATAAAGTCTTAAAAAAAATAAATAAAAAGTTTCTGAGAAGATACGGTTATCTCAGTTAATGGGCTCAGGGACATTTGTTATATTGACACATGGACTTCTATTAACATTTTTGTAATAAAAAATTCTGTGTAACATTTCCTAACTGAATAGATTCCTACCCGGAACCATGTATTTATCAAGACTCTGGGAATGAGACTAAAGCTATTCTAATACATCTCATTCATGATGCCATTCTGTGAAAAACGAAAAGTTGACAGAATAAATCTTGAATGGGAGGAAAGCTCCAGATTCACCTGCTCCTGGGAAGTTCTTGCGGCTTACGGGTCCAGAATAAGGACTCAGGCAGCAGACCGCCTAGACCAAACCCTGGCTTGCCACCTTCCGGTTTTGAGACCTTGGACAGGTAGACCTTTCTAAGCCCTTCTGTGTCCCTAGCTGTAGAATTTGAGTAACATTGCCCAGGTCAGGGCTGAGGAGGGCTGTGAGCTCATGCGAGGGGTACACACTCCCCGAGATCAGCTGTTAACTGTTTCCAGCATTGTTCTATCAACAGCCTCAGTTCTTCTGTGTGTAGTTTTCATTCTCACCTCAGAATCTTTGCAAATGCTCTTTCCTCTGCCCAGAATGTTTATCATTTTCATCTCTCTCTCTCGTTAACTCTTCAGTGGAGTTCTCTGAGAATTTCCCCAATTCTTCAGAGAAGCTTCCCTGTCCTCGACTTGGGTCAGTCGAGGACATACCGCAGCTGTAATTTAAATAATTACTTGTGAACCGCTTATTAATATCTGCCTCTCTCCTGGTTGGTAATCATTTTTTTTTCCTTTTCTACTTTATTTTTAGTGCCTAGAACAATGTCTGATAAAGAATAGGCATTGAGAAACTATTTATTGATTAAATCAACAGTTATTGTAGATGGTGGAAACTTTTGGAGGTAATTTTTTGAGCAAATAAATTTGGCTAACTTTGCCAAAAGGATTAACCTACTAGTATTAGTAAGTGAATCTAGGATTACGTGATTTCATAAAAAAATACGTATCACATGTATTGGTTTACTTATAAAAATATTATAAAGTACCCCAAATTAAGATTTGCATCATATTTGTAATTCGGCTTTAGATAATCATCTGATGGATAGTAATATAAGAATCATCACATATTTTCATGTACTGTGGAAAGCAGGAAAATTTTCAGTACTTTAATCTTAAGATTTTATGTAGGTTCATCTGATTGCTTGCCCTCATGTTAATTCACTTTTTTTCTTTTAAAAATAGCAAAAGAGGCATTAACAGGTGATACTTCCCAAGGAGCAAAATAAGCCAGGTTCATTCAGAATTAACTGACAAGTAAATAAGCAGTTTGAAAAAAATGGCTTTTGTCAATTGGATGGAATGCTACTTGTAACCTTTAAGCAAACTGAAACAGCCAACTCTGACTTTCAGAGTCAGAATAAGGGCAGGAAACAGATTCCCTCTTACTTAGTTGTTGGTTTATTTACTCTGGGAGAGAAACATAAGAACACTTCCAAATTTAAGGAAGGTCTGTGTTCAGATATTAGTGCATTTCTCCAGGAAAGATACCACATAGGATTTTGAAGTGATTAAAGTCCAGATTTATTAGATAAGGGAGCAGAGCCAGAACAGAGACTTTCAAAACACTGAAGGCATTTTTTAGGACTCTGATGGATGGTAGGGAGGTGAAATTTCAGGACTAGGTAAATAATGCAAAGCCCTCCATTGAAAAAGGAGACCACAAATTGTAGCCTTGGGAGAATTACCCCTTCCCCACCTTTGCAGACACATGACTTTATACCACAGATACGGTATATCTATGGTATATAAATTTTGGGAAAAATTTATAGCCATATTTTCTTTCACTCTACTTCTCTGTTAACTGTTGTATAGGGAAATCATAAGTAACTGCATTTTTGATTGCTGAATGCATATTTACAATAGAGTTGCTTGGTTTTAAATATTTGCCATGCTTGGAGTGTGATCACCATTTTTTTTAATGGAAGTAAAACATTTCCTCTTTAGAATTGTGCAAAATTATTGTTCAAAAGCATGATGGGGGCAGGTACTGCAAGATACTAGAATACAGACTTTCTTTGAATTTTGAATGTGTGGACTCACAAAATCCTGCTAATTACCACTTACCCTATTTATTAGTCATCTGCCCCCAGATCAAGGTGGGAGAGTACTTTTGAAGTCATACAATTAGAGGATTCTGTGCACTTTGGGGAACACTAATTTAAATCACATTTTAAGGCTGGTAGTCGAGTTATATCCTTGACACTCTTGACTCACAGCCTTGGCATTACTGGGCAGCTTGCTAGAAATGCAGATTCTTAGGCCGCACCCCAGACCTACCTAATCAGAATCTACAGTTTATCAAGATGCTCAGGTGATGCCAATGGACATTTAAGTTTGTTAAGCTCTGCTGTCCAAATGCCCCCAAGTGATTTTTAGAACAGAGTATTTTTAGTAACAAGTGACTCATTATCTAATAATGTAACCTGTTATCTTTCCTGTATTATCTTTAGGCAACCCAAATTTTAGCAAGTTCTCTCTTTCTGAGCTGAAACCTAACTCCTTGAATATTGCGTTTACTGGGTTTGGCTTAATAGCCCCCCCACCCCACTCAGCCTTCAGAACCAGGCTAATGCCTCTTCTTCATGATGGTCATTCAAACAGGAACTGGGCGATCCTGTTTCTTGCCTTGATTTAAGTTTCTCCAGGTGTAAGTCAGTCCCTCTCCCCCAAGCTCTTCCTGATATGATACTTTTTGGGGTTTCTTTACCCAATGTTCAGACTAGATAACTTTAAAGGACCCTTTCAACTTCAAAATTGTGATTTCTCCTTTACTTTCAGTACTAGTGGGCAGAAGATGACAGAAACCCAGGAGCTGTACTTTCTTTGCATTTCAGGAGAATGATTCTGAGGCACAAATGTATAATTATCCATAATTTCCTTAGGCTCAAAATTCTGCTTCACAGTAGAGACTTCCATTATAATAATAGCTACTAGAGAGCACCACTTTGCCTTTCTTGTAATATCTAAATGCATCAACTTCTGCATTTCGAAAGTGGAAATAAGCATTTTTTTGTGTCTCTGTGAATTTTCAATTTCAAAGAAAAAAATTCCCTGTAATCCATGACTTAACACATTAGTAGATTTCGTTTTCCTCTAGTGTCTTTCAGTAATGTGTCACATACACATCCATCTTATACATAGAAGTAATTTTCGTGTTCTCAGTTTTTAAAATGTTCCCTTCTTTACTTGGTGGATTCTGAATATTTTTTCATGGTATTTAATGATTTTCATAGTAGTTAAGCACAATTATTTCCTTATGGTAGGACATCAGAATTCATGACTGCTTAAGTAAAGTATTTGTCATATTTTTATTGGTTTGGTTCTTTGATATTTGTTTCCTAAGGATTTTTTTAAAAATAACATTTTTTACTACCACATATAAAGAGCGTGCAATTTTTGTTTTGTTTATTTTTGTATCAGGATTAGTCTTGTGTAAGAAAAGCTGTAGCAAGAGCAGTTTGGGATATTTTTTTAAAAAAAAATTTTTTTTTAAAGGAAATAGCCCACAGCACATTTTTAAACAAGTTGTTCTTGTAATTTCTCTATGCTTCCTTTCCCCTCATTTTCTTCTAGATATTTTCATTCTTCTTGACCTCCTCCTCGTTCTCCTGTCTGTCTCCCTTCCCTTCCTCCTTGGAGGGTTTTCAGAGCAACCGTGCCCCCCTCACCTCTGCATTTAACAATAAAGCTGTGTGTATGTGTGGAGAGAAGCTGAAAAGTAAGACAGATGGTTCTTTCATTACCGGGTTGTTTTGGATTAATTGAACTGGATTTTTTTTTTTTTTTTTTTTTCAAGAAGCCTGAGCTGGGTCCGGTGGATAGCCAGTCACGAGCTATAGTAATGTAATATATGCTGCCCATTTTGTTCTTGGATTTTTTTGTTTGTTTGTTTTTGGTAATTTCGTCACCCTGTCAAGCATTTTGGGAGGGGTCAGAAGTGAGTTTACTAAGATGATGTATTCATTGAACATTTTTTAATGGCTTAAAGTTTTTCTTGAGCAGTGAAGCCCATTCGTACTAAGCAATGCTATTTTTGTGTTTTCTTTCAGCACTTGCAAGTGGAGAAGCAGCCCAACTCTTTATCTTGGATGATTGCTAGTGGAGAAGCTCTGACAATTTAACAGGTGGGCTCCTGGGCCTCTGGGACCCTTACTACATCCTTTGCCTTCAGGAGCAGAGTGACCTTCAGGAATAAGAGTGACCTTCAGGAGCAGAGCGCCTTTGGGAAACAGATTCCTAAAAGTGCAGGTAAGACACTACCGCTGTCTCAGACCTCTTAGTTTGGAGTTTGAACACTTGGAAGTTTCTTATAAAATGTTGCCACCTCTAGCAGATGACTTTTAGATGCCTATTAATATATCTCTTACTAGTTCAACATATGACCAGAGGGGCCATGAGACTTTGAATATCACCAGTGACTGATCAGCATATCCCAAGTTGAGCTATAGAAGTTGTAAATACTTTGATTATTATTTTAAAATTTATTTATTTAAATAATAGCTATACTCACTATGTGGCTAGAACTCATGACCTCAAGATCAGAAGTTGCATGCTCTTCTGGTTAAGCTAGCTGCCCCTTAAATTTATTTATTTATCTTTTTTCTTAATGTGGATAGATCATCTTTGGGACTATTCTTAGCCAATATGGAAGGGAAAGAGTCAGAAACTGAAATACTGAAGTTAAAAACAGACCATGTGCATCATGGCTATTGTAGAAACTGCTGTTAATAAACTGTAACCTTAGGCAAGATGCTTGCCCTCTCTGGGCCTTGTTTTCTCAATAGAATGAACTCTAGTTTCCTTTCCATCCTTAAATACTACAAGTAATAATAATTTTTTTTAAATTTTTTTTTTAAAGATTTTATTTATTTGACAGAGAGAGATCACAAGCAGGCAGAGAGGCAGGCAGAGAGAGAGGAGGAAGCAGGCTCCCTGCTGAGCAGAGAGCCCGATGCGGGCCTCGATCCCAGGACCCTGAGATCATGACCTGAGCCGAAGGCAGCGGCTTAACCCACTGAGCCACCCAGGCGCCCAGTAATAATAATTTTATTAAAGTATCTTAATATGATTTATAGGCATATTCTCTTTACTATTCCTGGAACCCATGTACAAATTTAAAATCCCACTTCATATATTTATTCTGGGAAAGCTCTGGAGCTCAAATGTCCATCAGGAATTAGCTCCACGTTTTACCCATTCGTCTAAACCGTCTTCCTGGTTGGTGAAGGCTTATCAGAAAGCCTTCTTTCTGAAGGCTTCTTTGCTAGAAGAAAGTTACTCTTCTAGCAAATTTGTTACATTACTCTTTTGTTTGAAAATTGTTTTTGTGAAGGACACCCATTGACTGAGAACATAATGCTTTCTTTTTTTTTTTCAAAGATTTTATTTATTTATTTGACAGAGATCATAAGTAGGCAGAGAGGGAGGCAGAGAGAGAGGAAGAACTTCGCAGGCTCCCCGCTGAGCAGAGACCCCCCCCCCAATTTGGGGCTCGATCCCAGGATCCCGAGATCATGACGTGAGCCGAAGGCAGAGGCTTTAACCCACTGAGCCACCCAGGTGCCCCAACATAGTGCTTTCTTTAGTGGTACTGGCAAATTCGGACATGTACAATGGCTTTGGGCTTTGGTCCTTGGGAATCTTTTGAGCTCTTCACTGTCACACCGAGATTACTCATGAGTGGTTTCAGGGTCCTGAGCCCCTGGGCTGGCAGAACTCTTGACCACCGCAGGACTCAGGCTGGATGGACATGGATCTGCAGGTTTCTTATTGCCAGACATACCTTCATATATTGGAATCTGAGCCATCATCATCTTGGTGATTTATGGAACTGTCTTTCCTGCCAGTCTACACATCTCCTGGCATCAGATGGAAGTGCGGATTCTGGTGTGTGCCCGTGCTCTAATTCCAGCCCTGCCACTTACTACCCTGGGGAAGGGATTCTTGAGGATGTTAAAATTTCTCTGTGCTTTAGTGTCATCACCCGTGTGGTAGGGATGACAGTAGTATCTTTCTTCAAGGGTGGTTTTGAGGAGTAAAGGAATTAAACATGTAGAATATTTAGAACAGGTCTATTATGTAAGTGTTCAGAATGCTGAAACTATTTTTATTGCCATCTGTTGCAGTTCCATTTTCTGTTTCCATTCTCTAGGGCTGAGACACTCAGCTCCTCACCCCTACCTTGTTAGACATTGCTGATTGTCTCTTTCTTTCCGAATCTAGAATGCAATATTTGAATACTTCTCAGTAGCATAACAGCGTAAGATGAAACTGTTTGTCCACTCAAATTATTTCCAGAGTTCTTGATTTTATTTCTTGTTTCAAGACATGAATTTGATATGCTGATTCCAAGTCTGGGTTGTTTGTTTTTTTTACTAAAACTCCAGAGCAGTTGTATTATGAAAAGAATAAAAAGATGTTGCTTCTATAGCCAGAAATTGGGTCTAATTCTGACATGAGTTTTGCTGATGGATTACTTCTACCTTGAACCCCTTTCATTTTTTATTCAGAAGCAGATGAATAAGTCTTCCTATCAGGGATGCTTTGAAATGTTGAAATGAATGTGCAGAAATAGCTAGCTTAGTAATGGAAGCTTAATTTTCTGAAGCTATTATTAGTGCAGTGGCATTAGTTCTTCAGGGTCTTTGCCAAGATGTTACAAAGTTCATGTTTTAGTAAGACCTTGGTCTGTAGGCAGTTAATATTTCATGAGTTTTAAAAGAAGAATGAGAACAAGTTTAGGAGAGTCCTTACTGCATGCCAGACTTTTACCTGAGGGCTTTATATTTACGACGTACCATAGCTCTGTTGGGTGGTATTATTGCCATCTTATAGCTGAGGACACTAAGTTATAAAGAGATTAAGCAACCTCCCAGGGTCCTGTAACTGGTCAGATATGTAGAGCTGAGACTCAAACCCCCAGGGTCTGATCACTGTGCAGGCTGCCTTAACACCTAATTATGCTGCTACCTGCAAAGAATTAATTGTATGGAGTGAAGAGAAGATGGAGCCCGACATGCCAGGCTAAGCAATTTTACATTTATTTGGCAGATTGTGGAAAGCCACTGATGGTTTCCCTGCAGAGTGGGTGACAGAACGAGAGCTGGGCTTTGAGGATTTGGTGCCAGGTGCAGCACGTGGGCTGGTTTCAAGATAGATTAGAGATCATTGCTAGGAGCTGAGAAGAAACGTTCACATGGCTTTAGGGACCAGCATTAATTAAGACAAGACCTTGAGAACGCCCACATTTATGTGTGCCCGGAAGGAGGAGACCTGGAAATTGTAGGCAGAGAAGTTAGAGGAGAGAGACCCAGGGCGGTGAAGTGCCCCCCGAAGGAGGTGGCTTGGGAATTGAAAACCGTGAAGGTTGGAGAGGACTGAACAAAACCAAGACTAGTGGGTTATTACCATGTCCCTACCATGAGACTGGAATCGAGCTAGAGGAAAGTCCACATAAAAATGTCTTGTTGTGCCACGGACTCTACTACTTGTGAGTGAGATCCCCTTTGGCAAGTTTTTAAATTTTTCTAAATCCTGACTGTATCTTCTAGAATATGGTGACCTAAGACCTTTCTCTGTCAACATGCCGTGAACTCTTTCTAGCTCTGAGGTCTGTAAATCCGGGGTTCAAGCTGTGAACAACAGTAATGGGGCCCGAGGTTGTAAAGGTTTGGCTGGTGATGCAGTTGACCATTTTAGGCAATGCAGAATGAAATATGTGCCCTGTAGATATGAGAGGAGTATTTCCTCTCAAAATACCAGGAGTATTGTGGTGATGGTGGTAGCAAGTTGGAAGGAGAAGACCAAAAACGATATAGGAATGAAAATGTTGAGGGAATTTACAAGGCAACCACAAATATTCCCTAGAATGTGAGGGAAATTCTTCTCAAGCCACTTATTTCAGACAGAATCTGACTGGTTTCTTCCGGAAAATTGAAAAGGCCAAGTCCAAAAGACTTAGCAAAGATAGCAGGTAATGTAGAGTGAGCTTCTGGTTCCTCTAAAAAACCCTTTGGGGTATCTCCCAGAGCCCTGACCCTCTGGGGGTGGTTCACTAAATTCACTAAAGTGAATTTAAAAAATTTAGCCACAGTTATTAACCTGTTAACATATAATATTCCTTGGAGGTTCTCTTTACCAGACTGTCTCCATCAGTACTTCTCAAACACACAGATCACCTGGGGGTCTTGTTAAAGCATCAATCAGTTTGATGCAGTGGGTCAAGAGTGTTGCATTTCAGTGTTCTGCATTTCTACCAGGTTCCCAGGTGTTGGCAATACTGCTGGTCCATGGACCTCACTTTGAACAGCAGGAGTCTATAATATTTTACTCTAGGGGCACCTGGGTGGCTCAGTGGGTTAAGTCGCTGCCTTCAGCTCGGGTCATGATCTCCGGGTCCTGGGATCGAGTCCCACATCGGGCTCCCTGCTGAGCAGGGAGCCCGCTTCCCCCTCTCTCTCTCTGCCTGTCTCTCTGTCTACTGTGATCTCTCTCTGTCAAATAAAAAAATCTTTAAAAAAAAATTTAAAATATTTTACTCTAGGTCTCTCAACAGTCATATTTAGAAACAGTGTAATGGTTCCCTTCTCAGACTTATCTCGGGGAGTACACACACACCCATGATGAGCTCTTGATACTAACAGATGTATCAGTTCTTCTGCCAATGATTTGTATTATTCAGTGGCATCAATAACTTGGATTGTTATAGGAGCAGTTTTTTGTGTTTTTTCCCCCCTCTTTTAACTGAGGAATTCAAGCAAATCTGTTCAGGAATAGGCACGAGACTACAATATAAAGTTTTTATATAAAATTAAGCATACATTTACTGTATGACCCATGAGAACATATGCTTATTCAAAGACTTGTACTTGAATGTTAAATGTTGTTGCTAAAAGTAGCAACAACAAAAAATGTGAAAAGAACTAAATGTCTATTAGGTGGTGACTTGATAAATAGTTGTGGTAGAGTCATAAAATGGAATACTACGTGACTGTAAAAAAGGAGTGGATTCCTGATATAAGCAACATGGACAATTTTTTCAAAAGCATTTATACTAATTAAAATAAGCCAGATATAAGGTTCTTATCATATGCTTCTATTTAAATGAACTTCTAGAAAAAGCAAAAGTATTTCAATAAACAGATCAAGGCCCAGGGAGTTGGCCTTAAAGAGGAAATAGGAATGTGGGGGCAGAGGTTGATGGAAATATTTAGTATGATTTTAGTAGTTGTTACATGACTGTATACATTTGTGAAAACTCATCAAATTCTATACCTGAAAGTGAATTTTATTATATAAAAATTTTATCTCAATAAAGTGAATTTAAAAAATTTAGCCACAGTTATTAACCTGTTAACATATAATATTCCTTGTAGGTTATCTTATGAGTTGGGTCTTAATATAAGGAAATAGAGAAAATTTCCACTCTGGGAGAAGAAATGGGTCTCTGGGAGAAAATATGAATAAACAGTAGGAATGTAAGAAGTTCCTTTAAAAGCTTCTTTGTGTATTTTCAATGTAGCTGAGTCTGAAGAGAGAGATCTTGGAAAACAGGAACTTCAGTTTATTTATTTTTAGCATCCAGTATAGTATGCTATTAGCTGAATGATTTTAGTGTGTCCCACTGTGCTATTAAAAAACAAAATTCTGCTGAAAAGTCATTTCTGTCCTTTTTATATTCTTTGCAGTAAGCACAACCAATTTTCAGGAGAGGATTTGGTCATCTGCTTTGGCAGGGAAAGCTTAGCTTTAATTAGGTAAAAAGATCTGTTTACATCTGCTAAGGATGAAATCTGGCAAAAGCACTGGGTTTCTGGACAGACTGAAAGAAGAGTGTGTATATGTGTGGAGAACTAGCTGCCTATCATTGTATTCGCCGAAGAATTGGGGGAGGGGGAGAGAAAGTTAATTGTACATGTTTTCCCTTTGCCATGCAGAAAGAAAAAACCATGTATTTAGAAATCAGCCAGAATGTATACAGTTGGTCCAATTTGTTGAAACTAGACAGTTATTTTGTGGGTAGTGGTGCATATATCAAACTTCCTATTTACTCAGTAATGTCAGATTTTTTCCCCCTTAATTTGTATCAGACAGTAATAACTCAACATTTCAGATTTAAACTTTACTTTTTCAGGTATAAGATGGCATAGTAATTTTGTATGTGCTACTCTTTATTCTTTAATTATGGCCTATTGAGAATTATCAGGTCCTTCCAGCAGAAATCTCATCAATCAGAGTACTGAGTCTTTAAGATTTATTTTTTAATTATAAAGTAAACATTTTTCATACTATGTTTCTAAGTGTATTTTAATAAATGCCTATATTTAATGTGTATCATTCCCTTTTTTACTTTAAAAAGGGTGTTATGTGAATATAAAGTTGATGATGTAATAGTTAAAACGGTGATTATAGTTTCCCATATGTACAATTTAAAAGTTTTCCATAATGTACAGTTAAACTCAGATCCGAGTTTGAATTCTAGCCACTGTTGTGGTAATAAAGCATCTCTAGCATGGAGATGATGATATACTTGCTTTCATCATCATGTGTGAAAAGGGCTTAGTGTACTGTTGGGCATTTGGTGAGTAACTTAATCAACTGTGCTGTTATTTACACATGATCACCAGCACCAAAGGGTAACGGTCCTTTGTATGATAAGAGGCTACCAGGTACATTTGGGTCTTCCAGTTAGTAATAAGGACCATCCTTAAAAAAAGAGGTGGCAAATGAGTTAAAGAGGACTGAGCCCTTTCTGTGGGTCACTGTGGGGTCCTGTGTGTCTGTGTTGAGGCTCGGGCTATATGGAGATGGCCAGGTTTAGGAGGCTTAGGGGACCTTTGGGGCTGAACCAAAAAATCGAGACATTACTACGTGGCTAGAGCTGGAGCTACTCCTCACAGGGACATGTGATGACAGCATAGTCAGAACCGAGCAATCAATACAAAGAGGAAGCCGGGCAGCATGTATGATCTGCTGGCCAAGTTCAAACAGTCTCACGTGTGTCAGTGTGAGCTGAGGACTGGTGGAGAGCTGTGTGGAGAAGGAGCTCCTGGAGGGCTGAATGGGCGCTGGCTGCCAGCCAGGCCACCTGGGAAGGCTGTGGAGGTGAGCCAGGAACAGAGGCCCCTGCCTGAGGGGAGAGTTGTGGCTGAAATCCTGCCCATGCCAAGGTATTGTGCCCACATGGCAGGGGTGAAGGGCCCTTCTTGGCAGGAGGGCCGTTCTTGTCCAATACGCACAAAGGTGCAGGTTGTTTGCTAAGACTGTTGAGCAGCAGTGCGTGGTGTGCAAGGCCAGACGGAGGAGTGGAAGAGCGGTCACTGTCCTCACGGAGGCAGCAGGGGCCCTGGGGAACGGAGTGGATGGGGACATGGTTCAGATACAAGTGACTAAAAAATTGGAAGTTTCGCTGCAGAGCTGCTGGGGTGAGAAGAGAAGAAGGTCTGCAGACTTCGCCAAACAAGGATGTCCTCCAGCGAGCTGCCGGCATTTCAGGCCTGGAGAAGGAGATGGCGAAGGTCCGTGGGGAATCTGCTAGAACCTGACCAAACTGTGGAGGTGTCACTCCAGGGCTCCTCAGGCTCTCTTTCCTTGGGGCTGGGATCAGTCCCAGAGCCTGGGTGGACCTGAGCCCACGGACAGGAGGGGCGTTAGGAAGCATCTCCCCCCGGTGTGGTGGAAGTGTCCCAGAGAGGCCAGGCAGGCTGGGTCTGTGTGCTGTCTGGAAGAGCGAACATGAAGAGTGTTTCTTCCTTCATGTTGTAGGATGCTGAGATACCCACAGGGCTTTTGTGCTTGGTGAATAGAACAGTTATTCCAGAGCTGTTGTTGAACATGTTTTGTTCTCGCTGGATGTCGGTAAAACAAACTCCTTTTGATTTGAGAAGGCATGAGGAGAGTCCAGAAATAAAAATCTGACCACTTTCAAGTGTCATTCCATAGGATCCGTTGGTTTGTTTGCCCTTTTAAGTAATGCCATCAAGCTTGCCCAGAGGCTCAGGAATGTGCATTGAACCAAAGGCTCTCCCGCTTGCTTCTCCTATTTGCTTCTCTGGGTAGTCGAGTTTGAGAATCACTGCCATAGGGCACTCAACAGAACCATGGAAGACAATAATGGGTTTCCTGAAATCCAGCAGAATGAGTTGGGAAGGGCAAGGGGTGGGAGTCATAGGGTTTTGCTTCTGCCCACTTTGTGATTGTAACCTTCCTCTTGATTTCCTCAATCCCTGGGATTTATACTGCATAAGGAGCTGGTAGGATAGACAAATGAGACAAGTGTTATGTAGTGCTTCGTCTGGTGTCAGAAAGATGCACGCATTTATGAAAGCTCACATCAGGAGAGCGGCATACAATGCACGGGCTCCCGTCAGATAGAAAAGGGTTGGAGTTCTGGGTCTATTATTTGTCAGCTCAGGGAAGTTACTGTTTCTGTCAGGACTTCAGTTTCCTTATCCATAACATGGGAGCTGTAAGTTTACTATTCCCTTCATGGGGTGGCTGTGAGATTACAGGAGATAAATCACCAAAAGCATTTGTCACTTGCCTTGGCGCGTGATGCTGAACGCTCCTGTCTTAATGATTCTGATCAGTCATTATCCATGGCGCTTTTGCCACATGCTAGGCATTTCTGGTAAAAAGAAAAAATGCAAAGCATCTAATTACGGAATGTGTAACTACATTCAACAGCTATCTACTTATCATCTGTGTGACAAGTATTAGAAATGCTGAAAATGCAATGATAGATGTACTGTCTTGCCCTTAGGGAGCTCAGAGTCTCATCCGGATGACTACCATAAAATCTGTCATGGTCTCTGGATTTCAGTAAACTCATATTTTTTTCCCTCTGTTGTTCTCTTGCATTTACAATGGCAATGATTCTCAAACTTTGGTATGCGTAAGAATGGTTTTGGAGGGTGCTTGTTTCAGTGCACGTGCCTGAGCTCCAGAGATTCCAGTCCCGTAGGAACTCAGGAATGTGATTGTTACCTGTTGGGTCCCCCCAAAATGGGTACCCCAATAATGGGTCCATGATTAAAGGAGCGAGACTGATACAAAGCTAAAGTCAAGCAAAGCTTTATTTTGTGCCAAGCATCAAGAATCAAACCGACCGTCAAATAGACGGGTCCAGGCCGCCCCTCCCTGCTTTCCAGACTGACTTCTATAGAGCAAAGGCCATGTGGTTGGGCCTGGCCACACACAGGTGGCCAAAGAAATTGTAACACACACAGAAAGCCGCGCAGTCATGCTCGGTGACCAACTGAGTTACAATTTACCCTAGTAGAGATTTGAACCAGCCTATCACCTAGTTCAGAATTGGCGCCCAAAAGGTGCCCAAAGGGCGGGGCCCATACTCCTGGGTAGCTAGGAGACAGTATGTGCCCCCACTGATTGGATACCTCCATCTGGCCTGACCCACCCTTGTATTTGGACTTTGTTACCTGGGACTGGTTTCCCCAGACTTGTTTTTAAGTAAATTCCCCTGGGCGGGGGTGGGGGATGGTGGTGGTGCAGAGTAAATTTAAGTTTTATAACAAAATGGCAGTTCAACCGGGGTGGGGCTGCTCTGGCTGAATAGGCCCTTACTTTACCAAGCCCCCATCGGGTGCTGACCCTTGGACCTGCCACATCACTTGGGAGCACGCTGCCCTGGAGCCCTTTCCCTTTCACAGAGATCTGAATTTACTCTTTAGGAACTCTAGCTGCCAAACGAATATTGTCAGGAAGTTATAGATTAGAACTATCTTTTGGGCTCCCCTCACTCACGCCTTTTGTCTTGAGAGACAGGATGACACCAGGAATAGAACTACGAGGAAGAAATGGTTAGACCTTCAGTCTATTTCTGTCTTTCAAGCTGTGTGACCTAGGGCAACTCAGTCTCAGAGACTTCCAGTTTCCTCATTCACCAGGAAGATCATATGTCCGTGCCATTTATCAAGCTTGTCTTGAGCCTTAAGTGAAGTGAGGGACATAAGAGCATTTTATGAACTTTAAAGCTCCATATAAGACACACTTTTATTATTAAAGAGAAGGGAAAACCGTTGCTCAAGATGGAGCTCACTTTGACATATGGAGAGTATTCATAGATCGATATATTATAATTTGAGAAGAAATAGTTGATCTCTGCCAATGATTCCTGTTCTCCCCGTGATGACTTGTACCCACACCTGAGATAAATAATTGCTTTATAACTTAAATTTTGTAAAGAATGTTATTGGCACCCTGGTTTTTGGAACAGCTGCAGCCAAGAAGCTGGGTCTGTCATGTTTTATGTCAAGATCTTGAAACTAGTTTGTAATGGAAGCTCTACCGGGCTTTCCCCCACCCCCACTTCCCCTTAAAGCAGGCACTCTATGTTAAATTCTGGTTTTCTTTTGAAATATTAGTTCAAAGCAAAATGGTCATTCCATTTATAGAATTATAGTTAGAGAATCTTTGTGTTACTGAAGGTTTTTTTCCTACGAGCCGGCAGAGGAACTATACATGTGTATCACAAGGTTATCTGGGCTGGCCCAGTCTGCTTTGCAACTTGAATATGCTTTGAATTGCCCCTGAAATACAAGAGAGAGGCTAAGCTTTCTAAATTTTTCTCAGCTGGTGTATACAATGGCTCTTCAAGAGTAGGTTCATTTTAATCTTTAAAAG
The DNA here is from genome assembly GCF_964662115.1 of Mustela nivalis. Lineage (NCBI taxonomy): Eukaryota > Metazoa > Chordata > Mammalia > Carnivora > Mustelidae > Mustela > Mustela nivalis. Next base: position 46,035,458 of record NC_139020.1, read on the forward strand.
GAAAAAGGAATGAAAAAAAAGAACGTTATTAGTGAATGAAAAAGAAAATCTCGCTCTCATACTTCTGTGCTTTGTAAAATACTATATGAATTTCCTGAAGAATGCATTTTTGGGGAAGAGATGAGCAAGTCGAATTGTAAATACTGAGTTCTTTCTCACAGTCTTCATCTGCGGTTTTATCTTACATGTAAATAGGTTTTTAGAAGTTTGCTGATACTGGTAAGTGGCATCCACATCGGGTGTTTGCATAAATGATGTTATTGTTGGTGGAGCCTTAAATATCTGAGCATTTAGACAGATTGTTTTGTGACTATATTGCCCCGTGGTAAAATACCTTCCAGGACAGTCTTGAGTAATTTAAAACTGTTCCCGTTCAAGTGTATCTGGTGGATTCTAAAACTCCCAGAGTTGCCAAACACCCCAGATGTCCGCCACCATCAGCTTGTACAACAAAAGGGGGTTAATTACAGTGTATTTTCAAGGGAGTTACAGGATATATAAATAATCCCATTGTGTTCTTTGGAGTCTTTTATATTTATCCTCTATCCATGTTTGGGTAATACCTACATGGTGGAGGGGAGCATTCTGCTGAGGTCACATCATTCAAAGGGATGAGACAAGCCAAATCCACATCAGTCCCCTGTGAGCACTGATAGGCCTGTATCTTGTCACCATGAAGCGTTGCTCATGGCCTTTGGTCAGGACTTAATATGATCAGGTCTCCCCTGTATGGACCCCAGTTCCCTGACCTTCCTCAGGGCACCTAGTACGAGGGGAGGAAGGAAAGCTAACATTTGCTGAACAGGTATAAGGGCCAGGCTCTGGGCTAGCTAACTTCTCTTCCATTCTTCAGTTAGCCATTTCAGTGATGCAGCTGACATCCAAAGGCCTCACTGTCTTAGATTTTTACCGATAATCCCAAACTTTAATTCTCTCCATCATTTGGATTTTACCAAGTATTTCTTAAGAAACATAGAACCATACCTTTTTTTTTTTTAAACCTACGAATAATAATCCTGCAATTTATTTCTTGCTTTTTACCATGAAGAATTTAAGGCAATTTAAAAAAGAAAACCAACCCATAGTACATCAAGATAGCATATATTACAAATGGCTGAGGAAGACAACACAAAGTGGAAAGAGATGTGCAGGACTGAGGGGATGGGAGAGCAGATCTAGATGTTCCTTACATGCTTTACTCCCTTTGCCATCAGAGGAAGTGGGTTTTCTGCCAAAACCACACGCAACTACCTTTTCCTGGTAAGCCAGTGAGAATGCTGCGTAGGCTGCATCAGGAGAGACCAAGGCTCACTTTGGCTTTCTCAAAACCCGTGCATATTACAACTTAGAAAAAGAGCACGGCAAACTTTAGTTTAGGAAACCAACAGCAGTGAAATATACAAACTTACTCAGCATGTATTTTGTGCCCTAGGTTGTGTGAGACAGCCATCATTTGGGGTCATCTACCTAATAGGTCCAAGAGGTAGGTTGTGTGCTCTCCCTTGTAAACAGGTGAGGATACTCGGGTTGGAAGAGGTCAGCTGATTTAACTAGGCACCCCCCAGAGTTAAGTGGAGCGGGGCCATGAGTCATGTCTTCTGATTGCTAAGCAGTGTTGACTTTTCAAGGGGAATTATGTATACTAAGGGAGATGTGTCAAGTTAGCTCATTTACCTCCTCTATTTGCTTTCTCCTTACATAGGCATTTCTAACTAACTTATAATAATGGCACGTGGGTGTGATGGAAGTAAGAAGCCGCAGCTGACAGACAGCAAGGGAGGGGAAGCCAGCCATCTCCATTGCATGAAGACTGCTTAGCGACAGTCCCACACCCTTCCTGGTTCCAGAGAAGCCTGGCACAATTATGACATTTGTTAAGATGACCCACCTTATCAAGGAAAGCTCAGATCCTGTTTATTATAGTCTCGTATGAAGACAAAGGAGTGCTTTATTTTAAGGTTTTCATTTGGTCTTATTTTACTGTTAAAAGGGAGACAGCATGATATTATTTAGAAATGTATCTCCTCAGACTCATGATGTCTACCCTGCCTTGGCATGATTGAGGTTAACAGATAAGAACAGGAATGGGAGGAGTGGCATGTGTAATTGCCCAGATGAACCAGAAACTTGATAAGAGAGGCAAAGAGATGGCCTACTTGTTTCAAATCACAAGCATTGGGAAATCTATTATAAGAACCATACGATGTATTGTCTTTTGCATTGAATTGCATGTGGAAGTGAGAACTTACTCATTTCTAGGAAGCAAAAGTGAGAACTAAATATGGTTAGGTTTTTAAAAATTTATATGTCTTATAAAGGGTCTTATAATGATACTGTAGAGAGGATAGTGTCCAGATGGATATGGTCCAGATGGATATTTATCCATCTATAAATGTATAATGGACCAAATTGTCTATGTAGTACAAAAACAAGTAAGAAATTAGCTAAATTTACCTGTGCTATGATATTGAAAAATCAAATGGGTATACTTAAAAGTCTATAGAAATTGGAGATGTAGGAAATCCTTTTTAGTAGATTTTTTTCTTAGTTTTTATAAAATGACTTTTTTGGTTTTTGTTTGTTTGTTTGTTTGATTGTTTTTTAAGAGAGAGGGAAGAAGGTGGCTGTGGGAGAGAGAGAGAGAGAGAATCCTAAGCAGGCTCCATACCCAGAGCCCAACTCCAGCTCACGACCCTGAGATCACGACCTCAGTCAAAATCGAGAGTCGGACACTTAACCTACTGAGCCACCCAGGCCCCCTTCCCAGTATTTAAAAGTTATACAAAGGACCTGTAAAAATTACAATGTAGAGGGGGTGCCTGAGTGGCTCAGTGGGTTAAAGCCTCTGCCTTTGGTTCAGGTCATGATCCCAGGGTTCTGGGATCGAGCCCCACATTGGGCTCTCTGCTCATCAGGGAGCTTGCTTCCCTCTCTCTCTCTGCCTGCCTCTCCGCCTACTTGTGATCTCTGTCTGTCAAATAAATAAATAAAATCTTTTTTAAAAATTACAATGTATAGCTTTGAAAATCATTTTGAGCAGTGAAGAAATGCAGTGTTTGTTTACATCTTAAGGCATACATTCACTTTCTATGGAGAGAATGAAAGATTTTTTTTTAACGTTTCTCAAAACAAGTTTTGGATATGGAATATATGTGTAAAATTCTGTTCTGAATGAGTTTTTTTTCTTCTCTGACATGAGAAAGTAGTATGGAAGCCACCAGCTTTGAGACAGTGGTGCTGTTTGTTGTACCTGCTATGTTGTATTGTCTAAAGAGGCTGAGGAGAGAGAGAAAAAAAATGTTCCCTTTCTGCAAATTTAGTGGATATTTCAAAAAATAAGAGCCCTACATCATTTACTTCTCCTTTTCCTCTGTGTTTGTTCACTGATCTTGTATTTGAGCCTTTGCGTGAACCCATCTATGGAACAAATAATACTGCCTTTTCTTTGGACTTCATTCCTGTGTTTCAGGTGGGCCAGCCATGAGAGGGTACCTTGTGGCCATATTCCTGAGTGCTGTCTTTCTCTATTATGTGCTGCATTGTATATTATGGGGAACAAACGTCTATTGGTAAGTTTGCTCTTTATTATTATTTTTTTTAAGGAATTTATTTATTTGAGAGAGAGAGAGAGCAGAGTCGGAGGACGGTCAGAGAGAGAGAGACAATCTCAAGCAGACTCTGCGCTTAACAAGAGCGTGATGCGGAGCTTGATCTCACGACCCTGAGATCATGACCTGAGTTGAAACCAGAAGTCAGTTGCTTAACTGACTGAGTGAGCCACCCAGGGTATCCCATTATTTTTGCTCTTTAAAAATAATTCCCAAACTAGGCTTTCACAGAGACACACAAATGATACTAGAGGGACCTGTAAAACAAACAAACAAAAAACAACCTCTTTAACATTTTGAACCTTTTCTAATAGCTTCCCATTATAAGTTGGAGTTTTACCATTCCAGTGTCTCCCATGTTGTACTCTAACAGTTTAAAAACTGATAAAATAGCATTTCTTTTTATTGACTTTTCAGTGAAGCAGTGATGTTGATTCCGTATATATTTCATCTTGAATTGATGGAATAATTTTTGGACTCAGTGGTACTCGACTGTTGAGCCTAAAATAAGAAATTACTGATTAAAATTTAGACACTACCTGTGGTTCTCTTTGTTTAAAAATATTTGGTGAATATAGGTGTACATTATGAAACCGTGTTGACTTTAAATGTCACATATAAAACTTGGAAGAGGCACAGATAATTTTATTGCAAAGAAAAACGTATTAAATAAGCTTTTAATCATTTTCCCTATTGTTAGTCCTTTGGTTAGGAATAAAGTTTTGATGACCTTTAAATCCTGAGTGGATGGTTGTATATGATATCAAAATAAATCACAAGGTAATTTCCTGTCTTAAACTGTCACTACTCTTTGCCAGTTTTTCAGTAGGAGATCCTAGATCACGTTTCTGGGTTTTGTTTTGTTTTGTTTTCCTACTAGATAAAAAAAATTGATGCTTCTGAATTTATTTCACCACTGGTTGATTGAAAAATTATTGTAATGCTCTTCATGGAAGGAAGTTAGGCAGATGGTCCCTGGGAAAACCCTATGCCAGGTGGGTAGGTTTGGACCTAAGTTTCTAGGCTTTGGACTTAAATACTGAGCTAGAGGACTTAGAGGGTTTATTACACACTACATGAGGGTTATACCATGGGGATCTCTCCTTCCATCTTTGCCACATCTTATCTCTGTCCCACACTTAGTAATGGAAGACAGAACAGAAGAGAAAGCAGGGAGTTTACCAGATGGCTACTTCCCTACAAATCCTATTGTGTGTCACAAGGGGAATGATAAGGAAGACAATATAAACAATCTGAATTCTACACAGTCTTTTGTCCTCAGGGTTTGAGGAGTGTTTATGACACGCTTAAGGTAACACACTCACTCCAGTCACATAAAGTACCGTGGGAAATTACCTCAGGTGGGTTTTGTGCTGGGAACTTGATTCCTTAAAAATTATTTAAGACAGATACCCTTTTAAAGCCACTCAGTTTGTCTTCACAATCTTCTAAAAGGTCTTCTGTTTGAATAACCTTAGAAACCAAGTAATAGCTTATAGTCCATTTTGTCCTCTGAATATAATTTTGTTTTTATGGTGTAATGTCCTTGTCCACCATATTTACATGCCTTCCTTACATATAAATCAAGGGATTCTTGTAATTTGTGGTATTCACCAAAGATCTTTTTCTGATAAGGACTTCATTAGCTTCGCAGTTTAGAAACCTAGCAGTTCCAACTATGCGGAATTTTTTAACAAAAAAATTGAAAATTGAGACCAATTCTTTTAGTTTCAGTCCTGTGATTATAGAAGAAATTGGATTAGTTTTTTAAGATGAGTTCCTCACATCATTGATCATTAACATGTTCTTCTTCTTCTTCCTTTTTTTTTTTTTTTTTAAGGATATGGGTCTTTTTTTGACAGACAGACATCACAAGTAGGTAGAGAAGCAGGCAGAAAGAGAGAGATGGGGAAGCAGGCTCCCTGGTGAGCAGAGAGTGGGGCTTGATCCCAGGACCCTGAGATCATGACCAGAGCTGAAGGCAGAGGCTTTAACCCACTGAGCCACCCAGGCGCCCCATTAACATGTTCTTTTGTTAAGCAGTAATGAAGCTGGCTAAATCTGGATCCTGTCACCGTGTTCCCTTCATTTATTTTTGTTGTCGTGCTCTGTCTTGTTTCACAATACCCTTTTAAATTGTGGAGACAAGCAGTCCATTCAGGAGACCCAGAAGGGCCTAACCTGTGCCAAGAATAGAGGAGAGTTACATATGGCTCTGAATAGTGTGATTTGTGGAAGCCAGATCACAAGGCTGCATCTGTGGAACTGCAGGTCTGTGTTTCTGTGGCAGGTGTCCCCAGATGTGGCATGGAGGACCGAGATAGCCATGAGCATGGGTGTGTGTTGGGTTTCTCAGGTTCTGGGTTGGGGGTACTTCTAAAAAGTCAGCCTGCTTGGGGCCTCCACAGTGTGGTAATCCTGGCCCTACTTGAAGGCTTTTTGTTCGGTGCTCACTGAATTACTTCTGGGTCACTTGTCACCTCAGCCTTTCTCATTCTCTTGCCTTGTATCCATGCATCCTCCAACATATGCAAGGTACTGTCTTCCCTCAAGGGCTTCTGTGAGAATTTTTAGTTCCATGACTGAGTAGCCTTGAGGTGGTGGCACTGAACAGATTCCCAGGGCATTCGTTTTCCTCTGGGCGGGCTGCCTGGTTCTGGTTTCTGACTGACCCTATTTTTGTCTCCTAGGGTGCCACCTGTGGAAATGAAGCGGAGAAATAAGATCCAGCCTTGTTTATCGAAGCCAGCTTTTGCCTCTCTCCTGAGGTAAAAATCTAAAAGAAACTGTGACGGACGAAAGGTTCAAAACGTGTTTGTGATCATTTTTCACACTTGTTTACTTTTTTTCATGTAAATCTTAGCAGTAGAAAGTAGACACTCTTTATTTAGGAAAGAGCTTGAATATCCTGTCTCTTTTTGTGCTTTTAGTCAGAGCTCTGCATATATTTTCAGCAAAGGCATTGAAGAACTCAGTCAGACCAGTATTCTTTTCACACAGGTGAGATTAGAGAGACTGATTTGTGTTTGATTATAAAAAAGTGAACTATTCTTCAGGGTTTTACTTCCCCGCCCTTGTTGTTCCTATGTTGTTTTTCACCTTTATTATTTTGTGGCTTTTTGTCCCTGGCCTCTAGGTTAAACTTTATGATGAGACCTTTTTCCTGACTTTGAGGGACTTTCAGTGAAGTACTTGGAATGTAAATAATGATCTTTATATGGTAAAGCCATATAAAGCACTTGTAGAATAGCCACAAATATTCTTTTCCTCTGTTCCCTCAACTTTGACAGATTGCTGGTCAATAGCTTCTAGAGAAATAGAGATAAATGACAGTCTGGTCATTTTAATTGTGTACAACAGGTATGGGCTTTTCAATATTTTACCCACTAAGGATCAAAAATGTCTATTTTCTTTTAGTATGTTACTGTACCTTTTCATTGCTGGTTCTTAACCTCTTGGGGCTATAGATTCCTTTAAAATCAACTCTCTAGGAAAATGCAGGTACAGAAAACATTTCTGCCTATGATCACAAGTACGCATGGCTAGGACCACTGGAAAGGAATATGTTTTACTTTGGAACCCAGTCTACACTGGGATAAATGCATTTTACCTTGGAACCCAACATGTATAAATAAGGCTGGATCCTTGAGAGTGCTGTCACAGTCAGTTAAGTCTAGGGGACAGATCCTGCGTCAAGCAGGAAAGGCTCATCCTCACCTGTTTCCTTAGTCTGAACATGGTGTGAGCTCTCACGTAGCTCTGAAGACTTTAAGCTTATGGGACTTGTCCAAGGTTAGTGGCTCGTGAGTGGCAAAGCCAAAAGGAAACCGGAGCTATGTTACCCTTATCCCACTGCAGTTTATTTCCTTCTTGTCGTACAGCTCCTAAAACCCCAGGGCACTGTGATCTGCATCTGCAGTTTTTAGACTCAGAGAGCAGAGCTGATAAGACTGGAAAATGGGGTCAAGCGTGAGGGTCAGAGTGTGCGATAGTTTGACTTGTTCCTTCTCTTTAATTAAAAAACCTTTTTTTCCTACGTCATACTGGCTCCATAAAGAAGTAGTATGGAGGTGAAATTCATTCAGTCATTCATTAAGCATTTGTAGCCTGCTTACTCTGTGCTGGGTGCTAAAATTGGGGGCACGGGGACAGAACCGCATCCCACTCTTCTCACACTGCTCGCTTGTCTGCAACAGGACCTGAGTGGGGTCAGCAGGGCAGGACAGAGCAGGCAGTGAGAAGACAACACCCACAACACCCACAGTTCTTGTTCTTGAGAAAGTCTGAATGATATCAGAAGAGAGTTTAATCCTCAGCGCATCGAATTTTTATCATATTTTTATTTTCACAGCTGACACAACTTCGTACATATGGAATTTTAAATTTGGGAGTGGCGTAGCACCCATGCTTTTATTTTCCCTTATTGCCTCCTTTGTCTCTTCCTGCATGTGGCTAACTTGTTTTCGCTTGGTATTGGTTTGTTTTTGAATTCCGATTCCCGCTCGCTAGCCCCTGAAGCTATGATGTAATTTTGTTTCCACAGCCTGGAAGGTGTTTGCACTCTGGTTGTATAGTTCCATTGCATATTCCATTCTGTGATTTTTAAAGAATTTAAAAAATAATTACACATTCACATATAGTCAGTATATCAGGAAGAGTACTATACTGCAGTTGTCTTCAGCTGTGATTTTTAGAAGGCTACAGTTAATGTAGGCATTTGGGAAAATCACTTTTTCTTTTTCTTGCAGGTTTCATCAGTTTCACCCTTTTCTGTGTGCAGCTGATTTTAAAAAGATTGCTTCCTTGTATGGTAGCGATAAGTTTGATTTGCCCTATGGGATAAGAACATCAGGTCAGTAATATTATTCATTACCTAGCCCTAGTCATGTGAATGATGTTTGATGTGAACCACCTATTTATGTAATTTTAAGGCCTTAAAGGAAATGATTTGGAGATGGGATGAAGGAAATTAAATATTAATATAAAAACCCTATCCCTTTTTGAGGCAGTATAGAATTTAAGAATAAAATGGCACATTTGTTGTTTTTATTGAGAAACTGCTTTTTCTTTGATTTAGCCCCATGCTGTTATTCATGCGTTCTCATGCCTTAGTTGATTCCGGTGTAGAATTAGCAAGGTGACCCTGTGAGTTGGGTTAATGTCCTTTCCAGCTCCCCTTTCCGCCTTTTTACCTCTGAGTTTTATTTATTCCATCAATTTAAGATCTAGCTCCTGGATCAGCCTTTTGACCAGAGGGTGTTTTACTTTTGCCATATTGAGAGAGAATCCATCCCTCTATCTACTAACAACAGAATAGTTTTCTCTTGGCTTGTCGACAGGTGAACTGGCTAGCTTTACGTTGTAGATCTAGGCGAGACCCGGAAAGCCCAAGAGGTGACAGGCTTACAGTTTTCCAAGTTAGATTTTGCATATTCAGCTGATCCTGGTGTATTGTATGCGTGGGTGTGTATATGTTTTAAAAAAATACAGCAGAGAATTTAATAATACAGCTAAATTTACTGAAAATTGGTTTCTAGACTAATGTCAGTTTGGAAGTCTATATTCTATACTAATGTCATTTGACGTTTATATTTATTGTTTTCAGATTAAGCATCTTTTCTTTTTTTCTTTTCTGTACTTTTTGTAATGTGTCCTCGGAGCATTTTTGAGTGTGCCTGTTGAATAGTGCTGGCTAAGTGCAGCTGTATTGTTAATTTTCACCATGGAATAAACCCCTGGGGCTGTTACCAGTTTGAAATGGGTTTGGGGGAGGGAGAGGGACAGATGGCTTACTAAGTACCTAAGAAGCCATAATTCCTTTTATTTATAATATTTCATTTGTTTTCTAGCGGAATATTTTCGACTTGCTCTTTCAAAACTGCAGAGTTGTGATCTCTTTGACGAGTTTGACAAGTGAGTTTATTTCCTTGCTTTTGTTTGACGAGTTTGAGCTAATGAGGTTCAAAATGTGCACCCCAATTTAAAATGTCTTCATACAAGAAGAGTCCTTAGTATTTGTGCATAACTAAAACCTCTAGTTATTTCTGTGATACTTCAAATAAAACACAAAATTAATTTAGAAGCTACATAACTGGTTGTCTTAAAAGTTTGCAGAGAGCCTTACGATGGTGAGCAGTCCTAGTTCCAGGTCAAGACACTGTATTCCACATTCGTCTTTTCTAAGTTGTGGGTACTGAAGAATTAACTTACAGCCTCTGTTGCTCAACTCACAGCCCCCTCCACAGGCTGTTTCCTGTACCTTCCCATGTATCTTTTTAACATGAGGATCCTTTCAGTTTCACTTGAATATTGGATTTCAGAAGCAGCTCTCTTCCTCTTACTCAGAATTATACTGGAGGGAAGCAAACAGCTTATTTAGATAATACATTTTCTGACTGCAAAAGGTCATGGAGTTTGTAGAATACTCTCGTGTCAGGTTAGCTGTGTAGGAATGAAATTGCTAAAGATAGACTTCTTAGCAGGTATACTTACTTTTAGAGAGGTAGAATTTCTTCTCAAATTTTTAAGCTACATTTTAGGATTTGGCCAGTGGTCCCATTGGATGGTACAGGTGGTCTGCAGATGTCAGGCCTCCATTGAAAAGGAGAATGACAGAATATTCGGTCTTGCTCAAGAGGACAGGGGAGCTATTTAGTGGAAACATAAGTGAGGGTAGTGGACAGGGGTATGAAAATGGAGATAGACTTTACAGAATAGCTAGAGGAACAGTGCTCGATTTTGTCTGAATTTATCTCCTTTTTCTCTGGGAGCCCAGATTATGAGTGTGGATTATGTAATAAATGTTGATCATTTCAGCTTGTATTTACTTGTTATCATTTAAAACTATGTCTTCAACTTAATTTCAGTTTTTGATTGCATATCAACACCAACCACATACGTTCTTTCCTCACCTAAAGTTTTATAGCTCCAATGGGTAGAATATTGTTTTATGCAAACCTTTGGCAAATGTGCATTCTATCATGCTTCCTAATTTTTACCATCAATCTTCAAACTATCCCTGATAATCCTTTTTTTTTTTTTTTTTTTTTTTTTTTTTTAATGGGGGAATTTAAACTAGACACACATACATAGTTTGCTGCAGTCAGCAAATGCCGGAGCCAGGATGTGAATCTAGAGAGTTCTGTCCAGTGCCTGAATGTTTGACATAAGAGTAACCATCACAAGATCCTTGTCCCTGTAAATGTGAGCTACGGTCAGGATTCTTGGGGTAGGGGGTGCGACAAGAAGTTTCATTCTTTCCTGGTTTTTTAGAACTATGTTGTACTGTATGTAGTTGCTTTCAGAAGCCCTTCTCACACAGGTGTTCATCATCTGTGTGTCCCTCAGGCAGGCTCTTCCCTCTCTTCTCGCTGACTTGACCTTGCTGTTCCCCACCCTTTGTCCTTTGTCACTGAGCATGTCCCCCACTCCCACCGTCAACCCGTGTCAGGCTCTGAGCATCACCCGAATTAGGAGAGGTGGGTGTGGGTGGTGAGGAGGGATTAAAGATCTTGCTGATCGCACAGGAGCCCTTGAGTCTGAAGTTGTCCAGGGTCGAAGTAGAATAAAATAATGCAGTCAGAGACTTTTCAGGTAGAGAAGGAATGGAGAATGTCCTTGTAGGATGCCCGCAGAGTGCGCACAGGGGATGCGTTCAGATACTGAGTCGGCGTTGCTGAATGGCTTGTTTGACTGTGCAAACCTGTTTCCTAGGGACTTGAGAAAGAGTATTTTGAAAGCAGATCAGAATACACTTATGACACTATTACATTCGCTGTGCATATTAACTTTTGGGATGGGTTCACATGTAATAGTAAATTATACCTATATTTTAAGCAAGTCATTCTGCATATTTCTGGAAGCCACTGTACAACACAAAGACTATAACAGACCAATCCGTGCCTGAGCAGTGTACTTTATATAAACTCCAGAAGGGCAGAATATACAAAACTACCTTATTGTTGCCTCTGAGTCATCTCACTTTGGTCACCATATATGACCTTAAACATCTCCCATTTCTCTTTTCCACCTGGGAAAATTTGCTCAAGAGGAAGCAGACCGGAGAACAGTCTCTTTTTCAGGCAGGGGGTGGACTACCCCAGCCAAGGTGTCAGGAGGTGGCCACACACAGGCCTGGTGGAAGCTTCATGGGCCTGGGAGGGTATAGGTTGCTCTCTCTTTGTATAGGTCTGTAGGTTGGGCAGGGCTGAGCAGGAGAGAGGGGGAGCTCGGCCTTTCCAGTCCCTTCTGCTCTGTGGGTTGCTCTCTTCACGGATTTTATTCTCCCTCTGTCCTCTGTGTCCCTTCCAGAAAGGTTTAGACATTTTGTCATTGTTTCAAATCCAAATCCTTTCAGTTCTACCAGATCTAAGTCCTAGTTTTGTTCCCTTGCATTCCTTCACTTGTGTGATGCCCTCCGTTGGGACACATTGCACAGTGAATGGCAAAGCTCTAAATATCAGATGTGTTTACAATATGGCAAGCTTCCCCTTTCTCACAGGTGTGACATAAATGAAGCCTGCAGGTTGACGTTCCAGAGCCAGTCTTCTAGGATGATCGGCAGGGACCTGGGCTGTTCTGTTGTGAGTCTGCCATTCCCATATACAGAGCTTCCTCCTCAATATCCAGTATGATGGCGGGACCTTCACCCATCATGGCTGCATTCTGGCCAGTAGGGAGGAGCAAAGGGGAAGGCCACCCCCTGCCCATTAAGACTTGCCTCCTGCTTTAAGGACATTGCCCAGAAATCACATGACTATACCAACCTAGCTGAGTGCTTGAGGAAGCCAGCTGTGGTTTGCCTCTTGGAGAATTGATCACCCGTGAAAGCTGTTGAAACATATTGGTGTTGTAGTTCATTTTGAAGTGGCATTTTTTAAAGTTTTTAAATTTTATGTATTATTTTATGAATTTGACTTTTTTTAAAAAGATTTTATTTGAGAGAGAGAGAGCCCACATGCAACTTGGGGGGCAGAGGGGATCTCAGGTAGAATCCATAGTGAGTGCAGAGCCCGATACAGGGCTCAGTCCCATCACACTGAGATCGTGACATGAACTGAAATCAAGAGTCAGCTATGTAACTGACTGAGCCACTCAGGCACCCTCCTCATGAAGGACTTGTTACATATGCCATATTGGTCGGTAATGTTAGTAGAGTAATTCTCGGGCAGAGAGAACCTTTTCCTGAAGCTAATACCATGAAGAACTTGGTCAGGAGATAAACAAGGAAGGGAACAGGAGTGTTGTGTGTCTTTGGCCATGACACTTGTGTGAAAGACTCCTGGAGCTAAACCATTCCAGGCTTGTTCTCTGTTCTGCCTCCTCCTTGGCTATCCACTCCTGGTTTGCCACCAAAACACAAAACAAACAAACAAACAAACAAAAAAACCAGACTCACCTGTACATTTTCTAAGTTTTTGGTCATTTAGTCATTTTGCCTCCCTTTGTGTAATCATATCTGTTAGAAAAATATCTGCGTTATAGAAGATTGCTTTTCCCCCTAGTTTTGTGACAGGGATCCTCTGTTCTCTGTGAAAAGAGGGTGCCTTGCAATGGGACAGTGTATTACTCATTTTATTTATCTTCTTATTTTAAGTATTTTTATTGGACTTTCTCCTTCGTATTGTTTGAGTTTCTCTCCTGAGCGATGGCCCAGCAGGTTGGGGTGGGGTAGACACTGGACCCTGAACACTGGACACTGTCCTGTTCTGTGAAGTCCAGGGAGCCAGATTCTAAAGCAAAGTGGTGGATGCTGGAGATGGTCAGAGGCAGGAAGGGTGGAGATCTGCTCCAACTCCCTCATTCGAAAGGTGAGAGAACTGAGGTGATAGGAAGGTTATGTGGAGGTCTGCAGACGTCTGGTCTCAGGACCTCCCTCCACATTTTAACAAGCAGAGAAAAGAGGAGAAATTGAATGTCTTGAACTGAGCATCATCTGAAGAGATAAGAATAAGAGCAAGAGAATTCTGGAACTGTGAATTCTTTTGGACATATTCTTTAGGATTTCCATGCATTATATATTACATATATATATTATATTTTAGTATATAATATAGTATATTACATAGTTTATGCCTTTATCCTTAACCTCAAACCATTTTTAACCAGATGAACTTTAATATTCTGGCAGGGTTAAACCAAAACATCTCTGGGTACATGAGTAAGTTCATTAAAAACACATATATGTTAAATCGGACTTTTTTTTCTCTTAAAGATACATGATCTCGGTAGAATCTTCTCTGAATAGATACTATCGGAAAACATTTTTCTTTGCTCATCTCTCACCTGAAGTTCAAGCACTGGCACTGAGCCAGCAAGTATGGCAAAGGGAAAAAGTCTCAAATGTTGACAAGCCACTTTTTAATTTTTTTTCAGTTTTATTTATTTGACAGAGACCCAGTGAGAGAGGGAGCACAGCAGGGGGAGTAGGAGAGGGAGAAGCAGTATAATTTGTTTTCCAAACCACTTTTTTCAGTTGAGATGAAATTTACATAAAACGAACCATTTTAAAGTAGACAGTTCAGTGGCATTTAGTACATTCACAAAGTTATGCAACCACCACTTCTAGCTCCTTTCAAAAAGACAAACCATTTTTTAAAAACAATTGGAGCAACCCTTTTCATGTTGGTTTTGTTTTGTTTTGTTTTCATGTTCTCCCTGTTACGGAAATGCTCAGATGGGCTATCAGGCCAGGACTTAGGCAGCAGAGGAGATGCTTTATTTATTTATCTATCTATCTATCTATCTATCTATCTATTTATTTATTTATTCCCAGAGAGAGCTGGGGGTTGGGGGAGAGGGTGAGGGAGAGAGAGAATTTTTAGCAGCTTCCAAGCCCAGTGTGTGAGCCTGATGTGGGACTCGATCTCAAAACCCTGAGATTGTGACATGAGCTGAAATAAAAGGTTGGGCACTTAACTGACCTGTCCAGGCACCCCTCCCCACCCACCAAATAAAGTGCTTTATAAAAAGAGGTGGGGTGTTTGAGGTAGCCTCTAGGTTCCTTTCTAGCCTCTGTGGCACTTTGTTCAGAAGGTACCGTGGACCAGCGGTTCAGAGTGACAACTTCGGTTCTCTTGCTGTCTTTTCCATGTGCCGCTGCTGTGGATTTCTCAGGGGGCTCGGGTTCTTCTCTTTCTTCTCCAAAGCACAGCTCACACGAGGTGTCCATGTTTGACCCACTTCATTAACCATTGAGGGTATTTAAAGAAATTGCATCACAGAAAAGCGACACTTAAATGTGCCCCTGTTATGAGGTCCATTTTGGGTGTCCATGTAGCTCCTGAGCTCTGGTCTATACCCAGGTCCCCGGAATGCTGCCATTACCTTAGTGGGACATGCTCTCCCTTGGCCAGAGCGGCAGAAACCCTGAATCACGAACTGTCAGCTCCCACGCAAATGCATGAGCCAGCTCTCCACCCCCTGCTGCCACCATCGCCTTCTGAAAGCTGCCACATTCTGTGAAGCACGCTTGAGTCCTGCTTTGATGGTTGTAGAGTAACCACATACAAATATCTTACCTAATCGAAGCCCTGTGCTAAGTCCGTTGCCTGCTAAATGGGCAGGGATTTGTGACAGCTGCCTCGTAGTTCACCCAGGCAGGATCCATTAATGTTGTTTCAGCAGAGCTGGGTCAGATGGGCATCCAGCCAGGGCAGGAGCATGGCCTTAGACAACCTACAAAGAGGAAAAAGATATGGACTTCAGCAGTTGTCTATGAAAAAGAGCCCAGGCTCCAAAATGTCTCAGTGCCTGCATCACTAACCCACCCAGTCTTCCCTCTGTTTTCAGTCAAGAGAAGAACTTTCAAACCATGCTCTTGCTCTGGGTAAAATCTTTTCTAGAGCTTCTAATAGACTTCTCTAATACCTTTCTGCCCAAAGTGGGGTCATGGGGCCACTCCAGACCAGCGACTGTTAGGCTTGTGAAAGCAGGGCTCTGTGAGCAGGCATGCAGGGTAATGGGTGTTGGGAAAATGGCCAGTGGGATCTGCACAAGATTGTTACACTGAAGATGTAGTAATATATTTTAATGTGAGTGATGCTACTGACAGGAAAAATGAATGTCAGAAAGCATTCAGAAGACAGGTCACAGATCATTTGAAAGGGGCGATTCATGTTTACTTTCTCTGTCTTGATGGTTGTCGATGTTTACCTCTGCCTAAGGTAGCCAGTCTTCTGGGTTTGCCCGGCTTGATGAGAAGCCTGCCGTTCACGTGGGGGAAGTGTAATCCCTCACCATGACTATTTCAGCACTTTTTCAGGTTTTCCATTAACAGGTTCAGGCACTCTGGAATGATTTTGTTTTCTGGGTGAGCGGTTTGGGGCATGTGTATTTCCCTACCCGTTTCTGGAGGGGGAGAAGGAAGAACAGATACCTCCTTTTCCAAACACAATGTGAGAAAACAGTCATCGATTGTTTGGTAACAACCAAACCAATTTCTAAAGTGCACAGCCTGTGAATCAGGAAGTTAAAGACAGGAAGGTACAGTAATATAAAGGAGACTATTCTTGTCCTCTGAGGACTCACAATTGTCTGTAACTATTTGTGCATGGAAGTGGTATTCATTAAATATGGTAGAGTTATACAGTCACCTAAAGGACCCTGGAAGTTACTGTTTCACACCTCAGGATGCAAGGGAATCCAGGAGCCCAGACCAGGTGGATGAAGCCAAGGAGATGATGAATCACATTTTTGGTGAGATGGGTCCCTGCTGGGGAGAGCGTTGTGAGCTGTGTGGTTCAGACTGTATCAGTACATAGTTCCCAGAGTCATGGGGGCATTGTGAAAATTAGCTGTAGATGAGATGCTGTTGCCGAAGAGTAGTCCTAGGAATGCCCCTTAAAGAGTTTCTAGTATTATATATGATCCTCAGAAAGTTGTGCAGGTCTTTGCATTGTCCCTTCCCTGGCAGAAAAGTGAAATTTCCCGGACGAGATTTTCCTTCAGAGGTATTGGCAAACTGTTTCGATGGCCAAGGGCCTTCCTTCCAGCTGCCCCCTACAAAGCTCACAGAGAAGAAAATAGAAAGTGAAATTTCTTAAAGTGTGGTGACCATTCCATAGTAAAGTGTCTTTAGAATTGGAGTTCCTTTGAGTGAAGCAGTATCTCTAAGATTACTTTCCATTTTTCCCAAGTCCTTGGACCTCCTGGGACAATGAACAGGGAGAGGCCGTGTGGTTTGTGTACATACAAGGAAGGACCTTCTCTCTGTGGCTGATCCTGGGGGCTCTTGTAGTGGAGATCTGCCTCCAAACCTCAACTCCTTTTTCCCTTGATCGGAGGGTTCGGTAGGAACTGTGAGAGGAGGTCCAGGACCTTGAGCCTAAGTGGGGACTGGGAGTGTGACATATTTGTATGATAGACGATTGCTTCCCTTATCACAATACTTTTGGCCACCAGTGATCTAGGGCTTGAGGACTTGCTGTAATCCAGTCTGATAAAAATAACACTGAGAGGAAGCCCCTGTGAGCACGAGGGTTCAGCCTGTGGGTTTATTGCTGAGCAGTGCTGAGGGAACTGGCCTTGCCTGGGGGTGCACTGAGCTGCTTCTTTCTGGATTCTGTTTCCACTTCAGAGATGAGGTTTGTGGGTCCCAGGTCCTTTGTTGAGGCTCTGGGTTGAAACTCTGGAGACACGGTGGTATGAGTTCCTATCCAGCATGGTATGTTTGATGATGTTGGAGTCAGGCAGCCTTCTGTCAGGCTGGATATCCCAGGACCGCACGAATGCTGTAGCCCCTGGGGTGCCTGGGGCCAGGACTGGGAAGTGGCCTCCGGCCATAAGGGAGGAGGTTAATCTGGGTGCCATCATGGTGGCTGTCTCTCCTCCAGCCCCATGCAGTTCAGTAGGAACAGAGCAGGTATTTCGATCCTCCGTTCCTAGCGACTCCCTCCCCAGTGCCCACAGCATTGCTCAGGGGAGGTAGAGCCCATTTCAGGAGGTTCAGCTTCTGTTTTGTATTAAACTGACCCCAGCGTTCTGGAAGGAAGAATCAAACAAGCTGTGCAGGTGAGAATTGCCCTTGTTAGAGAGTATTCGTAAGATGGATCTGGTGAGGGTAAGGACAATATGCCCAGAGGGGACAGGGTTTGGAATGTTTGCCAGTGTTCTCATCTTGTCCATGCTACCTGGTCGCAGGGAAGAGCACCATTAAGAAAGTTGCCTTCCTAGAATTCTAGAGCATATTGTGATCTGTCCATGATAAAAGTTTTGGGGGCACGTCGTCAAGGAGTGCGTGGACAATGTCCTCCTTACCCAGTCTCTGACCCCGTGACACTGTCTTAGACTTGACTCTGTAGACACTGACTTAGACTTGACTCATTAAGTGGGGAGCTAAAAGCTCTAAATTAAAATGTGTGAAAAAGCATTTTCTAGTACTAAAAACTCACCAGATAGGTGTGTTAAGCAAATTCTAATGAGAAAAGGTCAACTTAATGCCTCTGTATGTTCAGTGGGTACATTATATGTACTCTTTTTAACCTGATAGGGCCAGTGTGTGGCTTTTTCTAATTATTCCTATATTCCTGCATTCTCTATAATTATTTATTTTTAAGTTCTACACCCAATGTGGGCTTGGCCCCAAAGTCAGGAGCCACATGTTCTTCCAACTGAGCCAACCAGATACCCCTCTAAGTTTACATGTTCTACAGTATTTGTGAATTTTGCTACTCATTAATTTCCTAAATGCCTTAAGGTCTAGAGTTCATTTGGTCTGCTTTATTTCATGGTTTTTAGAGAAACAGTTTCTTTCTTTATACTTTTGCATCATGATGGTCTTGGAAGGACAGTCTTAGCAGGCTTCCACTCTGTTATGTCATGCCCCGTAAAGGAGAAGGATCTGTATTGTCATTTCTTAAGGCCTGGCCGGGAGGTGGTGAGAGCCTGGAAACAGAAGGGCCAGGCTGGGTTTGCTGAGAGCTGATGGTGCACAGTGCATGGTTCTAGGCTGATCCCAGCCAGCAACAGGAAGTCCCACTTCATCATCTACTTGAAAGCTCTCTGCTAGGGACACAGCGTGAACTTTTAGTTTATATTGGTTAAGCTCCAAGAGGCAGTACATGTTTGGGGAATTGAAGTGCTCATGGGCAGGACCGGGGAAGATACACCTTCCCCACCAGATTCCAAGCTGTCTCCACACTGATAAGACACAACCGTGACCCAGAGCTAGAACCTCAGGATTCTCAGGGAGTGAGAAATGCTGGTGAAAAAATGGACAGCTATGTCATGTATACACACTTGTATCAATATTAACATGCAGAATTGTAGGCCAAGTGGTATTTTTGTTGTTCGAGGGTCTGGATGTGAATCCTTATTCTGTCTCTTGGGAGTATGAAACTTCTCTGAATGCCTTTCTTCATTTGTAAAATGGAAATAATGGGCTTACTTATCTCAGCAGGTGGTTATGAGAATCAAATGAGGGAACACGTATGGACTCATAAGCAACTGTTAGTTGCTAATGATCATATGCTTCCTGTGGAATGTTACTTCTTAAATCCTATATCTTTCTAATATAACCCTAGACCTGGACAATTGGTTCTTTTTCTACTTGTGCAACAAATGAAATTTGGATTGGGTTCTGGAAAGTTTGAACGAATTCTTGGAATCAGCCAGTTATGTGAAAGATGGCTCAACCTTTCGCATGTCTTTTTGCCCAACAGTGTGCCATGTAAAAAGTGCGTGGTGGTTGGTAATGGAGGAGTTTTGAAGAATAAGACATTAGGAGAAAAAATTGACTCCTATGATGTAATAATAAGGTAAATATATTTTCTATTTGCTAACTTGGAATTGTTTCAAAAGATGATCGCTTAGATATATTTAAGTACATTAACACAACCAGTCTCTCAGGCATCGACTAGACTAGGCCTAGATTTTTCAGCTCATTCACTTAGAAAATATTTGTGAAGTCTCCTTAATAGGCCAGGCAGAATTTTAGCAACAGGGTGTATAGCACTGAATAAGAACAAGTTTCTTGCTCTGTGTGGGGTTTTCACTGTAATGAAGAGAAGAAAACAGTAATGAAAGAAATAAGGAAATACAAAAATAAATGCCATACAAACAGTTAAAACATATGTGACAGTGATTGAATAGCCACTTGAGAATGGATGGATGACCACTTTGAGGAGAAGACCTCTGAGATGGACCCAAGTGACCGTTATAGTACCAGCCGTACGAAGACTAGGGAAGAGCAATCCGGGCACAAAGAATATTTAGTGCAGGGAGGATATGATCCTGGGTTTGAGAAGAGTAGCAAGAACACCAGTGAGGTAGGAGGGCAGCCAGCTCAGGGAGAGTGGAACAGTCAGAAGCCGCAGAGGAAGGAGGCTGTATAGGTCTGTGTAAGTACTCGGATTTTAAGTATATTAGGAAACTTTGAAAATTTTTAAGCAAAAGAGCAATTTGATCTGGTTATATTTTTAAAATAACTTGGCTGTAGCATGGACAATGGGATATGAGGGACAAGGGTAGAAATGAAGAAACGAGTTAGGTGGCTATATTCAGGCAGACGAGGGCGGCTTGGAAAAGGATTGTCATGACAGGGAAGGATGGAAGTGGATAGACTGAGACATGTTCTCGAGGTAGAGTTCTCTGGATTTGCTGATGTTAGATGTGAGGAGAGATGGGAATAAAGGAACCACATAACGCCTTCTGGGTTTTCAGCTTAAGAGACTGACTGGATAGAGGTACTATTTATTGAATTGGGGGAAGACTAGGGTAGGAAGATCTTAAAGGAAAATCAAGATTTCTGTGTGAACATGTTAGGTTGGAGATGCTTATTAGATGTGTAGTGTTAAGTCAAGTAGGCATTTGGTTAAAAACAGGTTAAAGGCTCGATGGTAAACAGCCTATGGGCTATATTAAACCATGGTATCGGCAAGATTTCCCAGGGAGAAACAGAGCAGAGGTCCCAGGACGGAGTCTTGAGATATTCTATACTTGGAGGTTGAGCGAAAAAAAAAAAAGAAAAAAGGAATAAAAGAGAGGGAGGAGGATCCACCAGTGAGGTAGGAAGTGTTTTAAAAGAGAGGAGAAGGGGTCAACCATGACCAGTGCTGGCCAGAGGTCATGCAAGATAAGAACAGAGAGTTCACCGTTGGACTTACAACCTGAGGCTCACTCATACTCTTGGCAAAGGCATACGTGGAGACCTGATGGGGGAGTGGCCCAACCGGAGTGGTTTGAGGAGAGAATGACCGGTGAGAAATTGAGAAACCCATGTAGGCAATTCTCTGGAATTTTGCTGTGGAGTTGAGAAATGAGATGGTAGCTGGAGATAGTTACAGAACCAAAGGAGGCTGTTTTGTTTTGTTCCTTTTATAAAGATAGGAAATTCTAGAGCATGTTGGTAAGCTGATGAAAAATGAGTGAAGAGATGGGTGTGGTAGCAAGCTGGGATAGGGCTTGAGCGTAAGTGCGGTTGGTCCTTTGTAATAGAAAGAAAAACTGGGATTGTAGCTACGGCTACCGAGTCCCACAGATGGAGTGGCAGGAAAATGAGGGCGTTTCACTGAAAAGTTGAAGTAAGGTCATTCTGGGTTGTGTGTGTTGGGAATGGCTATGAATAGTCTTTTGAAGAGAGGGGCAGTGGGTTAGGATGACCTGACAGTCTGTGGGGGTTTTGCTGGGTTACAAGCTGCCAAGTACTTCTGCATAGTGAGGTCACCTTATTTTCTGTTCACTGTTTTGAGGAAGCTGTGAAAATTTATCCATGTGACAGTTTTAAAACACAGGTTTCCTTACCTTTAATTGTCTAAACGTTTGATCATCCAGAACCACAGCAAACCCTTGTGGGAGACTGCTATGGGCACAGCGTTTATGAAAGTCATTTCAAGTGTTGAGACTGTCTTACATTACATGGAGTCAGTGGCAAAGGGTGAAACAGTATTTATCCTCCCAGGGGACACCATTTTGGAAACAAAGCATTCCTTTTAATAGCTTGCCTTCATAGTGTATGTGTAAATAGTGCATGTCTAACTTTGGCACTGAGCATAAAACAAACCCTACCGTGGATCCTTTGTGGTTCTTTAATTCACTCTAGCAGTAACATTTATTTGGTTGTGAGTGGGTATAATACGGCAGTTTTATATTATCACTGTATTACAGAGCTCAACAATTTTAATGGGTCTTCAGATCACCTTCGGTGTGATTCTTTTCTGTCAGTCCATGTGCTACATGACTGTGTAACCTTGGACAAGTAACTTTCCCTCCCTCTGCAGGGCCCTTCTCCAAGGAGTTTTGTCTGGATGTACTCCGAGGTCTTTTTTAACTCTAGTATTCTGTGGTTCTGTGTTCCCATTGTTTTATTTAGTCTTTGGTTTTCCTGGAGGTGGGACTGAATTATCGTGGCCCCACAATTACTGTTCAAATCCAGATGAACATTTCTGCCTTAAATCAAGCAGCTGTTTCATGAAAGGAAATTATTACCTTAAAAATAGGAATTTTAAAAAGTTGTCTTAAAAACCTTGTCTTGTAGCTTTAAGCACTGGACCCATGGCTACTGCTGTTTGTCCTATTCTGAAAGTTCTGTAACTTGGGATGGAATTGGCACATACTACATGTGGTCGACATATTTTGTGTGTTTTACTACCCACAGAATGAATAATGGTCCTGTTTTAGGACATGAAGAGGAAGTTGGGAGAAGGACAACCTTCCGACTTTTTTATCCAGAATCTGTTTTTTCAGATCCCAATCACAACGATCCTAATACTACGGCGGTTCTCACTGCTTTTAAGCCGCTTGATTTAAAGTGGCTGTGGGACTTGTTGACGGGTGGCAAAATAGTAAGTTGGCAACATTGATCTGCCTTCAGTTTTTTTTTTTTCCATTAAAAAAAAAAAAGACCACCACAATGTTCTGTTTTCTGTGTTCTTACTTTATTTCAGAACATTAATGGTTTTTGGAAGAAACCAGCCTTAAACTTGATCTACAAACCTTATCAAATCAGAATATTAGATCCTCTCATTATCAGAATGGCAGCTTATGAACTGCTTCACTTCCCAAAAGTGTTTCCCAAAAATCAGGTATGTATTTTGCTTTGCACAGTTCCAAGCTAAAGATCTGGCTAGGGTAGGGTGGAGAGATCATAGGGTTCTCAGAAAGAATGAGAACCATGACTCATGAGGTGGCGGTAGTGAAATTAGGTGTCTGTGAGTATTATGTTTTTTTTAGATTGCAAGGAAAGAACTGGAGTGTTCTGGTCCCCCCTACCTCGCCCTTGCGGAGCCCTTCTGGGGTCTCCTCTTACAGGCTCCAAGGACTCATTTTCCTAACCTCCATCTGCAGAGTTCTGCGATGAGGACAGACTGACTGGTGGGGGCGCTGCTGGGCAGGCTCTGCTCAGAGTAGCGGGACGGGGCTTCGGGACAAGCACAAGACTATTCAGGCTAAAAAGAACTCAAGGGCTCTGATAAAAATATCACAGGAAAGCTGGTGGGAAGGTGAGGAAGGGACAGGATGGTTCAGAAATATTTCTGTGGTAATAGAGATACTGGCACTGAATTCTGAGGAAATGTTGAAACTCTGAATTCTTCAATTAAAAAGTCTTACCAACTTTGGCTCTTGTAGCCCTTTTGTTTACATTCCCTAGAAGACAGTACCCTCTGGACCCATACAGTGGCAGGGATAGGTTTTTCATTTCAAGCTTGAGAAACTGTGACACAATGTCTCTGCTGAAATGAGGGTTTCTTTTTGTAATCAGGGAAAATCCAAAGAAATAAATACACCTCACGTATCTTCTTTTTTTTAGTATGATAAAAAAAATTCTAAACTTCAGAATTACTAGATTCTAATGCTTTTAATGAAACCACTTATAAAAGAATATATATCAAGTATATTTTGTTTAAATTATATATTAATATATTCTGTTATTATATATTTATATATATAAAAATAAAGGAAATCATCTTTTTCACCCTGTAACTCTCATTATTCCTTAAGCTTTTTTTCTGCCATTTCCCCCCTCCATTTAACTATTCTCCTCTTTATAGATCTTTCCATTTATATCCAGCTTTTTTCCTCTCTAAATTATTTAGAAATGCATGTGATTATAGGGATTTTCAGCCCACTTTTGTGATTTTTGTATAATAGACTCCTAGAAGTGGAATTCCAAAGTCAAAAAGCATAAAGCCTGGTTCTGGAAATGTAAAGTCATATGGATGATGTGGACAAGAGGAAAAAAAAAAAAGGAAGAGAGGCCTGCTTGAATTAGGTTAAAGAGAACATGGGACAGGAGCAAGTGGAGGCAAATCTTCAGAGTTTTGTTGGGAAAGGTAGCACAGAAATGGTTGGAAGCCATGGGATCAAGGATGGTTGCTTTTGTGGTTGTTTTAAAGCCAGATGCCATGTTTATGATGGAGAGAACGACTGGACAGAAGAAAATGATGAGCGCAAGGGGGTCATTGTAGATGCAGATTTGGTGGCAGAGAAGAGACTGGAGGAAAGAGTGCACGAGGGGCGAGGTTGGCCACGAGGGGCGAGGTTGGCCAGAGGCAGGGACAGGCACATCGCATCCATGGAAGGAGCGCTGAAAGTACAGGTCAAACTGAAGGTAGGTTGGGAAGTTGGGAAGCTGGTATAGATAGCTCTTCTGTTTCTGTTAGTGAAATGAGGATTCAGTGGTAGGTTTAAAGGAGGAAGGAGGATGAGGCTGTTGGATATAAAGGAATAAAATTGTCACCTTGGAGAATAAGAATGGAAATTTGCTAGGGGAGTACTGCACGGCCACTTGAGACTTTGGCCATAAATGGCACGTGTACCTGAGCACGTATGGTGTTTTCTTTTGGCTTGTTATGCTGCTTGGTTGTGGGGTGAGCCGGGGTTAAGATTCTGTCAGGTGATGAGCTATTTCTGTCTGTGGGTGCAGAAAACGGAAGGATTATAATGATGGATGAAGGCCTCCAAGGCATGAGGAAAGGAAGTGGAGGACACGATGGGGAGGGAAAGAGTATTGGGATCAGTGAGGCTGAATGACTCCCGGGTTGTTAACCCGACCACTAATTTCCGTTTCTAGCAGATGGCAAAGGCTTATGGTGTTCATCGTAAGGCATGGGGTAAAGAAAAGCTTATGCAAAAGGTAGTTAAATTTTCAGAGGAGCTTGCCTCCTGGAGTTTGATATTTTTGTGCTTCTTGGGTATTTTCTTCTCCTCCTCAAAATCATAATGTGTCATTTCCATGGAATCTGTAAGTCACACCTTGATGGAAAGGAAATCTCCTTAGATGGCTGTGTTAAGATGTATTTTGTTTTTGCCTTTAAAGGCCATACCGGTGAGAATTAACACAGAATGAAAATCCTTCTGTCAAACATCTGTTAATGCATTTTTAGGAGATATGTGTATGTGAGGGGGATGCTTGGTTTCTTTCCTTTTTGATTTTTAAAGTGATAATGATCGAGTGGAGACTGTGACATTACTCTGTATACATCTGGACTTTTTATTTTCTATAGAAGTCAGAATCTTACTATTTGCCATTGAAGTTAATTGACTAATCTTTCCCCAGAGCTGGTTAAATTATCAGAATTGTAAAAGGGATCTCTTTTAAGGCTTATGTGGAGCCTCTTACTTACCATGATCCCATCCATTAGCGAG
Organism: Mustela nivalis; assembly: GCF_964662115.1. Classification (NCBI taxonomy): domain Eukaryota; kingdom Metazoa; phylum Chordata; class Mammalia; order Carnivora; family Mustelidae; genus Mustela; species Mustela nivalis. Next base: position 46,060,648 of record NC_139020.1, read on the forward strand.
TTAACCTGTCCTTACGTTTCCTGTATGGGTTGGAAATCCGCAGGCGCTGCTGTTTGCACAGGAAGCCTGACTCAGCATGTGTTATAAAAGGAGGCGGCAGCATCCTTTTCCCTGAGCTTTTTTCTTCATTTGATAGCTGTCCTCTGGGCTAATACTATAGTTAAGTTTTATTTGAAAGATTTTCTAAGATTTTCATCACATTTATATGCTTTTCAGAGTTAGGAAATTAACCGGGGTTTGGGTCTTAGACACGATGAGGGTTTATCTTAGGTATTTCTCACCTGGAATGTGTTCAGAAGTCCTCGTTTTATAAGATGAGGTCACCCAGTTCTGGAAACATCTTGTTTGAGTTTTAAAAAACCTTTCATTTCCCTCCCCAGAAACCCAAACACCCCACAACAGGAATTATTGCCATCACGTTGGCCTTTCACATATGTCACGAAGTTCACCTTGCTGGTTTTAAATACAACTTTTCTGACCTCAAGAGTCCTTTGCACTATTATGGGAATGCCACCATGTCTTTGATGAATAAGGTAATACATACCCACTTGGGTATATCTTTGATCTTTACAGTCAGAAAGCTTCTGTTTTGTTTCCGCATTTTTACTGAGGGAACAGCTTTTGAGTGTGAAGAGCTGCTTAACCCTACCAAGAGCTACCAAAGGCTGAAACTGGGACTCGCATCCAGGCAGTTCCAATCTGTGGGTGTCAGACCCTTGGGAATAGGACATCGTATCAAACCTGTATGGACACCAAGCCTTATCTTAGATCATGTTTGCACTATACAAATACGCATGCAGACCATTTGTTCTTGCTAATATCTCAAATTCACTTAAAAGCATTAACACAGAACAGGGACACTCCTCCACATAAGAGGATCGACCACAGAATACACGGGAAAGATGAAGGTAGATTTGGAGTTGAGGAGATGATGTAACTTCTTGCTGTGCTTTTCAACCTTTTTTTTTTAAGTAGACATTTTAACTCTATGAGGGAATATTCATGGTCAAAAAGGTTGCAGACGTTTATAGTAGATCATGCTTCTCTTGAATTAGAGATCAGTGGTGGTACACAGGATCTTTAAGACTTAACTGAATAGGTAGGAGTTGTCTGAGGTTAATAGCACATCACAGGTGACAGGACTAAAATGTTATCTGTACATTTTTAATATGGAAATATGAATAGTTTGCTGTTAGGTAGGGATATAGCATGTGTAATCAGTCCCCTTAGATCATCATCCTCAGACACTACTATAAGCCAAAGGTTAGACCTTTGTATTACTATATTACTTCATCTCCCACCCCTTGTGAGACAGACACTTGAGTAGTAAGTGTTAGTTGCCTAGGACAGATTGCAGGATTATTTCTCCTCAGCCCTAATCTTTTAGCACTCCTGGGATTTCTAGTCATCTAGATAACAGAACACTGAAACAATTTCCTGAGGAAGATTAGGCTATCCATCAACAGAATAATTTAAAAAAAAAAAAAATCTGTTATGCATGCTTTACAATAGTTTCTTTGGGCTGATTTCTGTGAGTTTCAGGTGCTGCTTTTATTAAAGTGATCAATGCATTTTGACTTAAAATTCTGGCCTCTAGTTTTATATCCTGATTTAGGAGATGGGGGAGGGGAGAATGATATGAAGGGGTGCTCTTAGGTGAGGGTTTTAGTGGAAACAGCAGGCTAAATTTAGGAAACAGATTCTTTTGCCAAATTCCTTGGCAAAAGAATGAGCAAAGAGAAAGGTAACAAAAGTTAAAAGTCTACCTGTATACTTGTGACTGGAGTTTTTCATTCAGAAGCTTTTCAGATACACTGTAGTCAATTATTCCTGTTAACATTTTGATACTGGGATAGACGGTGATTTTATTTTTCTTTTCTTCTCCAGAATGCATATCACAATGTGACAGCGGAGCAGCTCTTTTTGAAGGACATTATAGAAAAAAACTTTGTAATCAACTTGACTGAAGATTGACTCTACAGACTCAGAAGACTATGCTAACAGTATTAGTTTTATTTTTATACGGCAGTTTTTAGTTTATTTTTAAATATGTTGGATGCACTTGTCAAAAAATTGTGTATATTAAGTCTGTTGCTGCCTGGTGATTCATAACCACCAGCTTAATTTCTGTGAATATATTTAATTTATAAAAACCAAGATATGTTTAGTTATCAGGGAAAGTTTTGATTGCATTGTTTTTAAAACAAGCTAGTTTTCCGAAGGGTTTCTAAACATCTTTTTATATAGACTTCATCTTAGACTTTTGAGGGGATGTGACTTCCTAATAAGGGGCTTTAGCTGACCACAATTTTTGAACACATGTGGCTACTCTGAATTAGTGGGGCATGGCCATGTGGTTGTGCCTTGATATGGCAGACTGGAGCCACTTTCGGCATGTAGCTACATGATTGTGTTGTACCTGAGGAAACAGATTTGAATCTTAAAGCAGCCCTGAACACAGCACTAGGTATGGTTATGGAAATCTAAGATCAGACTGGTTTCATTAAGCTTTTTTTGTCCTGCAATTAAGTAAACCATGATTGTAATGAGTAATCTGGTAAAAGGAAGGTGTGTTTTTAAGGTAAAGGAAATAGACTACACATGAAATTCTGGACGAGTAAATAAGCTAAGAATGCCACTTACCAAAGCCTGGTGACTGCATTATTTTAAAGCTCATACAAGGTAGCAGAGCTCGGCGGCAAGCTTAAGGAGAGCATTATTAAATTTTTTGCCTGGCCTAATATATTAAAATGTGGAAGTTTACTATTGGAATTAAATTAGAAAAAATGAAGATAAATCCTTGAGACTCCTCCTCAAGCTGTTTCTGGATTTAAATGGGACTTTCATGAGAGATTTCAACTTCAAAGGGGAAGGCTTACCTGGCTACCTAGGCTGCATCAGAGAAGAGTGCTGCTGGATGCAAACAAGTCAAAACCAACCCTTCGAACAAATGTGAGCTAGTGTCCCTTCTCACTTAATCCAGCCCATGGCTATGGGGAGGGAAAAAGGAAGAGAAGAGAATTACAAGAAGGATGGAATTAAAAGTTCTCAGAAGAGGTAAGAGTTGAAAGAACTGTTATCTTTTGAACAATAATTATCACTGGGAGTCACGCTGGTGTTACTGGGAACCAACCAGCCTCTCTAAAGATTATGTCAAACGCAGTAGAAGAGGGGAGAAAACTCCTAGTTGATGTAAGCCAGATCTACACATGAAACATGGACACTGTTCTGTTAGCACCATCACACTTGCACAGTACCATGATCTCACTGGATTCCTCCAGTAACTGAGGTGGAAAACATGGATGTTCGTGTGATCCTGCCCTCCTACCACACATTGAGCCTGGCTGCTCAATTTCAGTCTGTGAACTAATTTAGGCTTCAAAAATGGATGGTCCTGGCTGTAGTAAAAATAAAAAACCACTGGTAGCATTTTCAAATGTTCCTATAAGGTTTAGAATAATGGCAGGACAATTTCTGACTGATGCTAAAACTGAGAAATCTGGCATTTTGTGTAGTGTGAGAGAAGACTACAAACTTCAACATGGTTTTATATAAGCCCAAGGAAAGTCTCAGCAAGACACATATATACAATTTATTAAAAACACATGAACACATTAAGATCTCACTATTTATACAATCTAGATTCTAGCAACATATACACATACTGAGTGACTACAGTACATGCCGAGGTAAGAAAAGTACATTCCGGGAGAATATCACTGACCCTCAAGCCATTTTTATTTCCAATATGTATTTCGATAGGTTTTGTTTCCACCTTTCCCAGTGCCAAAAAAAAGAAAAAGAAAAAGAAAAAAACTAGTCATAAATTGGTGCCACAGTTGAGCTAAAAAGTATTTTAATAACCATCCAACTCTTATTAGATTTTGCAGTTCAGGGACTTCAAGTTCATGGCAGGAAAGCAGAGCTAGAAGGCAGTTTTCTTTTTGTTTTTTTTTTTTTAAAGGTAGAGCTTAGTTATCTCTCTTTAAAGGGTTTGAAAAGTTTTTGTCCCACAATCTATTAGTTCTGTCCTCTGACCTGTTGTTTCCATAGCCCTTTTGCTCTCCAGGTTTTAATGTGAGGCCAAGGCAAAGAAGTTCAAGCTTTGTCACCTTCTATAGAATTTTAGATGAGTGCATTTTCTGCTGGGGGCAGGGAGGGTAAGAGTATACATGACACCATAGTTTCAACTGCTAGATAAATTCTCTACACCAGCCTTTTTACCAGCAGATAAAACCACTGTTCAATGCAAAGTGCAAATAGTGAAACGTGAATTTAAATAACTGGACTAGATCCTACACATATAATAGGATCTATTTAGTGTTCTAATCAAATATAAATCAGCATTCACAATATCTTTGACTGGGCTGGTTCCTAAGATCATGTAACAGTGAAGCCGGCGTCACTTTGTGAAAACCTGTAAGGGCCCTACTTCGCTGTACCTCTGTCGGAGTCGATCTTTAGAATTGTGTTAACAGGAAAAAAAAAATTAATCCAATAAACCAGAGTGACTTAAATCTTTAAGATGTTTCAAGCAGGGAATAAAAATTCAAGGTTATTTAGTAAAGAAAAAAAAAGTTACTTTCACATTTTCAGTTGATTGTCTCCACAGCTGCATCAGACATAAATGTAGTTAAAACCCAAAACAAAACTCTAATACGAAAACAAAGGAACTAAAAGTACAAAGTCAGAATAACCCTCTGTATCAGGCTCAGCTCTTCATTTAAAAAGTAAATATACAAAAGCAATAAAAACTATTTTGTACAAAATCATTGGTAGTTTAAGGACTGCACGGTGGCAAAAACATGCATCATTTAAGAAGAAAACATTTGCCTCTCAAAGAGTTCCATGGGAAAATCAGGTGCACAAAATTAAATGAAAACAAGCATCTTTGGGAGAATGAGATAATTTCTCTTAAAGCTTCTCAAACAGGCATGTGATTGGAGAAGTATATTCACTGTGTACTGAAGATGAATAGAAAAATAAATCAGTTTACTCTCTTCCCACCTGAATGGGGATGACTGCATTAATACACGTGCTTTACACATTCATGTCTTAATAAACGTTCAACATCTGTGCTTGTTTCAAATGTTCTGAAACAGTATATTTCTTCAATGAATAAAACGATGCCTCAAAGTTTGTCTGAAAAAGCAAGTGAAGGTAAAACCAACAAAAATAATACTAGAGGGCAGAGAGGCTGTAGAAATAATTCTGCTTGTAAAGCAATACTTTAGAGTTCTGATATACTCATGGAAGCCAAGTGAAATGAACACTGTCTTTTCTCACATCTAGCAAATTGTGGAAACGACTGGGGGCACAGGCCAAAAGAAATGGCTAGAACCTGATGGGAAATTGTATGTTTTAATCATAGGGCCAGCTTCTCAGCCTGCCAAAGATTTTTAAAGATTCTTAACACTATGGGCTAATAAATTACAGATGACTTTTATTTCACCCATCTAAAACTAGTTCTGGGCAAATACTGAAAAAGAAGTTGCCTGGAAATACCAAAAACAGACATCAATATTCACCTGCTGCTAGAACATCTGTTCCACAGGCCTGCGGTGAAGGACTGTCAAAACTCCCGTGACACAGAGTGGGCACACACACAGAGCTGAGGAATTCATGCTGGCTTCCTATTTCCTTCAGTATTTCACTGTGGATAATTAAAAATACTTTTTGACCAAAAATAACTTCAGATTAAAAAATATATATATATTAAATCAAGGAGGGCAAATCCTTTTTTTTTTTTAAGGTACTTTATAGGACTACTGAGGAATGATTCTGCCTTTCACTGTGGTAAACATAAAGGGTCCTATTTACGGTGTTCACTCAGATGGCCCCACAGGTACTCACAACTCGCCTAGGACCAATCCCACTGCAAATAAAGTCGGGCAGGGAGAGAATCTCTGCTGGAGCTTTTTAAAATTACAGGATTCATGAGGCTGGTGGAGCAAGCATCACTCACTAAAAAAAATTCAAAACCGTTAATAAACACAAGAATAGGGCTGGCCCCAGACAGAACCAGTAGGGATGAAACCAGGTCACATACCATTAAGTGTTAAAACTCTGGAGAGTGTCAAGAAGTGAAAAAAAAAAAATCAATGACCCCGCCCTTTAGAAGTCCGTTTCCCACCTATAGACCTTCCTAAGATAGGTAAGTGTATGACTGCAATCAAAAAATGGTATCACTAATTTTTAAAAAAAATCTGTAAGGAATACAGGAATAGAAAAGAGCTCATGATAGTACCCACCTTTCACAAAGAGCAACATTTCAAGCCATTAGACATTTCAAGAACAGTACCTTGCGTTATTGCCCGTCAGGTGAACACAGCCACCTCTTGAGTTCATCAATGTACCTGCAGCATTGGTAATAAATACTCTCAGTGATTTTTAGTTTCTTTGAAGTGCATAGTAGGGAGCATTTTCTGTATCAAAAAATAGTGTTTTACAGTAGTAACAAACAGGATGTTTGCAATTGAACTGGCAAGCCGTCACTGCCACAGTAACACTTTTAAAGCAAGATGGCAAGATTAGTAGTTCCCTGTACCTCGGTCATCACATTTTCCCCAACCACATCTGTGACAGATACGTAATACATTCTATATATTACTACCACTAACACACAAAAAAGGCCATGTGCTTTAAAACGATGCTTTATAACAAGCAGCATCACCTTCAAAGAATTTCTTTAAAAACATCACATTCACCATCCCTCCCGGCTCCTGAAGCCTCCTGTGTGCTCTGTGGCACCTGGTACACCAGCTCGTCTGGGGCACTGGCACCTGGCTTCCCACCTTTTGGGGTGTCATACTGGGCACGGGCGGAGGAGCAGCTGTCAGTCCTGGAGAGAAGAGTGTTGTAGGCTCCCACCAGTGGGGGAGGCTGGTTCCCTGCAGCTTTGAAAGTGGACGTTGAGGAAAGACCAACTGAAGCTGTGGGGTGCCCGGACATATCCATGATGATTGGGGTTGCGTATTCGGGCCCGGTAATTGGCAGTGGTTCAGCATAGGCATGGTAGACTTCTTGGACCGGGGAGTTGTAAGGATCTAGGTCAGCGTAACTTGCTTCTTTCCCTTCTTCTGGTTTAAAGGTGGATCTCTGATGAAGGGTGCCAACAAGTCCTCCCACAAGTGGCTGTGCATACTCTGTGGATATTACAGAACAAACAACACAAAAGTCACCTCATTCCTACAGGGATCAGATAGTCCAGGTGATAGTCATAGCCTGACACCAAAAACAAACACTTCTTTATGGCACTTCTGTTCCTATCAATACAGACCTATGGATTTCTCTACCAGAACCAACTTAAAAAAATTAAACATATTATCTTGTATCTCCTAAGAAGTTAATATGCTATAGAGTCTCATTCATAAAATTTTACAGAGAACGTATATGCTCTTGAGATTTACAAATAGTGTATCACTGGGGGGAAAAACCCCACTTCATTATTAGATATTTTCAAATAGGACAATGTTTAAAATAAATATGAACTAAGTTAACAGGATACATATTATAAGGCTCACTATAGCTTTGCCACTCTTCACACTCAAAACTCCAGGTAAACACACAGAAATGCCCAGAGCTTTTTAGAAATGAATGCTCCTATTTTTTGAACATGGAAGGTGCAAAAATAACTTTCTCAAGGTCATCCTTTCAAAAATTAGTTCTACCTTAAGAAAACAGTTGACCTGTTACATAGGAAAAAGGGAAAAGACACTAGAAATCCCGAAGCACTTTCCAGCTACGTGTAGCAGTGTCTTCCTCCGCTCTGGGGAGGGAGGCACGCAGTTACCTGCAGAGTCGGTCTGCAGCACCGCGGTGACTTCTCTGGGGCTCAAAGGATTGACTTCACTGCTGCTGTAGCGAACAGGGGTCTCCTCGTGTTCCACAGACTTGGCAGGGAGAAACTGCTTCATTCCTTTCCACCAACCTTCATGGTGATTGGAAGCAAGAAAGACCATTACATAAAAACCCAGGTCTGAAATGATAACACTGTTTACAGGAGAATTCCTGCTGCATTTAAGCCATTTCTCTAACACATCTGTACAAAATAGCCTTTATGTTCAATCTCTTTTTTTATTTTGGCATAATACACATTACAGAAAATTTACCATCATAACCATTTTTTGAGTGTAGGTCATGTGGTTTAAAATGTTCACACTGTTGTGCAACTACCACTACCATCTCTTTCCATAACTTTTCAGCTCATGAAACTAACACTATTCCCATGAAACGGTAACTGTCCATTCGTCGTCCCCCTACCAATGGCGACCACCACTTTACTTTCTGTCTTTATGATTTTGACCACTCTAAGTACTTCATCTAAGTGGAATCGTACAGTATTTGTCTTTTTGTGACTGGCTTATTTTGCCTCACATAATGTCCTCAAGGTTCATCCATCTTGTAGCATATTACAGAAAATCTTTCCTTTTTAAAGCTAAATAATATTCCACTGCTTGTATACATTTTGCTTTTCCACTCATCAGCTGAGGGTCAGGTGGGTGGCTTCCACAGTTTAACTGTTAACAATATTAAGTTTTCAATCCACGAACATAGAGTATGCTTTCATGTATGTCTTTTTAAATTTCTTTAGTAGTATTTAGAGTTTATAAAAGTCTAGTACCTCTTTGGTTAAATGAACTCTTAAGTATTTTATTCTTTTAGATGGAACTGTAAGTGAAACTTTTTATAATTTCTTTTTCAGATTGTTCACTTTGTGTACAGAAATGCAATGTGTTGACTTTGTATCCTACTAGTTGGCTCAGTTATTGGTGCTAACAGCTTGTGTGTGTGCAATCTTTAAAGCTTAATTCTCTTTTAAATGTTTGGTAAGATTTTTTTTTTTTCAGAGATTTTTGATTATTGACTCAATCTCTTTAGTCAATTCATATTTTCTATTTCTGGAAATTTGTCCATTTCATCTAGATTATTCAATTCTTTGGCATATGATTATTCATAATATTCTCATAATCTTTTTTTCTGCAGAATCAGTAGTAATGCCTGTACTTTCTTTTCTGATTTAAGTAGTGTCAATCTTTTTTTTTTTTTTTAAATTTTATTTATTTGACAGACAGACATCACACGTAGGCAGAGAGGCAGGCAGAGAAAGAGAGAGAGAGGAGGAAGCAGGCTCCCCACTGAGCAGAGAGCCCGATGCGGGGCTCAATCCCAGGACCCTGAGATCATGATCTGAGCTGAAGGCAGAGAGAGGCTTTAACCCACTGAGCCACCCAGGCACCCGTCAATCTTTTTTCCTTATTCTATCTAAAAGTTTGTTAATTTTGTCAATCTTTTTAAAGAACCAGCATTTGATTTCACTATTTTCCCATTTTCCATTGTGTTTGTCTCTCTTATCTTTATATTTCTTTCCTTCTGGTAGCTTTGGGTTTAGTTTGTTCTTGTTCTAATTCCTTAAGTTGCTGAAGTCTCCCCGCCCCCCTTTGGTGGAGTATCTAGTGCAATGCAGAACATGGTAGAAATTCCCAATGGAAGTATACCCAGAAGCAAAATCATTGCTCTAAAATTGTTGGCAGATATAGTTTGTCTGTTGTAGGGTGGTTTTTGATAAGTTTTTCTAAAAAACATACTTTCCAAGATCTACCTTGGGGTTTTAGCAGCACAGAATCTGCCCCCACTACTGTTCTTTTCTGCCTTAGTCACAGCAGTGAACTCTTTTGCCTTTTATTGTTCCAGTCATGAGACTGGAGAGTAGGAGACCAGTAGGTGTCACCTGCTGCAATGGGCCACACAGAGTAGGAATTCAGAAGATGACAACTCATCACAGCAGAGAAGGCAGACCTCACCATTTCCAAACTAGTAGGCTCTACCTGGGAAGTACCCACAGCAGAGTGACAAACACACACTGTGTTACCAAGACTACAATCCTTTTATGCAGCGTTCACACAAGCCATAAAGAAAGCTGGTCTGAAGAAAAACAGATATGTGGGACAAACCGCATGGGTTTTCCAGGAAAAAGGAACAGAGTGTGTGTTATGAGAAATTTTCATTTCATTACTTATTGACCAGAAGAGATTTTACAGAAGAGCAAAAGTGGTCACAACGTTAGAGGAACACCATTTTTCTCACAGGCTGGGGAGTTTGTGTGGGCCTGAAAACAGCTTTCCTCTTTCACTACTGCCACCTGGAAGGGTGGGACTTCCCTCTATGGGAGCAAAGTCCCGAGTTACCTGCCCGGTCCCAGTAAGGTAAGTCGTAGGTGCCTTCGGTTTTCTTCTTTCTGGAAAAATACAGAAAAAAACATGTTAGCAAACAGTGAATTCATGAGTAAGACAGCTCTAAAGTGCAGGATAAACACTCAAGTTAATAATTACTCAGGAGTACACATTTCCATTTGCTGACCTACCTGGCAAGGCCCTCCATTCACTTGCCTTTCAAAGTTGCCCCTGCTGAAACTCATACTGAACTCTTTTTTTTTTTTTTTAAAGATTGTATTTACTTATTTGACAGACAGAGACCACAAGTAGGCAGAGAGAGGAGGGAAGCAGGCTCCTTACTGAGCAAGAGCCCAATGCGGGGCTCGATCCCAGGACCCTGGGATCACAACCCAAGCTGAAGGCAGAGGCTTTAACCCACTGAGCCACCCAGGCGCCCCTCATACTGAACTCTTGATAAATTTTAAACTATCTCCTGAGATACTCTGTTACCCAAGGTACTTCCCACTCAAAGGATAAAGGAATAAGAAAGGCTAAGTCTGTAGATAAAAAGAATCTAATCAAAGACCCACAGGTAACATGTGGGTCCTTATGAGACAGTTACTGTTAGGTCTGTTTCAGTTTCTAATACAAACTGCAAATCCATTGACTTCCATCTGTATCCTCACAATCTGACGATTGTGTCCTTTAACCGCTAGCCCAGAGAGATCTCAGGACTTGTCTCCCACCTTCCAGACAACCTGACTCCCAATCCTTACCCTCTGTGCTCTGACCATAAGTGGATGGGACTGGACTGCCTGACTGACCACACATCCAGGGCAGAACTCCACTTGGCTGTGTGTGGACCGGGTGACCTCAGACAAGTCACATTTTCTTCTTCTGAAACAGTACCTGCTTTGTAGGTTGTCTGAGGATTAAATGAACTGAACCATGTAAAGCACTTAAAATAATGCCGAAAATCAGCTTTCACTCTCTATAAAAACCAGCTGTTGCTACTCTCATTACTATTGCTTCTACCCAATTCCTAGAGAGCAGCCTGAACTTTCTGCCCTGGATTTTCCCTGCCCTCATAGTAACTTGTTGGGTCTCTGTCCAGACCGCCTTCCCAAAACCATGAGTCCAGGATCCATCTGCTTCTTTGGCCTCCTCTGTGGCATGTACTGGATGGAGGCACCATCGCTGCCCGTCGTCCTCACTGTATCCTCTCCCAGCCTGTGAACTCTGGGGCTCAGCCCTGGACTCCCAGGACATGGTCAATACTCAGCACGAGGCAGGAGCTCAAATAGTTGAGTGAATGAATGAAGTCATTCTTCTGCTCCACCAAACCTGTTCCTGCTGCTCTGTCAGCTCTACTCAGGACATCTCTACTGATCTAAGTGCACAAGCCAGAAACTTCGGATCGTCCAGGATCCCTCCTCCTTCCTTAGCAGCCAGTTGCACCTCATCAGATAGCGTCACCCGTCTGCCTCACCCTCCTCTGTGAGAACCCCATCTACGAATGAAACCTGAATCCCTCTGTCCCCAGAGGCCCGAGCTATACTTCAGTTCCTCCTCAGCGCTCTCCTGTGCCCAGCCCATGCGTGAGCCCTCACTACCCTGCCTATACTCCACATCTCTGTGCCTTCACTCAAGCACAGGGTCTGGGCTGTGCTCCACTTTCTGCCATCCAGGCAAACCCAACGTTCTCATTAAGGCGAAACAAACTTGAGGATTACTCTTTCCTGCAGGAAAGCTTTCAGATACCTCTCATGGTTTTCACATCTGTGCTCCCCAGCACTTCAAAAAGAACTCCTTAAGGCATATTACAGTTCCGTGTCTTTGTCAACCAACCCCGCCAAACACCTAGGGGATAGGAGTTATGCCTCATTCTTTCAGGAAATATGACTAAGCACCTGTTATGTGTCAAGCTGTGGTTCTTATTAATGTGTATATTCCAGCACGGAAAGCAGATTTTGATACAATAAAGGTACTCAGTGACTATGCTATTGAACATACTCCTTTTTTTACGTATTGTATTTTGACTTTAATAACCACCTTAACTCTCCCCTTCTCAAAAAGGTGAATGGTAGTTCACCTCCTCTATTTAGATTCTACTTCACGCTTGGAGACTCCCCTTGTAGGACCAGTCAGGTGAACTGGTTATGGACTCACCTGTTCCTCCAATGCCAAGCACACACTACGACGAGGATGAGGGTGGTGAGCACCATGACAAGCACCGGGACTAGGACCGCAGCCAAGGCTATATCTGAAAACACACCAAACAAGAGTCATGAAGGGAAGGTGGGAAGCTTACCCACATCATCCTTCAAAGCTTTTCTGTCTTAGAAAACACCATACATGTTATTTATGAAATGAGAGTGGTCATGTGTGGGTAATGGCAGAAGCTTTCACAGATAACGTGGAATCTGTCACACTATTTGCTTCAGCTTTGTAGATACTTAAAATTTTTCATAGTAGCTTTTTAAATCAGCAAGATAAACTGAAAGACCAATGAAACTTGGAAAATATATTTCTGAATATGTGGTAAAGGATTACTATAATCTATATATTACAGAATTTATATGTCAAAATAATCAATAGAAAAGTCAGCAGAGATGAATGAGCAATACAATTAAAAAAATACAAGTAACCATTCCACATGTCAGCTTCACTAGTAATCACAGAAACAGAAGTTAAAATAGGAATAAGATGTTACTTCCGCTCATCAAATTGGCAAATATTTAAAAGAATAACTGCTATAAAGGATATCAGGAGACAGTTATTTTTATGGGACTTTAAATGTATACTTTCTGCATCATTTTGGGGCAATATGTATAAAAATCAATCACTTGGCAATTCCATGCCTAGAATTTATTCTTAGAAAAAAACATTTAAAGATGAATCTTTGAAGAGGTTTCCTGCAAAAGAGTGAAAAACTGGAAATAATCCAAATGCCCAACACTGAAGGGGAATAAATACATCATAATACCTTTCTCACAGAAAAATATTACTATATACCATATAACTTATATAACATATATGCTATATGATTACAGTATATTGTCACTATATATCTATATCTATCTATATATATACACTATATAATATCACAATCCAGCAATTGGAAATGATATTGCAATATGATGGGGTAAATATTTATAGGTATGGGAAGATAACAACATAGTGTAAAAGTATGAAAAAACCTATAGGTATCAACAGGGCAGAAAAGGATAATGCTTGAGCCTACAGGGACTAGAAGATCATCTAACCCCTTTATCTCACTCTTCAGATAAGGAAGTCCAGGCCCAGATCCAGCAAATGGTCTGCCTTAGGTTGTCTGAGACGTCAGCAACTTCCCTAGTCTGGCACCTCCATCCTGGCAATGAGGAGAGCAGCCCAGCAGCAGCCACCACCAATCCGTGCTGGGGGCTAAGCACCAGACACAGTGGGCCCTGACCCTCAGCGTCTTATGCACCCTTAGACTTTATCCAAGAGAAAGAGTCTGCCCATATGGGGGAGGGAGAGGATCATCAACCACCTGAGGCCTCCGAGAAGCTGGATGGACAGGAACAAGGGCACAGGTGGGTCAGCTTTGGACAGTCTGAGGAATTCCCTCCTTCCGCACAGTGGACACCAGGTACAGAGGATTTTATAGGCTCCACAAATAGGGAGTTCCCTTCTACTTGCTTTTATTTTCTTTTAAAAGTTGAAGAAGTAACAGAGTGAGTGAAGAATCTCTGAGTCAAGTGTTTGAAGACTACGGAGAAGTGACTGCTGAGAAGGGACAGAAGAGCTGACCAGAGAGAGAAAGACCGCTGGCTGGGGCTCAGGGCCCCACCTGGGGAGGATTCAGGAAGCCACAGTGGCACAGATCTGCCCATGATATGATTTTCTTTAGGGGCACTCTCAGCCTACATGTAAAAATGGAAAAGAAGTGCATAGAACAGAAATCATGACTTAGGGTTAGAAAGCACTAAGAATTCAGAAGGGTGAAAGTTCTTTATCCCTCAAATTTGTGAAATTGGAGAGAAAATAATCAGGTTCAAGTAGATACAGTTTGATTTAATGAGAGTTTTAAAATAAATCTGCTTAAGGTTCAAAAAATAATTAAAAGTCTATACACCACCATCCCCAGAGAAAAGGAGACCAGGTCTTTAACTGAAAAGACTGGTCCATTCTTTGTTATTCTTCTGAAACTTATAGGAATGTTAGCTCTGAAAGTAAACGCTTTAAGAACACTTTTAGTCTTGAGATTTCAAGATTCTATAATCAGACTTTAAGATGAACAATACTTTTAAATGGCTGTTCATGTGGTCTGGGATCCTGTCCAAACCGACAACTTCCGCAAAATTAGAAGAAGTTCTGTAGGACACGGAGATCTCTTGCTTCTATGAAGTCTTGCTTCTCTCTAGCTTTTCCAGCAGCATGAGAAAGAATCAGATCTGTTTAGAAAATACCTTAGAAGATGGGGAAAAAAGTGACAGGTGGAAAGTTGGAGAGAGTTATCTGAATCAGGCAAATTTTCAGAAAATAAGAATGAATAAAGTTCTGTGTGGCAGAAGTTACTTGGAATGAATTGCCTTCTCTTCTCTGCATTGTCCTGAAAATGCTTTATCTACCAATACTGAAATTAACTCCTCTGTGACACTGATGATTTTTTCTGAATTCATCTGAAATTTTGTTTTTCAAAAACTAGTAAAATCAAAGTATAGTTTCATATGTATTAATACCTTATTTATTGGCAATAAGATCTAAAAGTAAATTCTATTACATGTATATTTATAATATGAAAAAATTACAATTGTAAATATTTTGAAAAAAAAAATTTTTTTTTAAGAATTTAATTATTTATTTGACAGAGAGATAGAAAGCACAAGTAGGCAGAGCGGCAGGCAGAGGGAGCAGGAGAAGCAAGCTCCCTACTGAGCAGGGAGCTGAAAGCGGGGGTCAATTCCAGGACCCTGGTATCATGACCTGAGCTGAAGACAGCCACTTAACTGACTGAGCCACTCAGGTACCCCGAGACCAAGTTTTTTAAAGAGTACAATAATTCACAGTATGTTTAGAGAAGTATTAATTTTCACCCAAACTCTTTTTCCCCACTCTTGCCTTTTGCCACCAAATTCCCTATCCAACAAATTAATATATCACCAGAGGGGGGAAAAGAAGTTTGATTACTGCTATGGTTTTAGTTATTTCTAGAAATAGAGACTCCTTGTGTTTAGCTGTGGTGAGAAAAAAGATCACAAGAGGAGACCCAGAATATAGCCGCCATCTCTAAATATTTAAAGAACGATTCTGCATGACACGAGAGAAAAGAAATCAGAGCAATGTAATCAGTTTCTTTTCTAAGGAGAGGAATTAAAGTTTTTTCAGTTCTTAAGAAATACAGTTGAGAGGAAAAGAAACAGAGTTTAAAAGCTAGACTTGCTCCTGAAAATTCAGTTACAAACAACATAAACTGCTACAATGTAACAGGTGTCAATTTCTGAATCTGCACACCTTTGGTTACACTTGGAGTCACCGTAGTATTTTTGATCTCAGGAGTGGCTGTTGTTTGCTCCGTTTGTGCAGGAAACTCATTGTTACTGCGAGGTTGTAGTGGTTGAGAAAATTTGGGGGCTCGACCTTGAAAAAAAGTTTTAAAAACTCTTTAGTTTTTTATCTACATCAACTTGATTAAAACAGAATTATTTTATAATGCTTTTAATATATGTATGGAAAATTATAACACAGATTCTGGGAATACCAAATTCTCATACTTAAAGGAGGCCTACCTTTGGCTATTTTTGGAGGGGCTGTAGTGTTTGTGAGGTCATTGCTGTTCCGAGGAGGTGGAGGTTGAGTAAGTTTTGGAGGACGACCTTGAAAAATGGTTTAGAAAAGTTTATACATTTTGCTTATCAGAGTCAGACTTAAAAACAATAATTTAAATATCTTCAACATTCCCGAGAGAACTTGGTTCTGCTCAGTAATTTTAAATTGTGAACAGCAATACATCAGAAGGATAAATACACTATGCATTAAACACACAAACTTACTGGGATTTCTCACTTTTTATATAATTGTCTTAAAATAATTTTCACAGAAGAAGAACACAGAGTTGGTGGCTGATGTTAAACTCTAAAGCCACAGAAGCATCATCACAGCTTGACATGCTATTCGCTCAATCATTTAATAACTGTGCAGGGCCCGCCATATGGGGGCATTGTAGTAGGCTTTGGAGATACAACAGTAAGTATTAAAATATTCTATAATACTGAGGGAAGTTACTTCCACTTCTAATTTTTTCAAAGGAAAAGGCATTTGGACTAAGGTTACTGTTATAATCATAGGTGTTGGTGATATAATATTATACCACATGGGACCTGATTAAAAATTGTTAAGACTGAGACTAGATTTGAAAAGCAATCTCATTACATTATCTCATCTCTCTTCTTCCACTTGTAATCTTGAAAACCATTGTGGGAACTGACTGTTTAATAGGATAACTATTTCTTTTAAAAATCCTCTTTAAAAAGATACTGCAGTAAAAGCCAAATGCTCATATTATCATTCTTTATTTTCTCTGAGAATAGCAAAGCCACTTTAAATTAAATAACATACTGTTGCTTTACCTTTAGGAATAAACTGACATCCAAGCAGTTCCACTTTCATGGCAATTTTCTGCTGCCATTGCGTAGGATTCACTCTAATAAAACGTGCAATAATTGGTGGCAAAAAGTTATTACGCACATCCTGGTGATAATCTTTGTTTCCTTGAAATATCTTTAAAAAACAAAAATTGGTACTTTACGTCAACAGAGGTCAGGGCTAAAGTGTTCCACTGAAACATATTTTTGGTTTATGCTTTGGGGCTTAAATGAGATCTGTAAAGTATGACAGTAGGAATTAACTTCTCAGAAAATAAATTAATCATAATTTGGACAAACTATTAAGAAGGTACACATTATTCATCAAAAACTTATAAAAGTACTGAATACAAAAATGATTTTAAGATGATTGAAACATAACAAATATGCTAACTTGGCAATCTGAGAATCAGTTGCAGTGAGACAGTATAATTCTCTCAATAAATCAGTAATACTAGTCCTGTGGAATTACCTGCTATTTAAATACATTAATTTTCTTCTCAAAGTAAAGCATGATTGAACATATAAGTCTTAAAGGAAATGCTTTACTGTGTACTTTTCAGAATTTTTCTCTCAAAAGAGACAGAAAGTGAACATACACTTAAGAATGCGTAACAGTTATATATCTCCACCTACTGGATAAACTACATAAAGACAGTTCCCATAGTATCCATTTTCATTCTCTGTTGCTATCTAAACCAGACAAGTGATTCTGAAACACTGCTGCCTAATTTTTATGATCCTAAGTAAATAGCAACAGATGCATTACATGTATTATAGGAATAGTGTTTAGGTAAAAATATGATTTCAAGTGACTATCTCATCCCCTCAACCATTTTCAACAAATAATGATAGTATGATAAAAGAGCTCTTATTTTCATGTAATCAACTCAGCTGTTCTCCCTGACAAACCCATGAAATAGGCAGAACCCAGAAAACTGCAGCTCCAGAATGTAAATGGACTGCATAACCAGTCGATGACTGAAAAGTGACTTGAGTCTGAGTCTTCTGACTTAACCCTAGGCCTCCACTAAGCTTAAAGTTCTTCTTGCTTCTTCTTCTTCTTCTTTTTTTTTTTTTTTAAAGATTTTATTTATTTATTTGACAGAGAGAAATCACAAGTAGATGGAGAGGCAGGCAGAGAGAGAGAGAGAGGGAAGCAGGTTCCCTGCTGAGCAGAGAGCCCGATGCAGGACTCGATCCCAGGACCCTGAGATCATGACCCGAGCCGAAGGCAGCGGCTTAACCCACTGAGCCACCCAGGCGCCCCAAGTTCTTCTTGCTTCTTTAGGCCAAATTACCTGGATAGTTTCTAAAGACTGCTAATAAATAGGTATCTGCCTAAAATTACAGTAGTTTGTATTTGATGAGTTAATGTGAGGGCAAGCAAATGTTTAGCTCTTCCATCAAGTCATGTCCAAATATAGCTATTTTCTTTTGGCTGACTCACAAAACATTAGATTGTAAACTTCTGAGATGTGTTAATAGCCTTTACTTTCTACAAGGTTTGTTTTGAAGTTATAATAATCTCCAAAGGAGTAACTTTTCATTACTTCCTCAGCTATTACTCTGAAATAAAGTGAAGGCAAATATTCGCAGTCTATTATGCATTTGTGGGACAGGAACAATAATCACTTTAGGACATAAAAACTATCCCCTGAGGGGAGCCTGGGTGGCTCAGTGGGTTAAAGCCTCTGCCTTCGGCTCAGGTCATGATTTCAGGGTCCTGGGATCAAGCCCCGCATTGGGCTCTCTGCTCAGCAGGGAGCCTGCTTCCCTTCCTTTCTCTCTGCCTGACTCTCTGCTTACTTGTGATCTCTGTCTGTCAAAAGAATAAATAAAATCTTAAAACAAACAAACAAACAAACAAAAACAAAAAAACATCTCTGAGGTTGTACTCCACACCACAGTTTCATTTTTATAAAAACCTTAAAGGAGAAAGATTTTATATAAATTAGGTAAAAAAGATCTGCTATAATCTGTGAGCATTTATTATAAGCTCCTGTGTGTAGTGAGGTCTGTAAGGAATCATGAGGATAAAAAGGGAAATGGAAGCCCACATTCCCACTCTCAAGGAATTTAAATTTTACAAGATACTGCCACACACAGATATGGCACACTATTAAAAAGCAATACATTGGGGCGCCTGAGTGGCTCAGTGGGTTAAGCCTCTGCCTTCGGCTCAGGTCATGATCTCAGGGTCCTGGGATCGAGACCCACATCGGTCTTTTTGCTCTGCAGAGAGCCTGTTTCCTCCTCTCTCTCTCTGCCTGCCACTCTGCCTACTATCTGTCAAATAAATAAATAAAATCTTAAAAAAAAAAAAAAAGCAATACATTATGAAGCAAGTTGTCTTGCATTTTCTGAAAACAAACCCAAAAGCTGTCTCAGTCTGTATGTGCTCATGCATGTGTGCATGCTCGGGAAATGAACACACCAATTACTCTTGAGTTGGGTAGATGAGGGAGCAGATGGGCTAATGTGAGGTAAGAGATTGATATTCCATATAATTCAATGTAAGGCCTTCCACTCCTTTCCAAAACAAATAGGGACTAAGTTTACTCTTTGCCTTAAACATATGAAAAACCAGATACAATATATGAAGCAACAGTTTTCCAACACTGGACAATAGGCAGCATAGGGCATTAATCCCAGAGAGAAGAGAAACACATGAGGTGAGCCTTTCTACTGCCCCAATATTGTCTGGAGAGCGCCTTGGTGCTCTCATCTAAACGAGGACACAGAGCTCCGAGATGGAGAGGCCAAGACAGCTACAATTTGCAAGACATAGTATAGGAGAGAAGAGAACTGCACAAAGAGAGGGAGACTTCTCGGATCTGTAGGAAGGTTTCCCCTAAATCTTCAGTTGCTTGTAAAGAAACAATCTGTGGATGGTAAAAGAACTGCTGGAAAGGAGCCAGAAGAATGATTCTCAGAGCTAGGCAAGGGTGGGAATAGCTCACATTACCAACAGATAGTGTGGAGAAAACTCGTAATACATGAGACTGGGTTGAGTACCTGGAACAGTAATGACGGTAGAAAAAAATTAGAACTAAAGGCTGCTCAGGTCCTGCCTAACAAAGCTAAAATGCAGGTTATCCAAAGTAACCTGTGTCCCTGAATAAAGCTCAAAATTAGATAAATAATAAAAGAAAACCTAGCACCAAGCAATGTAAAAGTTCATAATGTTTGGCAACTAATAAAAAATTACCACACATGTAAAATATAACCCATAATAATCATCTACATGAAAAAACCCACATGTGACACATCAGTAGACAGAATCAGCAAATAAGGGCATCAAAGGAGTTACCACACATCCTGTATGTTTTTTGTTTTGTTTTTTTTTTTTTAAAGATTTTATTTATTTATTTGACAGAGAGATCACAAGTAGGCAGAGAGGCAGGCATAGAGAGAGAGAGAGGAGGAAGCAGGCTCCCTGTTGAGCAGAGAGCCCGATGTGGGACTTGATCTCAGGACCCTGAGATCATGACCTGAGCCGAAGGCAGCGGCTTAACCCACTGAGCCACCCAGGCGCCCCACATCCTGTATGTTTTAGGGGCAGAAAAAAGCATAAGCATGCTCAGGAGAGACTTCGAAGAAATTTAAAAGCCAAAAACTGAAAATCTAGAAGCAAAAATATAACACTGAAGATAAAAGTACACTGGATGGAATTAATAGATTACATGTTGCAGAACAGATTAGTGAATTTAAAGGCAGAACAACAAAATTTTCCAGACTAGAACATGAAGAGAGATTAAAAAAAAAAAAAAGAACTGGGCATCAGTAAACTGTAATTCATAATATTCATGTCATTAGAATTAGGGAAGCAACATATCTGAGAAAACATGGTCTATACTTTTACAAATTTGAAGCAGATTATAATCAACAGATCCAAGAAGCTCAAAGAAACCCAAGCAGAAGAAACATGAAGACAAATACACAAAGGGACATCATAACCAAATTGCTTAAAACAGATGATAAAAAGAAAATCTTAAAAACAGCTAAGGAATAAAAAGAAACATTAAATATTGAGGAACAAAGGTATGAAAGATAGAATTCTCACTAGAAAAATGCAAACCAGAAAACAGTGGAAGAGCATTATTTAAAGCGTGGAGGGAAAAATAACATCAACCTACAATTCTATACCTTATGAAATTATCTTTCAAAAAATGAAGCAAAAGAGAAAAAGTCTTTTTCAGAAACATAATTCAATGGTGCTAGATGTTTTTATAATATAAACATGGATAATGCTTATAATTTAAAAAAATTAACTATATTCCACAAGTACAATAAATATTCTATAAATAAATATGGATGTGCTCAGACTAAAAAGTAGCCAGGTCTGGGGTTATTAAACAGAAGGAAGATAGGTTTAAAGACAATACTGTTATTTACTTCAATGGGTAGAGCCTCACCAAAGATGAAGGTCAGGTGATAACAGGCAGAAGAGAGGGAAGAAGGCCTTGAATAACAACAGAAGAGTTTAGATCCATATGACAGATTATAAGGAGCCCCTGAAGTTTTCTGAATAGAGAGATAAGAAAAGTGGTAATTGAAGATATATTAGCAAATCAGATATATCATAGAGAACTGGTAGTATCATATAGGTGAAATGAAACTCAGGGAAGTTTCATAAAAAAAAATTGTGCTTATAATTTCAGTTCTAGATAAGAAGAAATCTACTGTCCTCGAGAACAAGGACTCCCCCAGTTATAAGGTCCTCATGGTGGATTGTGGGCCAGAAGCCCAGGTGAAAGGGATATCTAGAGGACAGCCACTTCTCCCTACTCCCCACCCCTTATCATCTTCTCTGGAGCATTCCTGCATCATCACTGTCTGCTAACTAAAATAGCAATTTGATAATTAACATGGAAGTTAAGGAAATTCTTCAGTAAAAAGAAAAAAGCAGAAGTTTTCTAAGATAAAATTTGGTAAGGTGATCTTGAAATGACCTTTCAAGTCTATACCCAACACTAAAATGCACTTATGCCTTGGCTTTTGGCTTTTGTCCCCCTTGCCCACATACATGAAATCTGGGAATAAATTAAGCTTTCTATCATTCTGTGGATTAACAAGAAAAACTTATTTAAGACAAGAAGTTACAAGTTCCTTTTTAGAATTTCTTCCTTTTTTAAAATAAGTTACCACTACTTACTGAAAATCATTCATTCAATCATTCATTTATTCACTGACATAGTCTCTACACTCAATGGGGAGTTTGAACTCATGACCCTGAGATCAAGAGTCCTATGCTCTACTGACTGAGCCAGTACAGCATCCCTCTTTCTTAGAATTTCTTAATAAAGTACCTAAACAATTGAGTTAAAAATGTTACAATCATCCAAAGAGACCCAGAACCACTGAGAATTTCCTAAGCATAGTTAGAAGAATAAGGCTAATAACCAACACAACCTAAAATAACCAGAAGAGAACAAAGACCAAATGATAGCTAACTTGAACATCACACAGGAGAGCTTTCATGATTTTTGGCAAAGGCCCATTTTTTAAAAGACCCTGGCACTCATTTTACCTTATCCTGCTCCACACCAGGCTCTCTGTACACAGTCCATCTCTGTCCATCATCACTGTATAGGATTTTATAGGCGGACACATAGTAATTGTGTTCCACCATAGTGGAGCCAGTGGTCACAATGCCTGGGGAATGGAAAGTTGCTTTCATTAGTGCACAGGGTCTGATCCTTGAAGTCTACTCAGCATTGAAGCATAAATACCTAAAGTATACTGTTAAAAACATCTTTGCCAAAAGCACATTGCCATCTCTAAGTGCAAGGTTTCATTATAATAGCACCTAAATCCTTGGCTTTGTTCCCTTCTAAAGATACAAGAATTATGAGTGCACGTAAGGAAAGGACTAATCTATTTTGACAGCTTGTGTTCATATCACTATAAAATACATCTCACCTACCATGTAATAATGACTCCCTGGGAATGAATGGATTAAAACACTTATTTTTTTCAGTACCAAATCAAAATTACCTAAACCAGTTCTAATATATTATTCTGACCATTTGATAAATTGCCCCAAATAAATCTGGATTCAGCACATGCAGAATATTATTTATAGCATTTAAAATGAATTCCTTGAACATAAATTTCTTTTAATAACTCTAAGAGATGGTTATTTCAAATGTCAAGATCACTTAATTGAAACATTACCTTTAAAGAACCTTATTACAATGAAAAAGAAAAGCTAAAAAAAAAAAAAAAAAAAAAAAAAAAGGAGAGACGAAAAGCTAAAAGAAATCAAATGCCAACTCCTTTCCTCTACCAAATTTTATAAACCTATCTTCAGGAATATTTAACACCAGTAAAGAAAACTTAAAACCATACAATTACATTTGCAGTGACCTAATTTTCTATGAACATCTTGGATGTCTTCAGGTTTCCAAATACAATCAGAATCATAAATCATTCTAGAAAATTATGTCTCTTAACCTGTTATCTTCTTTTCTTTATTCAGATCTATTTGTAACCACTGATATTCATCAGTGGCAAAAGCAGCCCAAGGAGGTCCAGGTTTCTTCAGCCGGGCCTTTTCAGGTCTCCAGCTGTTCTCTTGCCCTGTGTGGTCAGTCCATTCTAGCACCGATGATGCTGTTATTTGAGGATCAGCAATCACACCAGATTCCATCCCCAGTGTTCCATAACAACCTGAAACAAAAAAGACAGTAACTTGGTTTCCAGATATAAATTCACGATCTGTATAAATCTGCTCATTGGAAACCTTCTAGTGCACATGCCATTAACATAAACTATGCTTGTAATATGCTCTAATAGAGGAATTTCAAAAGTAGGCAAATGTTTCTTGGGTCTATGTCTTTGTGTCTCATCAGGCAATGTGCATAATATTTATTTATAAGCAATAACCACCAATTTAATGGCAATACATTATCTTCTACCTGGAACACTATCTCCAGATCAGTGAATGACTTACTCCCTACTGCCATTAGGTGTTTGCTCAGATGTCACATTTTCCACAAGGCCTACCCCACTTAAAACTCAAAACCAATCCCTCCTGCATTGCCTATCCTCTTTCCTTATTTCTCTGTATCTTCTATAATATTACATAGAGCATATATGTTAATTTATTTATTCAAGGTTTACTGTCAATCTCTCAATACCAGTATTTAAGCTCCGAGAAAGGAGGATTTTGCTTATTCTGCTCACTTTTGTTTCACTAGCACCAGGACAGTGCCTGACAAATCAAAGACACTCAGTAAGTATTTTCTGTGGAATTAATTACTTCAGACATACTAAAAAAAAAAAAAAAAAAAAAAAAAAATCACCTTTCCTAAGGAACTCTCCTTGCTTACATGATCATTCCCCAACTAATATAAAACCTCCAGTTTATTCTGTCCATTACATTATTGTGATATGTTGTGTGAAGGTGCCAAAAAAAAAACCCAGAACCTCAAAACCCCAGCAATTGGCATACTGCATGATCGTGTTTAAATTATATTTACTATTATACACATAATAAGTTACAAAGTCCGAGAGGCTTACCACTTGTCTTAAATGTAAAAAGACTTGTAGATAAGTGTCCCCTGAAAGAGAAAAGTTATTCTTGGTGACACTCACATACTGACTTCCCCATATTTGTCTTAATAAAACTTTTTCTTTTCTTTTTGTTTTAAAATATAAAGAACTAAGGGTATTCTATGGCCATACATATGATAACTAATGCTGTTCTTAGCAAAAAAAAAAAAAAAGTCTCATTTCAAAGCAGAACAACTTCTGAAATCAACATAAACAATTTTCTCTGCAAGTTTGCCCATGTGCCCTCTACTTATCTTTCGTGAAAATACACTGATTCCTCAAACTTTTCCACATCATTTGCTTTTGTTGCAAGTATGCTGTAATTCCCAGAGAATGAAGCTTAAGCTTCCTGGGGGTAAACAGAAAAAAAGCTGGCCACAAAGAGGAGAGTCTGCATTTGGTACAGGAAACAAATATAGCTAAGAACAAGTGACAGCGTGATAATGCAGCACCCCATGTGGATTTCAAAGGATTGGCAAGTAAATGCAGTGGGGGAGAATGGAGCCCTGGGACACATGACTAGTTTACCAAGGACTCTAAAGAACTTGAGGGGATAAAACCATCAGTGTATGCTCCCGCCTTCAGCACAACATTCAAAATGTTATTACAAGTGGATGCAACCTGTCCTTATTTTTTCCTTAGAGTATGAAAGAACTGACAAAAAAAATTATTTGTAAAGGCAGAAGAGGAGAAAGGAATGATAAGGTCTGCATAAAATCATCTAGAAGAAACCAAGAGAAGGAAAGGTTGCTAACTCTATACCAGGAATGGGCAAATGATAGCTCGCTCATGTATGGCCTGTTTTGTGTGGCCAGAAAGCGAAGAATGGTTTCTACATGTTTAAAGAGATTTAAATGAACCAAGAGAGGATAAGTGACAGGGACATTTGGCCCATAAGGCCTAATATATTTGCTAGCTGGTGCTTTACAGGAAAAGTTTGGTGACTCCCGTTTTGTACTGTCATGGATATGGATCATGCTCCCATCTTCTGAATGAAAACTGGCCCAGAATCTCTGAAGAGAAGCTGGTTTCAATTAGACTTAGTATTGTCTACAGAACTGAGCCCATCTAATAAGCAAGATTTACCAAAACAGATTCCAAGTATCACATTTCTATTTAATGTTTCAACTTTTCCTGCTTTTGATGCCTAGTCTGTGTTTCAAAAAACAGATCACTGTGATGACCATAAAAATACACTCTTAAAATATCCTCTTTGGAGGAGAGGAGGATTCATAATATGACTACCTCTGACTTGTGTCAAAATTTAATTTATAGAGCATTTCAGTTATCCTCAATCGATCTAGGTCAAACAGGCTAGAAGAAACAGAGTAGTTATGCCTCCTAATCTTTGAAATGAAGTAAAAATTTGGCCACAGACTTTTAGACCCTTACTCTAGAATTTTCAAAATTCATAAAAGAACAAGTCATCCTTCTAAATGACTACCTTTGCGATGGAGAACATGCCAAGTTATGCGACCCTGCCTGTCCTCTTCAGTACACACGGACAACGAGCACACAAGAATGGGATGCTCACCACACAGATGTTTCATGAACACCATTAACAGTGACGTTGCTGAGGTCTAACTAGCTGGTATCCCACCCCTGCCCCACACCCTTCCGTATAGAACCAATAACGTAGATACTTACACCACAGACGTGACGTTGTTAGCCAAAGAACTCTCATAGTATGGGATACCTTTACTAATTACAACACTGATTTGGCCACCCAAAATGTTGGACACTACTCCTGCGTGTACACCAGCCATGCACAAGGGTGAGGACTTGAGAAAAGGAAAAACGAAAGATTAGTATTTAATTTTCTTTGATAATTTATAAACAAGACACTCAGGCTTCCTCAAGAAATGAGTCAACTGGGGCAGTTTTCTCAATAGACATAGGATTACTGATGTGGTAACATAGTACAGACTCGTAGCACAAGAAAAAAAATAAAATATCACATACAAAATACTAAAAAGAAGTAATTCCTAGAAAATAAACAAGATTAAAGATACATAGAGTAGGTACAGCAATCTATTTTGGAGTTAAAAAAAGAAAGTTCTATCACAACTTGAACATTAAGTCTGTTGCTTAGACTTACATCTCTATATCCATGAGGGATTGTTCCAGATATCTCAGCAAAAGGAAGCAGACAACCAGCTGGGCAGTACTTACTGTGAAATAAAAACAAGTTAAAGGGTATAAAATAGTTCTGTACTTACTGGGGGGAAAGAACAACAACAACAAAAAATCACATAGTTCATTTTTCAGTTCATTCAAATACTATAATCTCCCTACCCTGAGAAGCACCACTTCTAAAAAGCCCTTTCAGACTTTATTCCATCCATCTATATAAAACCTCTTCGGGGCGCCTGGGTGGCTCAGTGGGTTAAGCCTCTGTCTTCGGCTCAGGTCATGATCCCAGGGGCCTGGGATCGAGTCCCGCATAGGGCTCTCTGCTCAGCAGGGAGCCTGCTTCTCCTCATCTCTCTCTCTGTCTGTCTCTCTGCCTAGTTGTGATCTCTCTCTCTGTCAAATAAATAAATAAAATCTTTAAAAAAAAAAAAGTTTGAAAAAAAAAACCTCTTCGCCCACATATTTAAAATAATTGTGCCATATTCTACATACTGCTTTATTTTACTTCATAATGAAAACTTCACAATGAATGACAGACGTATTTTTACTATAAGACCTATTTATATTTAACAGCTACATGCTGTTCTATTTTGTGGATAAACCACGATTTATTTCACCAACCCTCTACTGATCAAATTTGACTTAAAAATGTTTGGCATCAGGGCGCCTGGGTGGCTCAGTGGGTTAAAGCCTCTGCCTTCGGCTCAGGTCATGATCCCAGGGTCCTGGGATCGAGCCCCACATCAGGTTCTCTGCTTAGCAGGAAGCCTGCTTCCTCTTCTCTCTCTGCCTGTCTCTCTGCCTACTTGTGATCTCTCTCTGTCAAATAAATAAATAAAATCTTAAAAAAAAAAAAAAAGTTTGGCATTCATTCATTCATTCACTCACTTCTCCCACCCAGCCACTCAACACAGTTACCCAAATGTCTATTATGTTGTCTTTTGAGTGATGGGCTATGCTAGGTACTGGGTTTACAAAACATCAACCAAATAAACATGGCCCAGTCTTCCCTGGGTTTATACTCCTGAGGTTGGGGGAAGACATTAAACTAACACTTCTATGAGTAATTAATCAGATTATGATTCTGCTATGAATAAAAGGCACTCCATGAAATAGCTAGGAGAAAGCAAACGTAATCCAAGCAATACAAACATTCAGTAAATTTACTATGTGCCCGGCAGCCTTCTCAGTACCTCAGGAACCACACAAGAACCCCAATAGTAGGTACTAGTATTATCCTCATTTTACAAATGAGGGAACTGAGAAACAGTGTGCCCAGCTCCCATAACTGGGAAGTGGCACATGGGCGCCAGAGTCGATGCTCTTGCACAGGGCTCTGCACTGCCAAAGTCGGGAAATGGGGCTCTGAGGAAGTGAAGCCTCAGCAAAGGGAGGGAAATGCACCCGAATGGATGGAACAGTAGGCTCATAAGGAGAGGTGA
This sequence comes from Mustela nivalis, assembly GCF_964662115.1. Taxonomy (NCBI): domain Eukaryota; kingdom Metazoa; phylum Chordata; class Mammalia; order Carnivora; family Mustelidae; genus Mustela; species Mustela nivalis. Next base: position 46,088,566 of record NC_139020.1, read on the forward strand.
CCTGTTTGCTTCTTCAGCTGAGGACGACCGTGTGGGCAGAGTACAGTGAGCTCTGGAAAACTAAATGGTTTAGTTTAAGCTTTTCGTTTAAGGCTTCGTGCAGAGCCTTGTGGACTATGGGAATGAGTTGGGAATATATTCCTAAGTAAATGAAGGATTTTAAAGCTTATACATATAATCTGAAAAAGATTATTCTGGCTCCTGAGAAGAGCTGGGAGGAACCCTGAGACCTTGGTGGGCTGGGGGTGTCGCAGTCCAGGCAAGAATAATCAGCAGCTTGCCTGTGGGTGCTACGGATGGAGTGGAGAGCAGGGGCTCTAAGACCCTGTGGCAGGCTGTGTGCGAGACACTGAGGCCAGCGTCCTCTCTGCTGACCGAGATCTTCCGTAAGTGCTGATAAACACACCCATCATGCAGACAGAGAACTTTCTTTGAAGACAAAATAAAGTCTGCTCTTTGGGAAGTGGTAGCAAGTTGGGGGCAGGTTAGTGAGACTGGTCTTAGAAGATGAGAATAAATAAATGTGCCAAGCAGAGAGGAGTAAATCAATTCCAGGCAAAAGTTCTGAGAGCTCAGAGCGGTGGAAAGAATCCGTAAGTACGTAAGATGAGACTGGAAAAATGGTCCAAGGGCTACCTGTGAAAGATCCTGAAACCCAGGCTAAGAAATCTGGATGGCATTTTGTCTTAGTAATAAGGAGCTCCCGAAGATTTTAAAGCAGGGGAATGATCAGGCATTTATTTTAGAATGAAACTTGGCAGCAACGTGAGCGGCAGAATAAAAGCCAGCAAAGTGGGAAATCAAATAGAAGGGCATCCCAGTCCAGACAAGAGACAAGGATATAAAGCAGGGAAACAGTAGTAGAAATGCTGCTTGGGCGAGGACACTGAAGAATTCTGCCACAGCCTAAATAATTTTCTTCTCTTTTTTGAGGGAGAAAAAAAAGCTCCTCTAACTTCATTAGCAATTTTGCCAGATTTTTAAAAGCAACCAGTTCTACTTTTAAAGTATTATTAAAATACTTTACTTTCATACTATAATACTTTCATTATAGAAAAGATCCAAACGCTACAATTAAAGCAAAATTTAAACACGGTAACTCAATGGCTTTAAATAAGCTATAATTTATTGATATCTTAGAATAATTATTATATGTCACACCTGTGACACATATAGTAATGCACATTAATCATAAGTGTTTAAAAATAATGACGAAGTGGATGAAGAGTAATATTTAAGGGGAAAAATATCACAAATATGGTCATACCTGAACTCAGGTTCCAAAAAACTGGATGCAGTGTCTAAGCAAGTAATTAGATCTAGAAAAACAAAAATAAAAAACGGATTCAGTAATACATAGGTTTACTCTTACTGAGCCACCAACTGTTTCCAAATCCCAAATGATATTGTTCTAAATTTTAAATCTCAACAGCTATCAAGGTAGGACTAGTAAGTTTTTACAAGTTTTTGTTAGTCATGATTTCTTTTTGGTTTTAAGTATCTTGATTTCTGGGGCTATGCCTCTCCAATACTGTTTGTTACCACACCTCCTCATAGAGTCCTCTGTGTTGTCTATATACATATACAGACACACATACACACACATACATAAGGTACACAGGTAAGTATAATGTATAGACTTAAAATAACTTCTACAAAATACAGCTGCTCCTGAAAAAAGAAAATTACTATATAACTAAAAAGTGATCCTCTGCTAATTACACACAACGAAAACAATGAAAAGAAAGATGAATTAATTTTGTTACTCTAAGGAACAGATACTGAAAATCTAGTCCATGGCCAGGACCAGCAGCACCAGTTCATCTTCTGCAAACTAACAGAAATTCAAATTCTTGAACACCATCCAGATTTACAGAGTCTCTGGCAGTGGAGACCCAAAAATCTGCTTTAACAAAAGCTCCAGATACGTCTTAAGCACACTGAAGTTGAAGAAACACTAATCTAAATAAGAAGGAACTTTAAAATTTAACGTTTCTATCCAGAAATCAAATCTGAATAGGAGCTAACCTGTTTCTTTCATCAAGACTTAGTTTGTAGGCTGGGGAAAAGTGGCTCTTGGTTGTCAACATCATCCTTCTGCTCTAGGACAGAGGGCCAAGTCCTCAACACAGCCCACAGGTCTGGAAGTGGTGGCCTGGTCCTGTCTAAGTCTAGTTTTGTACCTGTGCTGGGTTCCTGCCATACTAGCCTTCTTTGGTTCCCCTGGCACATGCTACCCACTTTACCTGGCATGACCTTCTACTGTCCCTTCGCCTTGCTAGCTTAACTGGCACTTCCTTACAGATATTCCTCATCTTCACAGGTCAAACACCCTGAGCACACAGTAGGCACCTATGGGTTTTTTTTTTTTTTTTTGGTTGTTTTAATGAATAGTTGACTATTATGTGTTCTCAAAGTACCACGTGTTATGTAAGAACAATCCACTGATGCAGCTGGACAGTACTAAGTGACATCACTGCATGATGCCTGGTCTATGGTCACCTTTGTTTTGTCAGCAGCAATCACAGCATATGGCATAACAGCAGGCTTTCAATAAACATTTATTGAATAAAGGAAAGAATAAAAGTTTGTGACTGTTGGCATGTTTGGCTAAGCCCAGTCATGGACTAATTTGTATGAAGGTAAACCTAGAAGGCCCTAATAAGGCGATCACAAAGGTAAGTGATTTCACATATAAATGCTTGGCTGAACAAGTGTGCTGAGGATGACAATACACTGAAATAACACCCACAGGCATCCTGGCATGCTGACAGCATGCAAATAATCATTACATTTCTTTTTCCTTCTTTGGTCAGAAAGAGAGAGAGAACGCAGAAGCACGTAAGGCAGCAGGCAGAGAAGCAGGCTCCTTGCTGAGCAGGGAACCCAATGTGGGGTTCGATCCTAAGACCCTGAGATCATGGCCTGAGCCGAAGGCAGATGCTCAACCAACTGAGTCACCCAAGTGACCTGAATAATTTAATAAATAATATAATTAATTAAATTAATGGCTACCACAGCAAGCACAGATAACTGATTATTTTATAATTCTGAAGAAATTATAAATTATAAATAATTATAAATTATCACCCAAATGAAATGTGTCTAGGAAAAACTACAGCACAATTGTTACACCAATAAGAAAGTGATATTTGAGAGCAATTACATGGATTAATACACCACGGGCACTTGAATGATGATCAAATCTGTGTTTTAGGAGTTTAGAAAAATACATGCCTGGATAGGGGTTCATGACTACCTGACTGAGTGACCAAGAAAAGTAGACTGAATTACCTATACCTATACCCTGGTTATTCCTGGCAATCTTCACCCTGCATCAGTTAGAACTGATTTTCTACTTTCCTGCTGTACCAACAGGATTTCTAGCTTCTAAGATTAAAAGTTGAATGTCCAAAAAAAAAAAAAAAAAGTTGAATGTCTAAAAGTAATAGCCTGGGATGCAAAGGTACCTACCTGTGTGGTCCAGCGTGGCATTCAAAACCACAAGAAGACTGCCAGTTGGCCTCAGTACTTTCAGGCCATGTGCCAGTATGCTGGTCAGCTACAGATATACTTGATCAGACCAGTGCTTTATTCTAAGTACATGTAGCGCTAAAACTCCAGATTATGCTATGCAAAGGTATGCAACTCACTTGACTTCACTTTCAAATTCCACAGGCCCTTAAAAGAGGTCCCTAGGAGAAAAATAGGATTTCAAAATGGACAGCTATGAGGAGAGCCAAGAACACTAAAGGCAGAAAAAGAGAATCACGATTACGAATACCAAGCTTTATAACTCCACAGAGGCAAAGAAAACTTCAAGCCAGCAATTAAGATGTTTTAAAATGTGTCTTTTCTGAAAGCTTTTCCCAAGTAAACAGCCTTCCAGAAAACCACTATTACTACAAGACTCCCGGCTAATAACACAGCATAGGCAAAATGAATACAGATCAAAAGAAACCATCTGCCTCACAGCCTTCTGATAGCAATGTATAAGAAGTTGTAATGAATGGAACAGAAGTGAGAGTCCAGAAATAAACTCTAGATTTAAAGTCAACTGATTTTGGTAAGGATGCCGAAACAATTCAGTGGGGAGGAAGAATGGTCTCTTTAACAAATGATGCTGGGACACGAGGATATCCACATGCAGAAGAATGAAACTGCACCCCTACCTCAAGATCCCATACAAAAATTAAAGGGGATCTAAATTTAAGAGCCAAACTATATCTCTTAGAAGAAACTGTAGGTAAAAATTTGACCTTGAATTAAGCAATGTTTTCTTAGCTATGATACCAAAAACATAGCCACACAAAAATACATAAATTGAATTTCATCAAAATTAAAAACTTTCATGCTTCAAAGAATCCTATCATAAAAGGGAAAGGTAATCCACACAATGGGAGAAAACACTTGCAAAGCTGTATAACCTGATAAGGATCTAGAACCCAGAATAAAGAATTATTCCAACTTGATTTTAAAAAGACAACTCAATTTAAAAATGAGCAAAGGATCTGAATAGACTACTCCAAAGGAGACATACAGATGGCCAATAAGCACATGAAAAGATACTCAACATAACTATCAGGGAAATGCAAATCAAAGTCACAATGAGAAACATGTTATACCCACTGGGATGTCTAGAATCAAAAGGACAGATAGTAATAAGTGTTGACAAGAATGCGGAGAAAATGGAACCTGCATGTACTTCTTGAGAGATTTTTAAATGGTGTAGCTGCTTTAGAAAAACGATTTAGCAGTTCCTTTAAAAAGGGTAAAGACAGAGATACCATACGACCTAGCAATTCCACTACTAGAATATACCCCCCAAAATGAAAATATATGCCCATCAAACACTTGTACATGAATGCTTATCAACTAATGAATGGATCAATCTGGTATATCTGTACAACAGAATATTAGTCTGCCACAAAAAAGAGTGCAGTACTCATATGTGCTACAACATGACCTCTGAAAACATGCTGAGTGAAATAAGCCAGCCACCAAAGCCCCCACATTATGACTCCATTTATATGAAATATCAAAAATAGGTAAATCTATAGAGAAAAAAGTAGAGAAAAAAGTAGGACTAGAGAGGGAGAGGGTTAAGGGGTAGGGAATGGGGTGACCACTAGTGACTGTGGAGCTTCTTCTGGGGTGAAGAAAATGTTCTAAAATTGACTATGGTGATGACTGCACAATTGTAAATATACTGAAAATCAATGAACTATGTATTTTGAGTAGGTGAAATGTATGGTATAATAAAAGCTTTAAAAGTGAAGAAAAAGAAGGATCATAAAAGTAGTCACAATTTTTCTTTATATAGAGCACAAGTGCATTGAGAGATGAAATAAAGCCTAGAAAAAGAGCCAGGACTGACAGTTTGCTTGTTTTTTCATTCATTCATTTATTCACTCAACAAATATTTAGTAAGTATGTATTATGACCAGGTGTTGTTATAGGCAGTAGAGTTAAAGAATCTCTGCACATAGAAAAGGCATCCTGTGTGGGGGATAAGAGAAAGTAGTATGAATAAGAAACAGACACTATCTTAACAAGTGATAAATACATTAGAAAAAAATAAGGAAACAAAGGCAGGTAGGAAAAGTTAAGGGGTTGCGATTTTAAGAAACACAGGACAGATCTTACTGAGAAGGTGGCAGGTAAATAAAACTCTAAACAGGTGAGGGAGTGAGCTACAGGTGTGGAAATAACAAAGGATAGGCAGAGGGAATCACAAAGGCCCTGAGGAAGAAGCACACTTAGCATGTTTGTTGCCAGAGCGAACAAGAGAAAGAAGATTAAGAACTGAAGTCAGAGAGGAGTGAGAAGCCATCTCCTATAAGGCCCCGGAGGTAAGGACACTGAGCAAAGTGAGAAGAGACCTTCATTTTTACAGGATCATACTCACCACCAGGTTGAGAGCAGGCTGAAGGAGAGAAAGGAAAAAAGGAAAGGTCAGCGAAAAAATCTCTGGTCATAACTGAGGTAGAGGTAGATAACTTGAATGAGAGTGGCAGCGAGAGGTGTTGAGATGTAGTCAGAAGCTGATACATAAAGACTCTGAGAAGTGGCTAATGAATATAAAGTTTGAGGGAGTCAACGACAGCTATAAGGTTTCTGGCCTGAGCAAATTGAAAGATGGAACTTCTTTCTACAGAAAGTGCTTAGGCAGTGATTTCAAAAATTAGCAATGATAAAGCACCATTGTTAACCCAGCTGTCATGCTGGATACACTGTAAGATGTCCTGTAATGCCAGAAAATCAGTGGTATGTTCAAAGTGAAAGGCAGTATATGTATTGAGCTCTTCTCAACTAAGAGCTTCTGCATGGGACTTAAAAAATCTTTTAATCAATTATACTATATTTATATTATATAATATAAATATAAAAATATATTATATATATTTATATCATATAAAATAATAAAAACATAAAATATAGAAAAATTAATTATACATTTTATAATTATATATTTAATATATATTATAATAAAAATATAATTATAAATCATAAAATAAAATATATTAAAAATAAAAATATTTTATATAATAAAATATATAAAATAATAAAAATATTATATATAATATAAATATAGTTAAACATACAATATTATATTATAGATAATATACTGTATAATTATGATTATATTATAATCAAAATATTTTAATCAAATATATAAAAAGAGATAATACATAAATTATAAAATATATAAAATATAAATTATAAAATACATAAAATTATAAAATACATTAAAAAAGAGTAAATACATAAATGTATTTACTGCTACAGAAAATATTAAAGACTGTATACTTCATTGGGGAGCTCTGGGCCATAGAGAGTGGCAGCAGTAGGATGCAGAATGCACTCAGGGTTCTGCTGAAGCTGACTGGCATCTATTCTTCCCCTTGTGCAGCCTGAAGGAGAACTGGCATCCATCATGTAGATTCTACACTAGTCTCCGCAGTACAGTCTACCCCAAAGTGAGTGTAATCGTAGTCCCGCTAGGAGGCTCCCTAAGATCTGCTGCCTTCCTTAACCCTAGAGGGCTTTCTAGAGGAGGTAGGCCTGAGGTGGGGTTGCAGAGGCAAAATAATGTAATTGTGATGAAGAATATAAGAAAATACAGAAAAAAAGGCAGGTCAACAATCAATAACAGGATGAAAGATTTCAACATTTTCTTAACAAAAACACCAACATTAGATATTCTAAGACAGCTCCCAATTTAGTAATATTACTATCAGCCATAACTGATGTCCTAAAACAATTTTTTTTTTAAATTTAAGTACAATTAAACATTTTTCTAATACCTAATAACTGCATAGGCTGGGAAACTTTATAATTGTCCCATGAAATATTTATTTAAATATAACATCTAATGTTAACCCATCATAACATCACAGAAATGTGATATTTTATAAGATCACAAATCAATTAAAAATAACATATTGGTTACTATATCAGAAATATTTTTGATTGACAGCACTATTTCTGAGACAGCAGAATTATGAAATAGATTTAGATCTTCCCCCAATTAATATCCTGTTTTGTGTTCCTGAATGAACGGAAAAAACTCTCAGCAGTGTTAGCACTGACTACATAAACTGCTGGGTATAATTTTTGTACAGTTGAAGCCATTCTTAAAGGAAGGAAGCCTGAGTGCCCATGTTTATTCTAATTCAAGAAAACAAAGTACTACAGTAAGTTACCATATTTATTTACCCCAAAAAAGAAAACAAATGAAGACAATGCATATTCTTCTTTATTTGCTCTAATATTCTTTAAATAACAAATTTCCCAGAACCTGAAGGAATATGAAGTCATGCCTCCTAATTTACACTTTGCCAGCAACCTTGCAAATTATAGATGCTACTTTGTTCAAGGGCTACAGGGTGGAGAACAAGACTCATTGTGTTGCTCCAGCCAATATTACCATGTGACCCTGGGCATAATCCCTTGTTTCCATAATAGGAGCCTGGTATTAATGTACCATCTGCCATTTAGTGAAAGAAATTTACATATGTAGTAGAACATAATTTACTGTGATTCGGAGTTAAATAACATTTACTCAGTGGCAGATACTATAGGAGGCATTTTATACCTTCTCTCCTTTTACATACTGAGAATGGAGATTAAATCTTACGTTTCTCTTAGAAATATTACAATGTCATCTATGGAAGCTGAATCTATAATAGGAGCTCAGGTGAAAATAGCCATGCTTTCTTATGGATGATGCAGGCATGACTCGGTGCCTAGTAAGTAATGTAGTCAAGTCATAAGGTACACATGGTGAATCAAACCCTCTTCATACCTAAGTTCCCGCATGTGTGCATTAAAAAACAAATACAAGAATATTAAAAGTCATAGGACATTAGAATCTAAGATTTTATATAAAATATATGTGACATTAGGAATATTATAAGATTATAAAATATTAAAATTCCTCTGTGACCTACACAGTATTTAGGGTGCTAATGAACACATCGGTAAGAGCAGCAGTGAAAGAATATGTCACTGGATAACGTAAGACACCACAGAAACACAAACTCAGTCCCCTCACAGCATTCCTAATTCACTAAAAAAATGAAACACAAAACACTAAAATCATTAAGGCCCTTCAGATTACCTGCACTTGCAATAAATTTTTTTTATATTTTATTTATTTATTTATGTATTTATTTGTCAGAGAGAGAGAGAGCACACAAGCAGGCAGAGTGGCAGGCAGAGGCAGAGAGAGAAGCATGCTCCCTGCCAAGCAACGAGCCCAAAGTGGGACTCGATCCCAGGACAATGGGATCATGACATAAGCTGAAGGCAGCTTAACCGACTGAGCCACCCAGGTGTCCCTGTAATAAATTCTATCCCATAAACTGATAGCCTCTTTGGGTTAATACTCTCTTAACAGACTGTTTTAAAGTGCTCTTTCTCTGCAAAATTGTCAACACTTAATTGGTCAGCACAAACTGACACCAAAAAACACATTTTTCTTATTTGTATTACATACACAAAGTATTAATTTGTGTGTAAATAAAAACAAATCTAAAAATGTGCATGTAAACTGAGACTTCATTAATAAAATCTTAAGAGTTCAAGAGTTTTTAAATGTCGGCTACCACAACAAAAATCAGGAACACAATAAAAATGCTAAAAATAGAAACCTAGCTAAATGTACTCAGAATTCAAAGATTCCCATAAAATTACTGTATAATTAAGGTAGCAAGCAATCTTAAATAACTCATGCTCTATTTTTTTTTTAAAGATTTTATTTATTTGAGAGAGAGACAGGGAGAGAGAGCATGAGTGAGGAGAAGGGCAGAGAGAGAAGCAGACTCCCCGTGGAGCTGGGAGCCCGATGCCGGACTCGATCCCGGGACTCCGAGATCATGACCTGAGCCGAAGGTAGTTGTCCAACCAACTGAGCCACCCAGGCGTCCCTCATGCTCTATTTTTAAAACCAAAAGCATCTCATGAAAAAACCCAACAAAATAAAACCAAAAACAAAACAATCAGTTATAGAAATCTGGACTCTATTAGAAAGTAGTTCTATATTCTACCCTGTTTCATTTACAAGTTGATTTAATCTAATAAGATGGAAAAAATGGTAAGTATTTGCCAAAAAAATGTGGTTAAAGAAGGTAGCAATCAGAAAACTTTTAAACTATTGTTGTTAATTCTAAAAATAACCTAACAGTTTAGCAATTTTGGACATTGCTGCTATGAACATTGTGGTGCAGATGCCCCCCCCTTTTTTTTTACTACATCTGTATCTTTAGGTTAAATACCCAGTAGTGCAATTGTTGGGTTATAGGGGACTTCTACTTTTAATGTCCTGAGGAACCTCCATACGGTTTTCCAGAGTGGCTGCACCAGTTTGCATTCCAACCAACAGCATAGGATATCTCTGCATCCTCACCAACATCTGTTGCTTCCTAAGTTGTTAATTTTAGCCACTCTGACTGGTGTAAGGTGGTATCTCATTGTGGCTTTGATTTATATTTCCCTAATGGCTAGTGATGTTGAACATTTTTTATGTGTCTCTTGGCCATCTGTATGTCTTCTTTGCAGAAATGTCTGTACATGTCTTCTGCCCATTTCTTGACTGGATTATTAGTTTTTTGGGGGTGTTGAGTTTGAGAAGTTCTTTACAGATCTTGGATACCAACTCTTTATCTGTAACATCATATGCAAATATCTTCTCCCTTCCGTGGGTTGCCTCTTAGTTTTGCTGTTTCCTTTCTACATCAAAAACTAATGATGTCTAACTGAACATAATAATAATAATAATAATAACAATAATAATAATAAACCTAACATATAACAATAATCCCGTCAAAAGGGAATATTTCCCAGGCTCAGCTGTTTGTAAGGCATAAGCAGATGACTCTCAGATTCTAAGGGGTCAGGAGGCAATGAATAAAGTGTTGGTAAATTCCAGTTAGAAAATTCATTAGTATATACCTTGGCTCATTTTATTTCACATGAAATTTTAAACTATTTACTATTTTTTCCTACTAAAAACGCACAAACCTACAAAAGTATGACCACTACAAAATTCTGGACTGGTAAAATCTGAAATAAAGAGGTTTAACATTACTTTTTAAGAATGATGTCATGTTCTACAAAAGAAGTACTGATTATCACTTCCTAGCTGCATGTGTAACTAAGACACATACATCTACTCCCATCAATTTATGGTACATAACAGAGGCTGCCTTAAAGGACTTGAAGCTTTCAATGCAAATATAGATAGGTCTTCTGAGCTTATTGTTCTAAAACTAAAATAACTTAAACATTATTGCCCAGAGTCATGCCACAAATGTGTTTTCCCTAGAAACTGGCTAATGTTAAACAGATTCAAAACCAAGTATTTGGATCACTCACCTATAAAATGTATTTTTCAAGTCCAGTGGTAAATGTTTTTAATTTTACATTTTAGAATGAAAATGTCAGTCTCCTTTATTATTAACTAGATAAAAAGATCTGACTTACGGACTCTGGACCTCTGAATAACTGGTTTTGCTTGTCTCAGTAAGACCAGCAGTAACTTGGGAATTTCTCTCAATAGACCTTCTCACGAGTGGTTGCTAATATGAGGTCTAGGACATCTCTAGGGTCTACATATTTTTTCAATTTTTAAATAAAAGTTTCAATTTCAAGAAAGGATGCTTTCTTGTCAAATGCTTTTTCTGCATATATTGAAAGGATCATGTGGTTCCTGTTCTTTCTTTTATGTAGTCTGTCACACTGATTGATTTGCACGTGTTGAACGACACTTATGGCCTAGGAATAAATCCCACTTAGTCATGGTAATTTTTTTAATGTACTGTTGGATCCTATTAGCTAGTATCTTGGTGAGAATTTTGCAACCATGTTCATCAGTGATATTCTCACTGTTATTCTCCTTTTTGGTGGGATCTTTGGTTTTAGGATCAAGGTAATACTTACTGGCCTCATATAAAGAGTTTGAAAGGGGCGCCTGGGTGGCTCAGTGGGTTGAGCCTCTGCCTTCTGCTCAGGTCATGATCCCAGAGTCCTGGGATCGAGCCCCACATCGGGCTCTCTGCTCAGCAGGGAGCCTGCCTCCCCCTCCCTCTCTGTCTACTTGTGATCTCTGTCTGTCAAATAAATAAATTAAAAAAAAAAAAGAGTTTGGAAGTTTTTCTTTCATTTCTATTTTTTTAATTTATTTTCAGCATAACAGTATTCATTATTTTTGCACCACACCCAGTGCTCTATGCAATTTGTGCCCTCTATAATACCCACCACCTGGCTACCCCAACCTCCCACCCCCGCCCCTTCAAAACCCTCAGATTGGTTTTCATTTCTATTTTTTTAAAACAGCTTGAGAAGAACAGATATCAATTCTTCAAACGTTTGAGAAGAATTACTCTGGGAAGCCCCCTGGCCCTGGACTCTTGTTTATTGGGAGGTTTCTGATTATTGCCTCAATTTCTTTACTGGTTACAGATCTGTTAAGTTTTCTTATTTCTTCCTGTTTCAGTTTTGGTAGTTGTTACGTTTTTAGGAATGCATCCATTCCTTCCAGCTAGCCTAATTTGTTGGCATAGTCGCCCATATGTTCTAATAATGGTTTGTATTTCCTCAGTATTGGTTGTGCTCTCTCCTCTTTCATTCATGATTTTATTCATTTGGGCCCTTTCCTTTTGTTTTTGATAAAACTGGCTAGCAGTTTATCCATCGTATTAATTCTTTCAAAGAACGAGCTCCTAGTTTCATTGATTTTTCTACTATTCTCTTGATTTGTATATCATTGATTTCTGCTCTAATCTTTATTAATTCTCTTCTCAAGCTAAGCTTAGGCTTTATTTGCTATTCCTTCTCCAGCTCTGTTTCTTGAGAAAGGCTTGGTACAGAGGTTCCTCTTAGGACCATCTTTGGTGCATCTCAAAGGGTTTGAACAGTTGTGTTTTCATTTTCATTTGTTTCCATAGGTTTTTTCATTCTTCTTTAATTTCCTGGTTGACCCATTCATTCTTAATAGGATACCTTTAACCTCCATATGTTTGATATCTTGCCAAATTTCCTCTTGTGATTAAGTTCAAATTTCAAAGCACTGTGGTCTGAAAATAAGCAGGGAGTGATCCCAATCTTTTGGTACCTTTTGACCCCTGACTTGTGACCCAGTATGTGACCTATTCTGGAGAATGTCCCATGTGCACTTCAGAAGAGTGTGTATTCTGTTGCTTTAGGATGGGATGTTCTGAATATTTTGAAGTCCATCTGGTCCAGTGTGTCATTCAAAGCCCTTGTTCCCTTGTGATCTGCTTCAATGATCTATTGCATAAGTGGGGTGTTAAAGTCCCCTACTATGATTATCAATATGTTTATTTTATTTTATTATTAACTGGTTTATCTAATAGGCTGCTCCCTGGTTAGGGACATACATATTTACAATTGTTAGATCTTCTTGTTGGATAGACTGTTTAATTACCATATAGTGTACTTGCTTATCTCTTTTGGTTTAAAATCTAATTTGTGTGATATATGCATTGCTTCCCCAGCTTTCTTTTGATGTTCATTAGCATGATAAATGGTTTTCCACCCCCTCATTTTCTTTTCTTTTTTTTTTTTAAAGAATTTATTTATTTACTTGACAGAGAGAGAGATCACAAATAGGCAGAGAGACAGACAGAGAGAGAGATGAGGATAAGCAGGCTCCCTGCTGAGCAGAGAGCCCTATGCGGGACTCGATCCCAGGCCCCTGGGATCATGAACTGAGCCGAAGGTAGAGGCTTAACCCACTGAGCCACCCAGGCGCCCCGCCCCCCCCCCTCATTTTCAATCTGGAGGTGTCTTTGGGTCTAAAATGAGTCTCTTGCAGACAGCTTATCAACAGGTCTTGCTTTTTTATCCAATTTGATATCCTGTGTCTTTTGATTGGGGCATTTAGCCCATTTACATTCAGAATAACTACTGAAAGACATGAACTTAGTGCCACCATATTACCTGTAAAGCCTGTTTCTGTACATTGTCCTTGCTCCTTTCTGGTCTATGTTCATTTCTGGGCTCTCTCCTCGCTTAAAAGATCTCCTTTAATATTTCTTGCAGGGCTGGTTTACTGATCACAAATTCTTTTAGCTTCCATTTGTCCTGGAAGATTTTTTTAATCTCTACTATTATTTGGAATGACAGACTTGAAGGATAAAGTATTCTTGGCTGCCTGCGTTTCTCATTTAGCTTCCTAAATATATGATGCTTGTCCTTTTGGCCTACCAGGTCTCTAAGGATAAGTCTGCTGCCAATCTAATGTTTCTACCCTTATAGGTCATGGATCACTTGTTCCAAGCTTCTTTCAGTATTTTCTCTTTGTCTCTGAGATTTGAAAGCTTCACTACTCTATGTTGGGTTGTTGACCTATTTTTACTGATTTTGAGGGGGGTTTCTGTTTTTTCTGGACTTAAATGCCTATTTCCATCCCCAGACTAGGAAGTTCTCTGCTAAAATTTGCTCCAATATACCTTTTGTCTCCCTATCTCTGCCTTTCCTCTTCTGGGATCCCAAATATTCTAATATTGTTTCACTTTATGGTATTACTTGTCTCTTGAATTCTCCCCTCATGATCCCGTAGTTGTTTATCTTTCTTTTTCTCAGCTTCCTTATTCTCCATCACTTTGTCTTCTATATCATTAATTCTCTTTCTGTCTCATTTATCCTAGCAGTTATAGACTCCCATTTTTTATTGTACCTCATGAATAGCCTTTTTGATTTGACTTGATTGGATTTCAGTTCTTTTATTTCTCCAGAAGGGGATTCTCTAGTGTCTTCTATGATTTTTTTCAAGCCCAGCTAGTATCTTTATATTCATTTTACTAAACTCCAGTTCTGGCATCTTACTTACATCCATATTGATCAGGTCCCTCTTGTTCTCTTTTTTGAGATGAGTTTTTCCATCTTGTCATTCTTGCAGAAAGTGGTCGCTTTTCTATTTGTAGGATTGCAGCAATTCTTTTCTTAGATCCGAGGTTGGGTTTACAGTGTTCTCAATGATTTGACAGCTATCTAGCTGAATTCCCAGGACCAGACAAAACTAAGATCTCCTACTCCCTTTTAAAAAAATTTATTTGAGAGAGAGAGAGAGAGAAAGACAGCAGAGCAAGGAAGAGAGAACATGAGCGGAGTGGGGGAGAGGTAGAAGCAGGCTCCCCACTGAGCAGGGAGTCTGATGTGGGGCTCAGTACTAGGACCCTGGGATCTGAGCCAAAGGCAGATGCTTAACCAACTGAGCCACCCAGGCACCCCTTTTTTGATGAAAACTCTTCACAGTATAGGGATAGAGGAAACACACCTCAATATTACAAAAGCCATACATGAAAAGCCCACAGTGAATATCATTCTCAATGGGAAAAAACTGAGAGCTTTCCCCCTAAGGTTAGGAATATGGCAGCGATGTCCACTATCACCACCACTGTTCAACAATGTACTAGAAATCCTAGCCTCAGCAATCAGACAACAACAAGAAATAAAAAGCATCCAAATTGGCAAAGAAGTCAAAATCCCACTCTTTGCATATTACATGATATTCTATGTGGATATCCAAAAGACACCACCCCCAAATTACTGGAACTCATATAGGAATTCAGCAAAGTGGCATGATATAAAATCAATGCACAGAAATCAGTTGCATTTCTGAATACTAATAATGAGACAGAAGAAAGAGAAATTAAGAGTTGATCCCAGGGGCACCTGGGTGGCTCAGTGGGTTGAAGCCTCTGCTTTCGGCTCAGGTCATGATCCCAGGGTCCTGGGATTGAGCCCTGCATCGGGCTTTCTGCTCAGCAGGGAGCCTGCTTCCTCCTTTCTCTCTGCCTGCCTCTCTGTATACTTGTGATCTCTGTCTGTCAAATGAATAAATAAAATCTTTAAAAGAAAAAAAAAAGAGTTGATCCCATTTATAGTTATAATTATACCAAAAACCATAAAATACCCAGCAATAAACCTAACCAAAGAGGAAAAGGATCTGTACTCAGCAAACTATAAAACTCATAAAAAAAAATTGAGGAAGACACAAAGAAACGGAAAAACATTTCCTGCTCATGGAATGGAAGAACAAATATTGCTAAAATGTCTATGCTACCTACAGCAATCTATACACTCAATGCAATCCCTATCAAAACATCAACTTTTTTCACAGAGCTGGAAAAAATAATCCTAAAATTTGTATAGAACCAGAAAAGACCCCAAATAGCCAAAGTAATGTTGAGAAAGAAAACCAAAGCTGGTGGCATCACGATTCCAAACTTTAAGCTCTATTACAAAGCTGTCATCATCAAGGTAGTATGGTACTGGCACAAAAACACACATTTAGAGCAATGGAACAGAATAGAGAGCCCAGAAATAGACCCTCAACTCTATGGTCAACTAATCTTCGACAAAGCAGGAAAGAATGTCCAATGGAAAAAAGACAGTCTCTTCAACAAATGGTGTTGGGAAAATTGGACAGCCACATGCAGAAGAATGAAACCAGACTACTTTCTGACACCATATAGAAAAATAGACTCAAAATAGATGAAAGACCTAAATATGAGACAAGAATTCACCAAAATCCTAGAGGACAAGGCAGAAATCTCTGAATTTAGCCACAGCAACTTCTTGTCAGACAAAAGCAAAACTGAACTATTGGGACTTCATCAAGATAAAAAGGTTCTGCACAGCAAGGGAAACAGTTGACAAAACCAAAAGACAACTGACAGAATGGGAGATACCTACCTGCAAATGTCTTACCAGATAAAGGGCTAGTATCCAAAATCCATAAAGAACTTATCAAAGTCAACACTCAGAAAATAATCTAATCAAGAATGGGCAGAAGATATGAAGACATTTCTCCAATGAAGACATACAGATGGTCAACAGACATGATAAAATACTCAACATCACAGACACATGATAAAATGCTCAATGTTGTTTGGCATCAGGGAAATGCAAATCAAAACCACAATGAGATATCACCTCACATCAGTCATAATGGCTAAAATTAACAAGTCAGGAAATGACAGATGATGGCAAGGACATGGAGAAAGGGGAACCCTCTTACACTTTCGGTGGAAGTGCAAGCTGGTGCAACCACTCTGGAAAACAGCATGGAGGTTCCTCAGAAAGTTGAAAATACAGCTACCCTACAACCCAGCAATTGCACTATGAGGTACCCACTCCAAAGATACAAGTGTAGTGATCTAAAGAAGCACCTGCACAACAATGTTTATAGCAGAAATGTCCACAGAAGTCAAACTATGGAAAGTGCTCAAAAGTCCATTAACAGATGAATGGATAAAAAAGATATGGTATATATGTAAAATGGAATACTACTTAGCCATCAAAAAAAGAAATCTTGCCATCTGCAACAATGTGGATGGAACTAGAGGGTATTATACTAAGCGAAATAAGTCAATCAGATGATCTGACAAATTATATGATCTGACTCACTTGTTGAATCTAAGAAACGAAATAGCGGACCACAGGGGAAGGAAGGGGAAAAATAAAACCAAATGAAATCAGAAAGGGAGACAAACTGTAAGAGACTCTCAATCATAGAAAATAAACTGAGGGGAGGGGGGAAAGAGATGGGGTTACTGGGTGATGGGCATTAAGGAGGGCATGTGATATAATGAGCACTGGGTATTATAAAAGACTAATGACTCACTGACATCTACCTCTGAAACTAATAATACAGTGTATGTTAATAGAATTTAAAATTTAAAAAATTAAAAGATAAATAAATCTTTAAAAAAATTTCAATTTCAGAAAGTCTAGCTGGAATTTGATATAATTATACCAACTCAGAGTAAAAATACCAATCCTCTAATAATTACTGCATGTGTTAATAATAGTTGTTTTGTATTTCTTTGGGTAAACAGAAAAAGTTCCTTTCACTGGCAGATATAATCTTTCAAAACTGAGATTTACAGGTAAAAATTAAGAGATAACTGGTAATGGAAAAGACTGGCCAGTACTGCTCAAAGATCATTAAAACTAAATGAGAGGAATAAAACCATGAAAGTTATGAAAACTGACACAAAAGTAAAGAGGACACAAGTAAAGTGTCCTAGACACAACGGGGGTATTCAAGGAGTTCTGATTCATACAAGAAGGCTTCTTTGTGTCCAAAGCCTCCTACTACAACTGAAAATCATGTAGGAAGAATCTTAGTATTTTGAAATGTTTTCTTGTAGCAGATAGGTCTGTTTCTTAAATCTTTAGAAAGGATTAGAATCTGGCTTAATTCTAGAGTTACATTTATAATAAGACCTCTTAATTCAATCATTTCTGACCCAGAGTCCTCCAATAGCCTCTTCACTGGACTCCCTACTATTATTCCTGTCTTCAACCCACTTTTCACAGACCAGAAAAGATGGAAAGAATAAACAAAAACAAGTCCAATCATATCACTACTCAGCTCTAACAGCTTCCATAACTCTTAGGAATAAGCTCCAACCCTGACATTTTCTACAAGGCCCTGAATAACATGAACTACTCACCAAACAGTCAATTCCACTTTAGCTGTGCCAGCTTCCTTTCTTGCTCCTCCAAAGCTCCTTCCCACCAAAGGGTCTTTGCATCTGTTATTCTCTTCCCTAGAATAGTTTCCTTTTCCTTCTTGTCCATCTAGAACCTCCCAATTAATCCTTGAGTTCCCTGCTTAAAAGTGACTTCCTGTAAAAGTTATTAGGCTCTTTATAATCTCCCACTCCTCCCAACCTTCTGGCCTATTTTTGG
Organism: Mustela nivalis; assembly: GCF_964662115.1. NCBI lineage: Eukaryota > Metazoa > Chordata > Mammalia > Carnivora > Mustelidae > Mustela > Mustela nivalis. The sequence goes on from NC_139020.1 coordinate 46,106,794, forward strand.
AAGTTTCCCTTCATCATACTTCTTGCCGTAACTGGAACTGAGCTTCTATCATGTGTTTAATGCTTTTTCCCAACCCTGTACTGTAAGCTCCATGAAGGAATAACTGTCTCTTATTTATACTGCTGCTTTCCCAGTGCTAGGCATATTGCAGGAAATACGGCACTGAAGGAAATATAATTTTGCCATGTGTTCTTGCATAAAGGCATGAAGATTAGTCTACCTCACACAAAATCATGACTCTATCAACAATACATAGCATAACATTATCAAGTGTTTGTGAGAGTTTAACAAACAAAGAAGCTGTTGTAGCAAAACTTTTCACAATCTTTTCATTCCAAAATTTATTTCTAACTAGGTTGCTAAGCTGGGGACACATAGTGATGTTCCTTGAAAGCATTCATAGAATTCAGTGTGGCCGCAAAGTTTCCTGGATGGAAACACACTGGCTCTCAAACCAAAGTCAATCAGCATTCAAATGAATGAGTCATTAAAAGAAATTGTGTCTGAAAGGCCACCCAAGAAGAAATGGTAAGAAATTCACCCAGGGTTCTCTTGGATTTAGCCAATTGACTTTTTTTTTTTTTTCCAAAGATTTTATTTATTTATTTGACAGACAGAGATCACGAGTAGGCAGAGAGAGAAGGGGAAAACAGGCTCCCCACTGAGCAGAGAGCCTGATGCTGGGCTTGATCCCAGGACCCTGAGATCATGACCTGAGCCAAAAGCAGACGCTTAACCCACTGAGCCACCCAGGCACCCAGTCAATTCACTTATAACTTCAAATAAAACAAATGCTTTCTAGAGGAAGCAAGTATACACAGAAACCTAAGTAAAAACTCAGGAAAGAGGTGTGAAATGAGGAATTCCCATGATTATGCCTTTACTATAAAAAAGTTCCAGACTGGGCGCCCGGGTAGCTCAGCAGGTTAAAGCCTCTGCCTTAGGCTCGGGTCATGATCAATGGTCCTGGGATCCAGCCCCACATAGGGCTCTCTGCTCTGTGGGGAGCCTGCTTCCTCTTCTCTCTCTGCCTGCCTCTCTGCATACTTGTGATCTCTGTCTGTCAAATAAATAAATAAAATCTTTAAAAAAAAAAAGTTCCAGATTATGGTAGATATTTCAAAGAACTTTGGTATCTAAGATTCATGTAAAATAGTGATATAACCACTTGAAATCTGGCAGACATATGTTAAGTCTACAACATACTGATTCTGTTACCTGAGATCGCTGTCAAATCTTAAACTTTAATATAGGACATTCAGTTTTCTGTGAAACAAAAAACCTCCATAATTTAAATATACAATATAAAAAAAATTTTTTTTAATGAAGGGATATTTACTTTCAACAATGTTAGCAAGGGGCACCTGGGTGGCTCAGCTGGTTAAGCAGCCAACTCTTAATTTTGGCTCAGGTTGTGGTCTCAGGGTTCCGGGATCCAGCTCCATGTTGGGCTCCACACTAAGCAGGGAGTCTGCCTAAGGATTCTCTCCCTCTCCCCTTTCCTGTACTTGTGTGAGCACGCGTGCATGTGCACACTCTAAAATAAATAAATAAATCTTTAAAAAAAAAGGAACCTTCAACTCAATATTTAATGAAGAGAGAAAAGGGAAAATATGAAGAAAAAAATGAACAATTTAAACTGATAGTGAGAGGAGGCAACTCAAGGAGCTTTAGAAGCAAATGAATTGTATATTTTCTATCCTCTCACCTATGAACTCAAGACTTCCAAGAAATAAACCTGAAAGGATGGGAAGCTACCATCATCTCACTCAGTGTTTTCTATCTTAATTTCCTGATAGTGGGGAATGAATATGTGTTTGTGGTAGGTGGTAGTGAAAGGAGGAAACTAACATTTGTTTCATGCCTACTGTGTCATGGGCTTACAGACACTACACATATTAGAGTTAGTCCTTGTAATCAATCCACAGAGGTTACAGAAGTGAGATGACTGGCCAGCAATCACCTGGTAAACATGTGACAGAAGCAGGGGTGTTCCTCCTACAACACCTTGCTGCCTTACTTGCCCTGGTTCTGTCGGAAACATTTTCATTCAGTGTGATGTTTCCAGTTTCTTCCTTTCCATTATTCCATCCAAATAAGTCTTCTTGCTCATTCTCTCAGAGCAATTTTATTAGCTTTCCCACTTTGTTCCATAGCTCAGAAATTAGGAAAAAGTAAACCTTTCTTCCCACAGAACAGCTGCTCCTCTATCACATTCTAAATAAACTGCTAATGATACCTATCGTGTTTATCTCGAACCCACCAGAGCCGAAAAGGAACAGCTTGTACTGCTCTCAGTCATTCTCAGTGCACAGTGTTCTCACACGTAGAAGGTTCTCAATTTTCTCATTTATATAATATAAAGTAACAGCTTTTTAAAAATTTTAAGTTGTCAGCTTAGTTAAATCATTGTTCAGTATCAAAATAATCATCTATTTTCTGATTTAAATGACTGCTTTGTCGGACATATCCTTGCATTAGGAGCACTTCCTAAAACTTTCCTACCACAGTGCTCTTAATAGCAGAGGAAACAAATCCATGCCACAGTAGCCAAAATTCATGAGAGATTTTATTCAAGTCTCACATTTTATTTTAGAAATTCAAGTAAATTTTGCATTCTGTTCCACTCAATAGTCTTGCTTTTAATTTCCCTCCTTGGCACTATCAACAGTAACAATCTAGCCAGTATCTCAGGTTTATTTTGCAGCATCTCGGACAGCATTCCCAAGCATACTTCTGGTGGAGTCAGAATCTATTCTTTTGAGAAGAATGGTAATGTGGTCTTTAACATAGTGCTATGAAATGGTAAGCTGTGGATAATAAAACTATATTTATATGACACATTTCAATAACTGACAGATTTTTAAAACATTATTGTCATTTGTGTTCCAATCTTATAAAAATGAAAAATTAGTATTTCCTCTACTGTGGAAAGTGTATGAAACTTATATAATTATTAGTATATGGAATTTATAAAAATTTAATATACTTCTAATTTTTAGAATTCTGAAACTGAACTAATTTTATTCATAAAGTTTATATATGTGTTATTAACTGTTTAGTCTTTCTACTCTATTCTAATCTCGAATAACAAGTACTAGAAGAAACACTTCATTTTTATTTTTACAAATTGTAAAATGTGGAAGTTGTGATATAAAGTTGAAAATTACCTTGTTTCTCTATAACTGAGTATGAGGCCAAAAATCCTCGTCCAGAAACATGAATCCCACTCATGAACAGCACTGTAATTTCATTGCTTTTTGATTCAATTGAATGATTCATCTGTAACCCCAGACCACAGAATTTGCCTAGGAATGAAGAAAAAAAGATATTTGGTATAACTCTCATAAAGTCAGTAATATTTACAATGAAGGTAAGAAAATCAGAAAAATATACCAAACTGGACATTAAATAGAAAATGATGACTAGAATGTTTAATGATTAAAAATCACATTACTCTGAAGAAAAAACAGCCAAGCAATAACTGTACATAATTCAAAGGGAAAAAAATGGTATAGGCATCAGTGATCTTATAAGGTTCAATTTCTTGTGAAAGACATTTCTTGTACACTCTTAGAATAGTGAGGAATTAAAAAAAATTTATCTTAAAGCATTTCATGCATGCAGGTGCATGCATGAAAATTAAATAAGCAAATGTATAGGTAATCAGTAATTTTCTAACATACTCCCCACTAGGTGCCCCTAGATTCCTGGGCTTAGGGTACCCCTTAAACCTTTTTCAGACTCCCCTCAATTCTTCTTCCAGGGATGACTGAACTTTAAGTCAATGCATTTAGGTAATCATGCACAGTCCTACAACTTTAACTATGCTTTGACAATTCACATACACCTCTACCCAAAACTTTTTTCTTGAACTTTAGGTGTATATATATCCAACTGCCAGCTTTTTTCCTTTAATGTTAAACAGACATATAAAAAGCATATCCTCAATATAGATTAATAAAAGGGAAAAAGAATAAAATTAGAGCAAGATTTCCACCAATAACTAACAAAAATGCATTTTAAAAAAATATTTTATTTATTTATTTGACAGACAGAGATCACAAGTACGCAGAGAGGCAGGCAGAGAGAGAAGAGGAAGCAGGCTCCCCGCAAAGCAGAGAGCCTGATGTGGGGCTCAATCCCAGGACCCTGGGATCATGATCTGAGCTGAAGGCTGAGGCTTTAACCCTCTAAGCCACCTAGGCACCCCCCAAAATTTTAATTTTTCTTAAGGCATTCTCTTAAGTGCCTGGCAACCTAACAAATTCTAAATAAAGAATAACATTCCAAAAATGTTTTTGGTTGTGGCAACACCATTCTAGAATAAGAATAATGTATCCTTCCAAAAATACCATTTTCAAGGACTATGTATGTTTTTGTGAATAAAATATCCTAAGCAATCAAGGAAAGCCCAACAGAACTGGTACGGGAGTTTAACAATGTCACAGGATCAATATAAAAAACCAATTATATTTCCACATACTTGTCACAAATACTCTGAAATGAAATTTTTAAAACTTCTAACAGCATCAAAAATATTAGACTATTTGGGACAAATTTTTAAAGAAGAAATTCAAGGGATGCTGGGGTGGCTGGCTCAGTCAGTTAAGTATCTGACTCTTCATCAAGGTCATCTCAGGGCTGTGGCATCAAGCCCCCTCCCTATTGGGCTCTGCCACATGGTGGAGCCTGATTAAAATTCTTTCTCTCTGCCCCAATCCCCAGGCTCATGGCACGTTAAAAAAAAAAAAAAAAAATCAAAACCAGTACACCACAAAACAGAAACCACTGCTGAGAAAAATTAAAGGAAAACTAAATAAAATGGGAAACAGACCAACTTCATGAAGTGAAAGACAATACTGTTAAGATGTCAGTTCTCCCTACATTGATCTATTGATTCAATGTAATCCCTACCAAAATCCTAGTTTTTTTTCTTTTTAGAAATTAACAAGTTGAGGCTAAAATGTATTTGGAAATGCAAAGACAGAGAACAGCCAGAACTGTGTAGTGAAAAAGACAGTTGAAAAACTACTATAACCTGACTTTAAACTTATTATAAAACCACAGTAATCAAGACAGTGTACACTGTAACAGCAAATCTAGATCTGTATCTAAATCTTTATTTATGTTTATGTCTACACCTGTATCTCCACATATTTCAGTAGAGTAGAACAAGAGTTCAGAAATAAACCCACATATGTGGTCAACTGATTTCTGACAAAGGCATGAAGGTAATTTGATGGAGAAAGGATAACTCTTTCAACACGTATACTAAACTAGCTGGATATAGATATGCAAAAACAAATGAACTTAGAACTTTACTTCAAGTCAAAATGGATCACAGACCTAATTAGAAGAGCTGAACTTACAGAACTCTTACAAGAAAACACAGGAGAAATCTTTGTGAATTTGGGCTAGGCAAAAAGTTCTTAGATCCAACACCAAAAAGCAAGTCCATTAAAGAAAATAGTGAGTAATCAGCACTTAATCAAAATTTAAAATGTTCCCTCTTCAAAAGACACCAGTAAGAAAATGAAAAGACACAACACTGACTGGGAGAAAATATTCACACAACGTTAATCTGATAAAGAACCCATATCCAAAATGGGTAAAGAATTCTTACAACTCAAACAATTTCATCTTAGAAAATGGGCAAAAGAGTTAAATAGCCACATCTGTAAGATTTTATTTATTTACTTTGAAAGAGAGAGGAGGAGAGCATAAGCAGGGGCAGAGGGACAGGGAGAAGCAAGCTCCTCACTGAGCAGAAGACCAACAGAGGGCTCCATGCCAGGACGCTGGGATCATGGCCTAAACTGAAGGTAGATGCTTAACCAACTGAGCCACCCAGGTGTCCCAAAGAGCCACATCTATAAAAAAGACCTACCAAATGGCAAATAGATACATGAGAAGATGCTCAAGAGCATTAGCCATTAGGGAAATTAATATTAAAACTATGAGATCTCATGACATTCTCACTAAAATGGCTATAATCAAAAAGACTGTTAATACCAAATATTGGTGAAGATGTGGAGAAACTGATATCTTCAAACACTGATGGTAGGAACTGTAAAATGGCATAGTCATTTCTGGGAAGCAATTTGGTAGTTTCTTTTTCTTTCTTTCTTTTTTCTTTTTTTTTTTTTTTAATTTTGTTCATTTATCTGACACAGAGAGAGAACTCACAAGTAGGCAGAGAGGCAGGCAGAGAGAGACGAGGAAGTAGGCTCCCTGCTGAGCAGAAAGCCCAATGCAGGGCTGGATCCCAGGACCCTGAGATCATGACCTGAGCCAAAGGAAAAGGCTTAACCCGCTGAGCCACCCAGGCATCCTATTTTGGCAGTTTCTTAAAAAGTTAAAATTTGTATATATTATCTCACATAATCTAGCAATTCCATTTCTGTTATTTATCCAAGAGGAAAGAAACCACATGTCCACAGAAGCGTTATTCAAATGGTCACAGCACCATTACTCATATTTGCCCCAAACAAAAACAACTTAATTGTTTATCAACTAAGAGAAAAAAAAAAATGTGGTATATATTCATATAAAGAACTACTACTCACCAAAAGACAGAAACGAACTAATGATACATGCAGCAACATGGATGAATCTCAAAAACGTTACGCTAAATAGAAGAAACTATTTATGATCTTTCTAGAAAAGATAAAAAAATTTAGAAATAATACATCAGTGGCTACGTGGGACTGGAGGTAAAGTGCACACATGGGCACAAGGGAACTTTCTGGTGTGACAGAGTTTTCACTAAAATGTGAACTCACATTTTAAAATGTGATGTTGCACAGCTATATAAATTTACTGAAACTCATCAAACTATGCATTTAAAAATAGGTGAATTTTATGGTATGAAATAATAGCTCAATAATAAGGTTTTCAAAAGAAATATAAACATTGAAACAATGTGTATTATCAGAGACGATCAACTGTTTTATGCAAAAAAAAAAAAGAAAAAAAAAAAAGTCCACAGAGTCAGAGCAGAAAATGGCCTTCAGCTATCTATTCCAAGCTGCTGACAGCTGAAAAATCTGAAATTAAACATTGGTGGCAATCCAAAATAACACTTTCTTGTTAGAGGTGAAATCAGTATAGAATCTGGGTCCTCCATTTTGTCTCATGCCGCCTTCTTCCATACACTACTTCCCAGTAATGGAGTTGACACTTAGCGCTGCAAGGAGAAGTGTTTAATAACAGCATGATCTCCTTTGTAAATGATCTGGGGTAGCACTTGGAAACCTCTAGTGTCTGCAGTGTCTAGTTGCTGTCTCCTTTCCACCCACAGCAACAACACCCTTGTGTTCTTTCCCTCATCATCCAGCAACAGTCTCGTTCCTTAACTAAATTAGTAAATGCTTCAGCTTGTCTTTTTGTATAAACCATCATCTTGTAATACTACTTTTGCCCTAAATTGAATTATTTAAACCTATGCAACCTTAATTTTGAGATAACTGCTAAAAGCCTACTCTTTCCATTTTACTCTAAAACTGTTTTTTATTGAATCAATGTTTCCAAAAGATCACATAAGCAGAACTGTGACATTCAGCTGTATCTTAAAAAATGAATTTTTCTTTCTTTTTTAAAATATTGTATTTGAGAGAGAGAGAAAGAGAATAAGCGAGGGGAAGAGCAGAGGAAAAGTGAAGAACAGACTCCCTGCCGAGGATACAGGCCAATGCAGCAGGGTTCTATCGATCCCAGGACCCTGAGATCATGACCTGAGCCAGTCAGATGCCCAACTTACGGAGTCGCCCAGGCATCCCAAAAATGAGTTATTCTTTACAACTATTTTTTCTCCTACCAATGAAAAAGTACTATAATTGTTTTAAATACATTTTCTAATTTTGTATGTTTTATGTATTAGATCTAAAACCAGGTAATTCTTTGTTTTTTCTGGAAAATGGAAATGATTTAACCCTAAGGACATACTGACAGTTGTCAGTTAAAACAAAATCCCCAAATTCTAAAACATCTAACACTGTCTATAGATTTATACACTGAACTTTTCTTTCAAGACATAATTCTCCAAAGCTTTATAATTTCTGAATTAAGAAAATTAGCTTATGTATGTAATAATTCTATAAAAATCTTTAGGATGAGCAAACTAACTAGTTTGTTCTGAGAATAATTTCAGGCCCACATATGAATAAAATAACATACGAGATGTAGATATCATATTTCATTCTATGTATCACTGTTTTTTTTTTTTTTAAGATTTTATTTATTTATTTGACAGAGAGAGACACAGCAAGAGAGGGAACACAAACAGGGGGAGAGGGAGAAGCAGGCTTTCTGCCAAGCAGGCAGCCCGATGCAGGGCTCGATCCCAGAACCCTGGGATCATGACTTGAGCCAAAGGCAGCCATTTAACAATTGAGCCACCCAAGCACCCCTGTATCATTGTATTTTAGATTATTTTTTTCCCCCTCAACTTGGAAAGTTTCTATCCTCCAGTCAGATTTGCCTGACATAAACTGACAAAGAAAAGCCCCTCAAACAAATTTTCTCCCTTGAGGCACAGAAAACTACAGAAAGCATGCTATTATGCCTTATAGTGAACTATATTTATAATCTTAGCATAACTTTTTTTTGAAGATTTATTTATTTATTATAGAGGAGGGGAGAGCTCACACACACACACACACAAACACACACACACACACACACACACACACTAGAGAGGGAAGAGGGGAAGCGGGGGAGGGAGAGACAGAGTCTCAAGCCGACTCCATGCTGAGCCAGAGCCCCACTCTGAGATCATGCCCTGAGCAGAAACCAAGAGTCGGACACTTTACTGCCAGAGCCACCGCGGAGCCCCAGCTTAACTGGTTTTTAAGTGGCAGTATGGCTCTTCGGTCATTATACAGAACTTTTAAGAAAAGGTTGCAAACAAAAAACTAACAACCAAAAGAACTAATCTAAAAATAACAATGAATATACTACATTTATTCAATTAAAAAAAAAACACTTAATTTGAAAGCCAAGAAGATTCAGTCTACAACTTCTCGACTTATTTAGCATTTAGTAAATCAATACCAAACATCAAGGCATGTGCATGAGCACACACACTGTCTTAGGTAATAAGGTATTCAATATATGTCTTCCCTCATCCTTTATTTCTTTAAAAACACCTGTGGAGGGGCTCCTGGGTGGCTCAGTCATTAAGCGTCTGCCTTCAGCTCAGGTCATGATTCTGCATCTGGCTCCCTGCTCTGCGGAAGCCTGCTTCTCCCTCTCCCACTCCCCTTGCTTGTGTTCCCTCTCTCCCTGTCTCTCTTTCTGTCAAATAAATAAATAAAATCTTTAAAAAACAAAAAACACCTGTGGAAAAGAAAAGGCTTCCTAGTCCTAAATATGGCATGCAATTTAAATAAAAATTAGTATTAACTTTAAATAAAAAAATATTAAAAATTTTAACAGTCAAGCAAAGTAACATTCAAAAAGTCCTATAACAGTTACTATCACATATATAAAAAGAAGAGATGATTAAATCCTCAGACTTTTTTCAATACTAAGTAACTAAAAAACAGACCAGTATATAGAATAAATATTAAACAGTTTATTTTTGAATACTAAATATTTTCAAATAATGACTTAATAAAAACAGTAGTATAAAATTAATGTTATTCCACCTTACCTTAAATATAAAATATCTGAAACTATAATTTATTAGCAAAGCCAAATGTGTGCAGAGCCAGTGCCTATCACATTAAATCGTAAGGCCAAATGGGAATCAGTAAAGGCAAGAGAAGTTTTACCAACTAGAATCTCTACATAAGTCAGTTAACACTTGTAAACATGAACAAGTTTCATCTGGGCTCACCAGCACTAGCTGTTCCTTGTCACTTAAGGACCTACGTATATGTGTGATTTTATTACAAGGCTGATTAAGGCCCTCAATACAAATAATGACTTTTCAGATACTCTTAGCTACAAATGAAAAAGATCCTACTTAAAGAATATTATCTTGCCATGCAAAGTTGTCTTTACAAAAATATTATCATGTATACTAATGCTAGGAAATTCCAAATTATTAGATTGAACTGCTCTAAAAAATTTTAAAAACTGACAAAAATATATTCTCAAAATAAAATAATGTTTAAAAAAGTTTGTCCAACCCTTCAATATGGACAGAATAATAACGATATTTCCTATTAGCAAGTACACAGCTTTATTCCTGTTTCTTCAGTCATTTGGAGTTACCTTGTCCTCTGAAATGTGAATAAATTCAATCTGTGGTAGAAATAAAACTTTTTAAGAAACTTCCTTCTGTGAAACTCAAAAGGCAGTAAGTGCTAAAAGAACAAACAATCTCAATTTAAAAAAAAAAAGAGAGAAAGAAAAGAAGAGTACAGTGGCTAATTTCGTAGGTGCTTAAGCGAGCTCAATATATACCAGATAAACACCTTCCCTCACATCTTATAGCCAGTCAAAATGAATGTCTCTCTCCTCACTTGGTTACCCTTTCATCAAAGGTTTTAACCATTATAAAGTAATGCAAGCACCTAGCAAAATACTCTGGGAAAGACGAAGAAAATTCAATCCCAGTCTGGGCAATGTATTTTAATCTGGGCAACATACTAGGTACTTCTTCACTTCCATTTTCCTAGTTTAGCCATTCAAAGGTACTCCTAAATCATCATAAATCATTTAATTGTTAACAATTATAGGTTCTACTGATGGCTCTCAAACCCCACCAATATGTCTAGAAATTTCTCATAGACAAAATAAGAATTTCAAAAAATAGTATATGGATATATACACAAAATTATAAATAAAAAAGTTAATCAAGTATTTGATTAATCAATCACCATAAGACCTATGAAACATTGATTTTAGTCTAAAAGAATCCAAGTGCCAGGCAAATAAAAATGTATTTGAAAAATCATTACCCTTAGGAAACTACAGTAAGAAGAAGAAAAGACCTAAGGATTAGGGCAGAAACCAGTGAAATTAAAAACAAGAAATCAATAGAGAAAATTAATAAAGTCAAAGGCTGGTTCTTTGAAACAAAATTCACTAAGCCTCTAATGAGGCTAATTAAAGAAAAAAAGAGGACACAAATCACTAATATCAGAAACGCAATTGTTGACACCACTATAGACCCAATGGTCATGAAAAGATAATAAAGGAATAATACTATGAACAAATCTATGTCCACAAATTTGTTAACCTAGAAAATTAACAGGTCCCTTGAGACACACAATTTGACAAAACTCAAAAAAAAGAAATAGACAATCTGAGTTTTTATTTTATTTCTATTTAAGAAATTGAATCAATTAATAATCTTTCAAAAGAGAAAGAACCAGGCACAAATGGGTTCACAGATTATTTTTACCAAACATTTAAAGAAGAGTTATACCAATTCTCTACAATCCCTTTAAAAGGACAGAAGCAGGGGAATACTTCCTAACTCCTTCTATAAGGCTAGCACTACCATTAAACCAAAATCAAACATACTTCGTAAATGAATACAGGTCATTATTCTTCATGGAATAGACATAAAAACTCGTAACAAAATATTAAAAAATCAGGAGCGGCTGGCTGGCTCAGCTGGAAGGAACAGTATGCAACTCTTAATCTTGGGGTTGTGAGTGTGAGCCCCATGCTGGGTGTAGAGATAAATTAAAGATAAAAATCTTTAAAATCTAACAATGTGTTAAAAAGAACTATACACCATGATCAAGTGTGATTTATCCAAAATATGCAAGATATGTTCAACATTTTAAAATAATGTAATCCATCCCACATCAACATGCAAAAAAAGGAAAGTACTGTGATCAAATCAATAAATGCAGAAAAAGCATTTAACAAAATCCAATATCCATTGGATTTTGACATAAACTCTCAGTGAACTAAGAAGAGAGGGAAACTTTCTTAGTTTAATGAAGAATATTTACAAAAAAACCCTAAGCTGATATCATATTTAACAGTAAGAAATTTGAAGCTTTTCCTGTAAGATCAGAAACAAGGCAAGAATGCACCCTCTTACTACTTCTCTTTTACATCATACTAGAAGTATAAGTTAACACAGTAAGATGGGGGGGGGGGAGTACAAGATTGCATAGGAAGAAATAAAATTGTTCACAAATGATGGGATTATCTACGTAGAAAATCCAAAGAATTGAAAAAAAAAACAAAAAACCCAACCCTCCTCTATTAAGCAATTATACAAGGTTGTGGAATACAAGGTTAATGGATAAAAGTGCTCCCCTATATAATGACAATAAAAAACTGGAATTTGAAATTAAAAACACAATACCATTTATATTAGCAGCCCCCAAAATGAAATAGGGGGTAAGTCTAATAAGATATGTGCAAGAACCATGTGAGGAAAACTAAAATATTCCAAGAGTGAAATAAATGGAGAAATGTTCCATGCTCAATGACAGGAAGACAATATACTGTCAAGATGTCAGTTCTCGCCAACTTCATAGATTGAATGCAATCAAAATCAAAATCCTAGCAAGCTGGGATAACTGGATATTTGCATGTAACAGAATGAAATTAGACTGCTATCTCATATGACTCACAAAAATTAACTCAAAATGGATTAAAGATTTAAATGTAAAACCTGAAGCCACAAAACTTCTAAAAGAAAACATAGGAATAAAGTTCCTTGACATGGGTCTCGGTGATTTTAATGACACCTAAAGCACAAGAAACAAAATAAAAGATAAATAAGAGGGTCTATATCAAACTAAAAAGTTATACAGCAAAAGAAACCATCAACAAGGTGCAAAGACACCCTATGGAATGGAGACCATTCCAGTGACCAACCATTTATTTGTTAAGGGGTTAATATCCAAAATATAAAGAATTTATATGACTCAAAGCAAACAACAATTATAACAACAGCAAAACGCAATTAAAAAATGGGCAAAGGACCTGAACAGGATTTCTCCAAAGAAGATACAAGAAAGGCCAACAGGTACCTGAAAAGATGCACAATGTCATTAGTCATTAGGGAAATGAAAATGAAAAACGCAATAAGGTATCACCTCATGTCTCTTAGAATGGTCATCATCAAAAAGGTAAGAGCAAATGCTGGTGTGGATTTGGAGAAAAGAGAACCTGTGCACTGTTTGTGGGATTGTAAACTGGCACAGTCACTACAGAAAACAGTATGGAGGACCTTCCAAAAAAAAAAAAAACAAGAACTGCCATATAATCCAGCAAATCTATTTTTGGTAATTTATCAAAAACAAATAAAAACACTAACTCAAAAAGGTATCTACACGGAAGGAGTCAAGATGGCGGAGAAGTAGCAGGCTGAGACTACTTCAGCTAGCCGGAGATCAGCTAGATAGCTTATCTAAAGATTGCAAACACCTGAAAATCCATCGGCAGATCGAAGAGAAGAAGAACAGCAATTCTGGAAACAGAAAAACAACCACTTTCTGAAAGGTAGGACGGCGAAGTGAATCCAAAGCGACCGGAAGATAGACCCCGGGGGGAGGGGCCAACTCCCGGCAAGCGGTGGAGCAACGGAGCACAAAATCAGGACTTTTAAAAGTCTGTTCCGCTGAGGGACTTTTATAGTCTGTTCCGCTGAGGGACATCGCTCCAGAGGCTAAACCGGGGCGAAGCCCACGTGGGGTCAGCATGACCTCAGGTCCCACAGGGTCACAGAAGGATCGGGGGTATCTGAGTGTAAAAGAGCTTGCGGGTATTGGAACGGGAAAGCCGGCTACAGAGACAGAGCCGACAGTAAGCTCACAGCTCGGGGTGACCTTGAACCGGTCACAGGGTGGGTGAGCTCAGAGCACGGCCGGACGTCAGGCAGACGGGAGTAACTGGGCGCTGTTCTCTGAGGGCGCACTGACGAGTGGGGGCATGGGCTCTCGGCTCCTCCGGGCCGGAGACCAGGAGGCCGCCATTTGTATTCCCATCCTCCGGAACTCTACAGAAAGCGCTCAGGGAACAAAAGCTCCTGAAAGCAAACCCAAGTGGATGACTCACCCTGGCCCCTGCTAAGGGCAGTGCAATTCCGCCTGGGGCAAAGACACTTGAGAATCACTACAACAGGCCCCTCCCCCAGAAGATCAACAAGAAATCCAGCCGAGACCAAGTTCACCTACCAAGGAGTGCGGTTTCAATACCAAGGAGAGCAGCAGAATTCCAGAGGAGGAGAAAGCAAAGCACGGAACTCATGGCTTTTTCCCTGTGATTTTTTTTAGTCTTGCAGTTAATTTCATTTTTTTCTTTTTCATTTTTTGTTTTTGTTTTTTTTCTCGCCTTCCGGTAAAAATTTTTTTTAAACTTTTACCTTTTTCTTTTTTAACGTTTTTTAACCAGTTTATCTAATATATATATTTTTTCTTTTTTATATTCTTATTTGTTTTCTTTTTTTTAAAATTCTTTTCTTTTTTCTTTTTTTTTCTTTCTTCCTTTTTGAACCTCTTTTTATCCCCTTTCTCCCACCTCACGATTTGGGATCTCTTCTAATTTGGTTAAAAGCATATTTTCCTGGGGTTGTTGCCACCCTTTTAGTATTTTACTTGCTCCTTCATATACTCTTATCTGGACAAAATGACAAGAAGGAAAAATTCAACACACAAAAATAACAAGAGGCAGTACCAAAGGCTAGGGACCTAATCAATACAGACATTGGTAATATGTCAGATCTAGAGTTCAGAATGACAATTCTCAAGGTTCTAGCCGGGCTCGAAAAAGGCATGGGAGATATTAGAGAAACCCTCTCGAGAGATATAAAAGCCCTTTCTGGAGAAATAAAAGAACTAAAATCTAACCAAGTTGAAATCAAAAAAGCTATTAATGAGGTGCAATCAAAAATGGAGGCTCTCACTGCTAGGATAAATGAGGCAGAAGAAAGAATTAGTGATATAGAAGACCAGATGACAGAGAATAAAGAAGCTGAGCAAAAGAGGGACAAACAGCTACTGGACCACGAGGGGAGAATTCGAGAGATAAGTGACACCATAAGATGAAACAACATTAGAATAATTGGGATTCCAGAAGAAGAAGAAAGAGACAGAGGAGCAGAAGGTATACTAGAGAGAATTATTGGGGAGAATTTCCCCAATATGGCAAAGGGAACGAGCATCAAAATTCAGGAGGTTCAGAGAACGCCCCTCAAAATCAATAAGAATAGGCCCACACCCCGTCACCTAATAGTAAAATTTACAAGTCTCAGTGACAAAGAGAAAATCCTGAAAGCAGCCCGGGAAAAGAAGTCTGTAACATACAATGGTAAAAATATTAGATTGGCAGCTGACTTATCCACAGAGACCTGGCAGGCCAGAAAGAGCTGGCATGATATTTTCAGAGCACTAAACGAGAAAAACATGCAGCCAAGAATACTATATGCAGCTAGGCTATCACTGAAAATAGAAGAAGAGATTAAAAGCTTCCAGGACAAACAAAAACTGAAAGAATTTGCAAATACCAAACCAGCTCTACGGGAAATATTGAAAGGGGTCCTCTAAGCAAAGAGAGAGCCTACAAGTGGTAGATCAGAAAGGAACAGAGACCATATACAGTAACAGTCGCCTTACAGGCAATACAATGGCACTAAATTCATATCTCTCAATAGTTACCCTGAATGTTAATGGGCTAAATGCCCCTATCAAAAGACACAGGGTATCAGAATAGATAAAAAAACAAAACCCATCTATATGTTGCCTCCAAGAAACTCATTTTAAGCCCGAAGACACCTCCAGATTCAAAGTGAGGGGGTGGAAAAGAATTTACCATGCTAATGGACATCAGAAGTAAGCAGGAATGGCTATCCTTATATCAGATCAATTAGATTTTAAGCCAAAGACTATAATAAGAGATGAGGAAGGACACTATATCATACTCAAAGGGTCTGTCCAACAAGAAGATTTAACAATTTTAAATATCTATGCCCCCAACGTGGGAGCAGCCAACTATATAAACCAATTAATAACAAAATCAAAGAAACACATCAACAATAATACAATAATAATAGGGGACTTTAACAATCCCTTACTGAAATGGACAGATCATCCAAGCAAAATATCAGCAAGGAAATAAAGGCCTTAAATGACACACTGGATCAGTTGGACATCACAGATATATTCAGAACATTTCATCCCAAAGCAACAGAATACACATTCTTCTCTAGTGCACATGGAGCATTCTCCAGAATAGATCACATCCTCGGTCCTAAATCAGGACTCAACCGGAATCAAAAGATTGGGATCATTCCCTGCATATTTTCAGACCACAATGCTCTAAAGCTAGAACTCAACCACAAAAGGAAGTTTGGAAAGAACCCAAATACATGGAGACTAAACAGCATCCTTCTAAAGAATGAATGGGTCAACCGGGAAATTAAAGAAGAATTGAAAAAAATCATGGAAACAAATGATAATGAAAATACAACGGTTCAAAATCTGTGGGACACAACAAAGGCAGTCCTGAGAGGAAAATATATAGCGGTACAAGCCTTTCTCAAGAAACAAGAAAGGTCTCAGGTACACAACCTAACCCTAAATTTAAAGGAGCTGGAGAAAGAACAAGAAAGAAACCCTAAGCCCAGCAGGAGAAGAGAAATCCTAAAGATCAGAGCAGAAATCAATGAAATAGAAACCAAAAACACAATAGAACAAATCAACGAAAGTAGGAGCTGGTTCTTTGAAAGAATTAATAAAATTGATAAACCCCTGGCCCAACTTATCAAAAAGAAAAGGAAAGGACCCAAATAAATAAAATCATGAACGAAAGAGTAGAGATCACAACTAACACCAAAGAAATACAAACTATTATAAGAACATACTATGAGCAACTCTACGCCAACAAATTTGACAATCTGGAAGAAATGGATGCATTCCTAGAAACATATAAACTACCACAACTGAACCAGGAAGAAATAGAAAGCCTGTACAGACCCATAACCAGTAAGGAGATTGAAACAGTCATTAAAAATCTCCAAACAAACAAAAGCCCAGGGCCAGACGGCTTCCCGGGGGAATTCTACCAAAGATTTAAAGAAGCACTAATTCCTATTCTCCTGAAACTGTTCCAAAAAATAGAAATGGAAGGAAAACTTCCAAACTCATTTTATGAGGCCAGCATCACCTTGATCCCAAAACCAGACAAGGATCCCATCAAAAAAGAGAGCTATAGACCAATATCCTTGATGAACACAGATGCGAAAATACTCAACAAAATACTAGCTAACAGGATTCAACAGTACATTAAAAGGATTATTCACCACGACCAAGTGGGATTTATTCCAGGGCTGCAAGGTTGGTTCAACATCCGCAAATCAGTCAATGGGATACAACACATCAATAAAAGAAAGAACAAGAACCATATGATACTCTCAATAGATGCTGAAAAAGCATTTGACAAAGTACAGCATCCCTTCCTGATCAAAACTCTTCAAAGTGTAGGGATAGAGGGCACATACCTCAATATCATCAAAGCCATCTATGAAAAACCCCCCACAAATATCATTCTCAATGAAGAAAAACTGAAAGCTTTTCCGCTAAGGTCAGGAACACGGCAGGGATGTCCATTATCACCACTGCTATTCAACATAGTACTAGAGGTCCTAGCCTCAGCAATCAGACAACAAAAGGAAATTAAAGGCATCCAAATCGGCAAAGAAGTCAAATTATCACTCTTCGCAGATGATGATACTATATGTGGAAAACCCAAAAGACTCCACTCCAAAACTGCTAGAACTTATACAGGAATTCAGTAAAGTGTCAGGATATAAAATCAATGCACAGAAATCAGTTGCATTTCTCTACACCAACAGCAAGACAGAAGAAAGAAAAATTAAGGAGTCAATCCCATTTACAATTGCACCCAAAACCATAAGATACCTAGGAATAAACCTAACCAAAGAGGCACAGAATCTATACTCAGAAAACTATAAAGTACTCATGATAGAAATTGAGGAAGACACAAAGAAATGGAAAAATGTTCCATGCTCCTGGATTGGAAGAATAAATATTGTGAAAATGTCTATGCTACCTAAAGCAATCTACACATTTAATGCAATTCCTATCAAAGTACCATCCATCTTTTTCAAAGAAATGGAACAAATAATTCTAAAATTTATATGGAACCAGAAAAGATCTCGAATAGCCAAAGGGATATTGAAAAAGAAAGCCAACGTTGGTGGCATCACAATTCCGGACTTCAAGCTCTATTACAAAGCTGTCATCATCAAGACAGCATGGTACTGGCACAAAAACAGACACATAGATCAATGGAACAGAATAGAGAGCCCAGAAATAGACCCTCAACTCTATGGTCAACTAATCTTCAACAAAGCAGGAAAGACTGTCCAATGGAAAAAAGACAGCCTCTTCAATAAGTGGTGTTGGGAAAATTGGACAGCCACATGCAGAAAAATTAAATTGGACCATTTCCTTACACCACACACACAAATAGACTCAAAATGGATGAAAGACCTCAATGTGCGAAAGGAATCCATCAAAATCCTTGAGGAGAACACAGGCAGCAACCTCTTCGATCTCAGCCGCAGTAACATCTTCCTAGGAACAACGCCAAAGGCAAGGGAAGCAAGGGCAAAAATGAACTATTGGGATTTCATCAAGATCAAAAGCTTTTGCATAGCCAAGGAAACAGTTAAAATCAAAAGACAACTGACAGAATGGGAGAAGATATTTGCAAATGACATATCAGATAAAGGACTAGTGTCCAGAATCTATAAAGAACTTATCAAACTCAACACCCAAAGAACAAAGAATCCAATCAAGAAATGGGCAGAGGACATGAACAGACATTTCTGCAAAGAAGACATCCAGATGGCCAACAGACACATGAAAAAGTGCTCCATATCACTTGGCATCAGGGAAATACAAATCAAAACCATAATGAGATATCACCTCACACCAGTCAGAATGGCTAAAATAAACAAGTCAAGAAATGACAGATGCTGGCGAGGATGCGGAGAAAGGGGAACCCTCCTACACTGTTGGTGGGAATGCAAGCTGGTGCAGCCACTCTGGAAAACAGCGTGGAGGTTCCTCAAAATGTTGAAAATAGAACTGCCCTATGACCCAGCAATTGCACTATTGGGTATTTAACCTAAAGATACAAACGTAGTGATCCAAAGGGGCACGTGCACCTGAATGTTTATAGCAGCAATGTCCATAATAGCCAAACTATGGAAAGAACCTAGATGTCCATCAACAGATGAATGGATCAAGAAGATGTGGTATATATACACAATGGAATACTATGCAGCCATCAAAAGAAACGAAATCTTGCCATTTGCGACAACATGGATGGAACTAGAGCGTATCATGCTTAGCGAAATAAGTCAAGCAGAGAAAGACAACTATCATATGATCTCCCTGATATGAGGAAGTGGAGATGCAACATGGGGGCTTAAGTGGGTAGGAGAAGAATAAATGAAACAAGATGGGATTGGGAGGGAGACAAACCATAAGTGACTCTTAATCTCACAAAACAAACTGAGGGTTGCTGGGGGGAGGGGGTTTGGGGGAAGGGGGTGGGATTATGGACATTGGGTGGGTATGTGCTTTGGTGAGTGCTGTGAAGTGTGTAAACCTGGTGATGCACAGACCTGTATCCCTGGGGATAAAAATATATGTTTATAAAAAATAAAAAATTAAAAAAAAAAAAGGTATCTGCATCCCCACATTCATAGCAGGATTATTTATAACAGCCAAGATATGGAAACCCCCAAAGTGTACAACCATGGATGAATGGATGCATACACATGCAACAAAATATTACACAACAAAGTATCATTAACCCATAAAACACAAGGACATCTTACCATTTGCAACAACAATGATGAATCTTAAAGGCATTATGCTAAGTGAAGTAAGTCAGAGAAAGACAAATACTGTATGATCTCACTTATATGTGTAATCTAAAAAACCACCACCAAACTCACAGAAAACAATATAAAGCTTATGGGTGCCAGAGGCAGACACACTTAAGGGTGGGGGTGGGGGAACAGGAGATGATGGGTGTTCACTGAACCTACTGCAGTGATCATTTCACAGGATATGTAAATGAAACCATCATCCTGTATAGCTTAAACTTATATAGTGATGTATGTCAATTATTTCCCAATAAAATTGGAAGAAAAAAATCCCAGTGAGTTATTTTGCAGCTATCAACAAAATGATTCTAAAGAATATATGGAGGGACGAAAGACCCAGTATAGCAAATATAATATTGAAGAAAAACAAAGTTGGAGGAATGACACCACCCATCTTCAATACTTAGGGTAAAGCTACAGTAATCAAGACAGTGTGATAACTGGTGAAAGCATAAATAGATGAGTGAAAAAGAAGAGAGATCCCAGAGCTAAATCTGATATAACATGGTCAGGTGATCTTTGACAAAGGATCAAAGGCAATACGATGGAGCAAAGATAGTATTTTCAAGAAATGGTGCTGGCACAACCAAACAGCCATATGCAAAACAATGAACCTAGACATAGACCTTATAACCTTCACAAAAATTAATTACAACCCTAATAGTAAAATGCATAACTGTAAAACTCCTAGAAGATAACATAGGAAAAAATCTGAATGACCCTGAGTAAGATGATGACTTCTTAGATAGGACACCAAAAGACAGGATCCATGAAAGAAACAACTGATAAGGTGGACTTCATTAAAATTAAAAACTTCTGCTCTGGAAAGACAATGTAAAAAGAATGAGAAGACAAGACACAAACTGGGAGAAAATATTTACAAAATAGTTGATAAAGGACACATCTGATAAAGGACTCTTACCTAAATATACCAAAAACTCTTAACATTCAATAAGAAAACAACCTAAAAATAGGCCAGACACCTCACAAAAAATGCACAGATAACAAGAATATACAAAGGTTCACTAAATTACATGTTATCAGGGAAATGTAATGAAAACAATGAAATATCGCTATATACCTATTGGAATTTAGAATGGTCGAAACCCAGAACACAGACAACACTAAAAGCTGATGAAACTGTGGAAAAACAGAACTCTCATTCATTGTTGGGGAAACAAAACTGGGGATTCTTTTTTGGGATTTCTTACAATACTAAAAAGTCCCATCATACAATCCAGCAATCACATTCCTGCTGGATACTTATTCAAAGGAGTTGAAATTTTTAGTCCATAGAGAAACCACACACAGATGTCTACAGCAACTTAATTCATAAACTGCTAAAGCTTGAAAGCAACCAGGATGTCCTTTAGTAGGGGAATGGATACATCCAGACGATGAAACATTACCTGATACTAAAAAGAAATGAGCTATCAAGCCATGAACAGACATAACGGAACTTTAAATGCACATTACTAATTCAAAGAAGAGAGTTTGTAAAGATTGCATATTGTTTCATTGCAATTATATCACCTTCTGGAAAAACAAAACAATAAAAAGATCTATCTACAGTAGAAGACAATGAAAGGATCAGTGGTTGTCAGACATTGGGGGAAGAAGGACAGATAGAGCACAGAGGGCTTTTAGAGCAGTGAAAATACCACAATGATGGATACATGTCACACATTTTTCAAACTTACAGAATGTGCACACGTACACACACATCATTAGCCATCAAGGAATGCAAATCAACCCCCAGTGAGATACCACTTCGTAACCACTACACCATGAAGGAAGATTAGGATCTAGAAAAACTGAAACCTACTATACTGCTAGTAAATGGTGCAGTTGCTATGGAACAGTCTGGTGGTCCTTCCAATGGTTAAACACGGACTTAACATGTGACCTAGCAACTGTACTCTTTGGCATATACCCAAGAGAAATGCAAACATATGTCCACAAAAAGACTTGTAAACAATATAGTTCGGAGCAGCATTATTCATAGTAGCTAAAAATTACAAACAACATAGTCAGTATCCTGGAGTTCCCAGGATAAACTGTCATGGAGATGTGGTGATAAATCTGAAAGAAAGAACGATCTAACCTTTTGGAAAGAGAGGAATTTTGAGCATTGAGATCCGGAGTCTGCTTAAAAAAAAAAAAAGAGAGAGAGAGAAGTGTCTCTTGCCTTTCAGGAGAAGTAAGGTTTAACCTAATGGGAAAAAGTACAAGATAGAAGTGGATCACCTGTGTGGAGTCCTGGGTACAGAAAAGGGTTTGGGTGCAA
Source organism: Mustela nivalis (assembly GCF_964662115.1). Taxonomy (NCBI): domain Eukaryota; kingdom Metazoa; phylum Chordata; class Mammalia; order Carnivora; family Mustelidae; genus Mustela; species Mustela nivalis. The sequence continues at coordinate 46,128,924 of NC_139020.1, forward strand.
GGCTGTGAACCCCCTTGGAAATGTGAACTGCAGTAGGGTGTGAGGAAGGCTCTGTGGAGAAAGTGGCTAAGGACTCCAAGTGCGCGCCACAGGACATGGCGGTAAGGGCCTCAGGAAACATGGTAGAGGCTAGAGCCAATGATCTCTGAGATAATTCTAAGTAGATAAGCCATAGGATACTTGACTATTTTCTTTATCATGGAAACTTAGGTTTCCAATTTTTCCATACTTTAGATAATGATATAATAGATTTGTTTACATGTACAACTTTGTTCCATACTTAAAATAATTTTCAAGGCCAGATTTTTTTTGAAATCAAATTATAGGGTCATGTTGCTTTCTAAAAGTTAAACTAACTTATACTTCTACCATCAATATAGTGTTTATTTCAAGGCAGCATTTGTATCACTTTTTTCCCAGTGTATAAGTACTTTTAAAAAAAATCTATAAACTTTACAAAAATCTAGAATATAACAAGAAAACAATAATCATTTTCACATAATCCTATTAGACCAAGATAATAGCTAATACCACTTGGGAGGGTACCTTTCTCCGCCTCAGCTCTCTCCATCTGTTAAATAAGAACAATAGTGTTTATTGTCTACGCTTATAAGTCATTAAATGAGTATAAATGTGTATATAGGGTGTTTACACATATGCACAAGCATGGTAATACTTAGTTCTTCATTCATCCTTTTCATGCACTGTCTTTCTGTGACTTTAACAGAAACTATTCCTACTTTCTGCTTTGCAGAAAGGCTGTATCAATTTATTCTCCCCACACTGCCCAGTAGTATTAGATGTAAAAGAAACTGGTAATCTCTTGTTTTCTTAATCCGTGAAGGTGAACTTTTCCAATGTGTACTTAGTTTAAAAATTTCCTCTAGTGTGTGATACTCTTATGCTTCTAGAGTATTTTCTTACCAGGATCCCTGCCTTAAAAAAATTTTTTTAAACTATCTGTACATTGCATATATGGTAAGAGGGAGATTTTCCTGGGTTGGCTTGACCTAATCAGTCAGGCACTTTAAAAACTTTCTTTTAGTGCTTTCTCAGGTTAGTCACGTAACTGGAAATTAGAGAGAGAAATCTCTACTGGGCTAGAAGAAAAAGAACACCTATGTGGTAAACACTCCATGTGGTCTGTAGGAACTGAAAACAGTCTCTGGGCAATAGGTAGCAAGAAAATGGGGACCCCAGTTTTACAACTACAAGACAGTAGCAGTAGTCAGTGAGCTTGAAGAGAACCCTCAGCTTCAGATGGGAACCACCCACATCCCCAGCTGACTACCCTGATTTCAGCCAGGCAAGACATGTCAAACAAGACTTCTAGTATACAGAAACTGAAATAATAAATTCTGGTATTTTAAGCTACAGGGTTTGTGATAAGATTATAAAACAACAGAAAGCTAATACAGCCAGAAATGTACTTTGGTGTACCAGGATGTGTCATTTTATTGTGTTTTGCTTTATTGTGCATTGCAGAAAACTGACTTTTTTCTTACGGGTTGAAGGCTTGTGACAATCCTGCACCTAACAAGTCTTTCGGCACTATTTTTCCAACAACCATTGCTCACGTTGTGTCTCTATGTCACATCTTAGTAATTTTTCAAGATTTTCATTTTGTTACATCTGTTATGGTAATCTGTGATCTGATGTTACTATCACAGTTTTGAAATCCCATGAAACCCACATGACTGGCAGACTCAATAAATGTGTGTGTTCTGGCTGCTCCACCAAACAGCAACTGCCCATCTCTCTCCTGCTCCTCAGGCTTCCCCTTACTCTGAGACACAACAATACTGAAATTAGTCCAATTAATGACCTTCAATGGCCTCTAAGCATTCAAGTGAAAAAGTCACATCTCTCACACTTTAAATCTTAAATCAACAGCTAGAAATGACTAAGCTATGGAAGAATGCATGTCAAAAGCTGAGATAGGTTGAAAGGCCTCTTGAGCCAAACAGCTAAACTGAATGCGAAGGAAAAGTTCTTGAAGGAAATTAAGTGTTACTCCAGTGAACATTAAATGATAAGAAAGTGGAATAGCCTTATTGCTGATTTGGAGAAGGTTTCAGTGTTCTGAAATGATCAAACCAGCCACAACGTCCCCTTAAGCCAGAGCCTAACTCTCTTTAAATCTGTGAAGCCAGAGAAAAGTGAGAGGGCCGCACGAGAAAAGTGGGAAGCTAGCAGAAATTGGCTTATAAGGTTTAAGAAACCATCTCTAGACCATAAAAGGTATTAAGGTTACCATGTGTTTTTCAAAGTCTATGTTAACCATACTTTTGGTAGATGATGAACAGTAACAAACCTTGGAAGTTGTTAAATGGAAATATTCTGTATTTAGAAGAGAGGAGAAATCCCTCTGATTTGAAATAGATTAGAACTGGTATTAATACTGTCACAAAACTTCAGGAATCTGATTTATGTTGTTGATTAAATAGAAGATCATTTAGCCTCTGGAGAGATTTGCCACCAAACAACACTTCTCTTATAAACTCACAACTTAAAAAAGACACGAAGGGGGTGGGGAGTTATTTGCTATAGCAAAAAGCACATTAACTGTGTCCACCTCCAACAGATACAACAGAGGGAAATGGAATTTGCTTAGGGAAGATCACTCTTAATTTGCAAACAGATTTAGGCATGGCTTTTTAGTGCCTATGTATGGAAGCACTTCTAATTGGAAAAAGAAAATTCCAAATTTGGAACTGTCAAAGTAATTCATCAATAAAGTGAGCCCCTGAATATCCAGGAACTGAAAGAGGTATGCAGCGAGAATTCAGTGATAAAACCAGACGGGCCCATTGCTGCCCTTAGAAAGCTGAGTGTAAGACAATACAAACACATATTTGGAGCTCCTAAAACACAGAAGAGGCCATTTTAATACCCAGAAAATGTTTAGAGAAGAGACTCCCACTAGGTAATGTCCATCAATACAGCTTCTTTAAGAGACAGGCTTCAAGAGTGAGATGGAAGTGTAGAAGCAACCCTGTGACTTACAGTGATTTCATGCTCTCTTTTTGAATGACTAAGATGCCTTCCCATAATGATCCTGCTTATATTGTGATTAACAACATGTTGTTTTAGGCTGGATTTAGCATTACTTTTAACTGCTTCAACAAAGACTTACCTGGATAGGATAACCGTATATTAATACTTAAACTATTTAAACTAATTTAAACTATTTAAACAATATTGCACTGTATATAATATTTAAACTAAAATAAATAAAATTTAAAAATAAATAATAAAAATCATTATACTCAAAAAAACAAAATGTACCCATGTCATAAATTAAAAAAATAAAAATTAAAAAATAAGCAATTAGGCTATTGGGTATATACCTAAAAGAACAAGTAACAAATATTTGCTATCTTTAAAAGGAGTAGCAGTGGGGTGCCTGGGTGACTCAGTTTGTTAAGCAGCCACCTTCAGCTCAGGCCATGATCTCAGGGCCCTGGGATCAAGCCCCACATCAGGTTTGGTGCTCAGTGAGGTATCTGCTTTTCCCTCTATTTCTGCCCTTACCCTCTAGCTCATGTGTGTGCATTCGCTCTTTCTCTGAAATAAATAAAATCTTTTTCTTTTTTTAAAAAAGTCTTCATTCTGTGTTTTTTTTTTTTTAAATAGATTTTATTTATTTATTTGACAGAAAGAGAGAGAGAGATCACAAATAGCAAACAGAGAGAGAGGGGGAGGCAGGCTCCCAGATGAGCAAAGAACCCGACGCAGGGCTCAATCCCAGGACCCTGAAATCATGACCTAAGCCGAATGTAGAGGCTTAAATCACTGAGCCACCCAGGTGCCCCTCAAATAAAATCTTTAAAAGTTTTTTTTTAAATTAAAATATAAAGTAAATAAAAGGAATAACAGTATCATCAATACTGGATTTACCTTTCTTACTTTTCTGTTTTTTTTTTTTTTTTAAGATTTTATTTATTTGACAGACAGAGATCTCAAGTAGGCAGAGGCAGGCAGAGAGGGGAAGAAGCAGGCTCCCTCCCGAGCAGAGAGCCCGACTCAGGGCTCGATCCCAGGACCCTGAGTACATGACCTGAGCTGAAGGCAGAGGCTTCAACCCACTGAGCCACCCTTTCTTTCTAAAAGACAATGGTGACTACAGTGGTGACTACTTTAAAAGTGTATTCTTCTACATTATAAAGTCATTATGGAGTTTGATTTCAGGGAAATATGGCTACTTCACTGTTTTTTTTTTCTTCCACGTATAAATGACAGATGCAGTTATTTGTACATTTAAAAACTAAGTCCATATGGGAAATGTACCCTGACATTTTTACTCTTACTTCCCATCTCATACAAAAAATTAACTATGGATTGGCTGAAGATAATATATACAAAAAGGAAAACAATAAAGCTTTTAGCAGAAAACCTTGGGAACAACTTCATGATCTATGAGTGGGCAAAGATTTTTAAAAAGAAGACAAAAAATGGTAATCTTAAATGGAAAAAAATTAATTGTGAATATTAAAATTAAGTTAAACTTAATGTCTGCTTATCAAAAGGTACCAATGAGGGAGGTAAAAAGAAAAGCCACGGAGAAGGAGAATATATATTTTAATACATACCCCAAAGAACCCATACCAGAATACAGGAAGAATTCCTACAAATAAAAATAATCACTCAATATAAGAATGCATTAAAAAAAATCAACATTTCTCATAAAAGATATTCAAATGGCTAACAAACATAGGAAAAGAGAACAATATCATTAGGCATCAGAAAAATGCAAAGTAGAACAACAATGTGGTATCAATACACACACACACACACACACACACACACGAATGGTTAAAATGGCAAAAGTAGAGACCAAGTAACTGGACCTCTCATACACTTGTGGTGGGTATAAACCAGTACAGCCACAAATGCATTTGTCAATATCTACTAAAGCTGAACACATGCACACCCAGCGACCTGGCAACTCCTCATCTAGATACAGAATCGTACATCTGCATTCACCAAAAGGCATGGAAGAAAATGTTCATAGCAGACAGTGATAGCTAAGAACTGGTTATATGGCAGATGTACCTTAATTTCCTTACTGTTAGAAGTTTAGATTGCTTCCATTTTTTCAAACAGTGAATAATGTTGGGAGTAAACATTTTCCTAACACAGCTTCTTCTATTTTTTAAGTATTTCCTTAAGAATGATTCTTAATATATACTTCCAGATTGCTAGGTAGGTGAGCTATACCAACTAAGGGAGCCTTTAAAAAAAAAAAGAGTACCAATTTCACCATACCCATGACAACAGATTAAAAAAATTTTTTTAAATTCAAAATTCAAGGAGGAATATACTTAGTTTTAAAAATTTAAAACTAAATTAAATTAAATTAAAATTTTAAATTTAATTTAAAATTTTAAAATTAAATTTAATTTGATTTAAAAAAAATTTTAAAAAGAGCATTTCTTTGATTATAAGCACAGTTACCTCCTCTAATAATATCTTCCAGAATGGCAGGTTGGACAAAAGAGCACACAACTTTTTATTACTATCCATCAAGGGCCTTGATGGAAACTTTTATAGTATTCATGTAGACAAAATATCCACAGAATAATAACAATCTTCCCCATCAAATTTTTCTTAGTGGGCTTCCCTTCGCTCTTATGAAACATGCTTATAGGGTTTGAAGACTTATCTTCTGGAACACCACAAACTTCTGGACGGAAGAGAATGTCATTATTCTGCTTTTATGTCTTAATAAATACTTTTGAAAAGGTAGTGACTCAAGGCTTTGCCTTCTATTAAACTGACAGCTTCTTTCTTGATAGCTGGCAAAATTTCTCATATCAAGTATACTATTGTACAAAGCAATGAGTCACAACAATACGTAAACGTCAATAAAACCAGATGTGTTATCAAGCATCACAGGTGAGACATACACAGCATACCATGAAACTTCTTTCAAAGCTTTGTAGAAAAATAAACTTTGACCACTTAGGAAATGTCAAAGCTTTTTAATATTTCCTATAAAGGCCCAAAAATAAGAATTCTTGGATACGACTGCAGAAATTAAGTTTTATCCAGTTGAATGCTGCTGAAAAAGAAGACAGTTGTCAATTCCTCACTGACCGGCCTCAAAACAGTAGAAGAAACATTTTAAAGTGGTGACATCATTTACAGAGACAAAACTTCAGTATTTATTTTCTCTTCTAGGTCATAAACCAGCTTGACTATTCCAGGACACAAAGATTCACTGAAGTCTTTTGAATTGTATTTGACTTCTGTACTTTGCAATGCAACAAACAACCTCCTATGACACTTTCTCATTAGGACAAATCCAAGTTTAATTTAAGTTCCAATCAATCCTTCTCATGAAAAACCACCCACAGTTAACCAATGTATTTTCATGATGAACAGATAAGATACCTTTAGCCTTCTTGACTACATGTTTTCATAGGCTAGGACTTTATCTTACACAAAACTGTGGCTTTTACATCTATCATTCAAGATATCTACAATCATTATGTATCACTTCTTCAATTCCTGATTAAGGAAAACTATTCTAAAGGAAAAATGTTAATGATGATGATAGTATTATAATACCTTTAAGTCTTTCAAATAAAAAACTGTACTTACTGCTTTAAAATGACATAAAATAAGTATTTTTTATAAAGACAACTTAAAAAAAAAAACAGGAAGAAACTCAACGAACAAGAAATATTCTACTTTTACTAGGATCATGGACCCCTAAAGCACAGCAACAGATTTCATAGAGTCTACAAATAACCTAAGTGGTAAAAGTTAATGAAAGATCCACTGGGGAGAAATAGATGATCAAGATATCCCATGCACAGCCAGAAAATACCAGATTAAAAAAAAAAGTCCATTGGCAGATCGGAGTACTGACTTCAGAGAAGGAACTTAAGAGCACAGAAATCTTCAACAGCACAATTTTGGAAAGAAAACACTTCAAGGGGAGAAGTAGGTTAAGAGTAATAGAGAAAGGGGTTCCCTGGTGGCTCAGTCAATTAAATGTCTGCCTTTGGCTCAGGTCATGATTCCAGGGTTCTAGGATGGAGTCCTGCATCGGATTCCCTGCTCAGTGGGGAGCCTGCTACTCCTTGGGGCGGGGGGACTACTTTGGAAACTGTAAAGGGAAGAACAAAGCAAGAGGGGGAAATTTTAAGTCCTGCAAGACACCCCCCCCCAAAGTTATATAACTCCTTCCCCATTACAACCTCTTCTCCAAAAAAGAAAACATCTATGACACTAACAGAGTGCTTTGATGAAACTACCACAAACTATAAAGTAAACCACTACAAACCACTACCTCTATCCCTACAAATATCTAGACAGTCTTTATCTACTTAAAAAATATATACTATAAAGGGGACCCTGGGTGGCTCAGTCATTTAGTTCTTGATCTCAAGGTTGTGAGTTCATGCCCTGCACTGGACTCCATGCTGGGTATGGAGCCCATTTTTTAAAAAAGGGCAGGGACGCGGTTGGGTGGCTCAATTGGTTAAGCATCTGACTCTTGATTTCAGGTCATGATCTAAGGATCATGGGATGGATCCCTGTTGTCAGGCTCTGAGCTCAGCAGAGAGTCTGCCTGGGATTCTCTTTCCTTCTGCACTCCCCACTAGGTCTTCTGCTCTCACTCTCTAAAATAAATACATAAATCTTTATTTATAATATATGAAACTTATACATACTATACTATATAACATATATAAGTTGTAGAGAGTATATATTACAAATTATATATATAGTATAAAACAAAAAATTTATATATATGTATATATACATATATATACATATATATAAAATAAAACAAAAAATGATAATTACAACAATTCAGTTTACGGAAACTCTCTTCCTCTAAAAAACAATAATAAACCAGAAGGAAACTGCAACACTCCAGACTTAATTAAATGTCCTCAAGCAATTGGGGATATGATAAAACCCCAAAAACAGAAACTCAAAAACTAAAAATAGAAATGGATAATATCCAGAAAGAACTAAGAGTTGATCTCACATACACACACACAAAAAAGACAATTATGTAAAAAATGAAGACCACATTACAAGGTGCACAAGGAATAATGGATTCTAATGAAACATGATAATGAATGTTGAAAAAAAGAAAAATGAACCAAATAGAACAAAAAGGAAATAAAAAACTAAAAGCACTGGTGAGAACGTGGTTGAAATGTTAAGGAAGATCCAAGTTTCTCACACTTAAAAATGTATCTAAAAAAGATGCACAAGAGAATGGAACAAACATAATATTAAAAGTATCATCTCACAAAACTTTCCAGAAATAAAAGATCTGGATCTATGTATTGAAAGAGCTTACTGGATACCAGTGAAAACCAACTCAAAATGACCAACTTCAACACATTTCCTTATAACACTATTCAGATTTTAAAGGTAAATAAGCTAAAAATAAATAAATAACCTGGCAATAATGGAAGATTATTTAAAAACAAAAAGAAACTCAAAAAAGAATAGGTCAATCAAGGACATATTTATATATAATCAAGCTGTCCCTCATGTCTCCATATAATAAAGATTTTAGAATAAGCAGTTTTAAGCATGCAAGATATTCTACATCGCAAGTCATGCTTCAGGAATCAATCTATTCCAAGATGAACTTCTTCCACTCACAATATGACTGGGAAAACTTGGGCAAAAAGGCAGAATGTGAACATTCAAATATTTTTAAATACAAACCTAGGAAAGTTAGAGATGGGTTGAAGAATAAGATATTGTATGATGTAGGCTACATGTTATGAATTTATTCTCTAAAAGAGTAAAAACAGGGAGAGAAGGAAAGAGGAAAGTAAAACAGTTCATTGAAAGTTATATAACAGGCAGGAGTTACAGATAACTGGTGGGATTTAATGCCATTAAAAATAGACAAATCAGATAGTAAAGATTAAGACAGCAAGGGATCACAGGCATTTTTAAAAGTAAATTTGAAAGATAGCACTTAGAACAAGATTATAAGATTTATTAAGCTCCAAAAGCAATTTAAAAATAGAAGGAAAGAAAACAATGTAAAGAAACAACCAAAACAAATACATTTTAATTGTAACTTAAAACACGACAGAGTTGAGACAAAACATTTCAGTTTTATAAGTAAGTACAAATGGGCTTAATTCAGCTATTTAAAATAAAGATTTTCAACCGGGTTCACAGAGTTAAGAACCAAAAATGTGCTACATACAAAAACACACCCAAAACAAAATGATCTACAAAGGCTAAAAATAAAGTGTAAGAAAAGGCAGGTATACCAAACAAATGAAAACAGTAAGAGATACGGAGGAAGATGTGTAGATGGGACTGTCAGTCAAAAAGAGAATTCAACTCAAAGTATTAGACATGACAAGAGAAGAACTTTTTAATACTGGAAGTCATTAAAATAAATATATTACAATTAACACCTTTATAAAAGCAAAAAAAAAAAAAAACAACAAACAAACAGAAAAACAAGGGGAAAAGAAGAGAAATACCAATAAGAGATGAAGTAGTTAAAAATAAGGATATAGAAAATCTAAACAATAAATAAGACAGATCTGAATGAGAATCAAACTTTACATCTTGCTATTAGAGAACACACCTTCTCAAACATACATGGGACATTTATAATAAAGCTTGTATATTAAGTTATACAGAAAATATTAGCAAGCTCCATAAAGTAGAGATACTACAACTACATTTAGAGATACTTATGGCCACAATGCAGTAAAAGTAAAAATTATTAACATTAGCAAAGAAAGCTATTCCAACTGCAAATCTATTTATGTACTATATACCCAATAAAAAACATGTACCGAGTAAAAGGGAAATACAAAACAAAATTACAGACTTCCAAAAAAAATACTGATACAATAAATCAATCTGTGGTATATCAATCTTAAAGATGTGATCAAAGTAAACGCCACAGCATTAGTCAGCAACAATGATAGAACAAATATAAATGAATTAAAATTTTTTTGCTAAAAGCTAAGAAATAACAAAATAAGCCCAAAGCAAGCAGAATGAAGAAAATGAAATGAGAACTAGAAACAGAAATTAATAGGTTAGAAAAAAAAGAATAGATCTAAATATAATAAATCAAAATACATTTTTTGAAAAAAAAAATAGGCAAACCACTTGCCGTCAATCAAGGGAAAAAAGGGAGAAAGCACAAATGAACAAAACAAAAATGATATGAAGGAAATAACCATTGGAAAAAACCACTGAAATAACCATTAGGAAAAAAACCATACAATTCTATTTTGCAGACATCACTACAAATAAATTTGAAGATTCAGGTGAACTGGGTAATTTATCAGGCAAAGAGCTTACTAAAACTGAACTACTTAAAGATAAAATTTGAACGAGATCCTTCTCCTTGGAAAAAATAAATAAGGACCTATTCTACCAAAAAAGCATCAGGCCTGGATGGTTTCATAGAGTGAAATCTTCAAATACCAGCTTGTTCAAAAACTCCTACATTTTTCAGAGCAGGGAAATAAAGGAAAACTTCTGAATTCTTTGCATTTATATATGTGACATCAATACCTAAACCTTATAATAAGGACAATAATTATACCCATACGCTAGTGTATAAATTATATATTAATGTTTGCTTATCAATATTTATACAAAAATAAAATAGATTATTAGGAAACAGAATCCCATGCCACATTAAAAGAATGACAAAACAAAGGAATACTGTTTCCAGGAATGCAAAGTTGGTTCAAATTAGGAAATCCATTAATTAATCCACCACACAAATAGATTTCAGAAGAAGATCATATAATCATCTCCACAGATGCTAAAGAAGCTTTCTGACATAATTCAATTCTTTCCTAACAAAAAACACTCAAGAAAATGGAAATAAAGGCACACTTCCTGTTATATATCCCCCCAAATTAATTTGTTGAAACCCTTCCCACTCCAGGCCATGTGAACATATTTAGAGATAGGGCCTTTATGGAGGTAATTAAGATTAAATGAGGTCATAAAGGTAAGGTCCTAATCCGACAGGATTAGTGTCTTTATACAAACAGAACAGAGAAATCACTCCCCGATCTTCTCTGCCACATGTGGACATAGAAACACAGTAGCTGTCTGTAAAGCCAGGAAGAGAATTCTCCACAGCAATTGAATCCGACACAACGATTTCAGACTTCCAGACTCTAAAGCTGTGAGAAAATAAATATGTTGTTTAAGCTATCCAGTATATGGTATGGCAGCCTGAGCTAATATTTCCATTAAGGTCAGGAACAAGGGGCGCCTGGGTGGCTCAACTGGTTAAGGCCTCTGGGATCTAGCCCCGCATTGGGCTCTCTGCTCAGCAGGAAGCCTGCTTCCTCCTCTCTCTGCCTGCCTCTCTGCCTGCTTGTGATCTCTGTCAAATAAATAAATAAATAAATAAAATCTTTTTTTTAAAAAAAGATCAGGAACAAGAACCATCTCCACTACAAATTAACATAACAATGACTGATAACATTAGCCAATATAATTAGATAAATCATTCATAGGCACAATTGGAAAAGAAGTAAAACTATCTCTATTTGCAGATGTGATTGCGTACTAGAAATTCCTAGAAAGTGAATGATAAAACTGAATTTAAAAAAAAAAAACAGTAGAGTAGAATATAAAATCATCATATAGAAATCAATAGTCTTGGGGTGCCTGGATGGCTCAATGGGTTAAGCCTCTGTCTTCAGCTCAGGTCATGATCTCAGGGTCCTCAGATCCATGCGAGCCCCCCATCGGGCTCTCCGCTCAGCAGGGAGCCTGCTTCCCCTCACCACCACACCCCACCTCTCTGCCTACTTGTGATCTGTCAAATAAATAAATAAAATCTTAAAAAAATAAAGGAAGAAATCAATAGTCTTCATATAATTAGTAACCAGTAAGAGGATACAATGGCAAAACAAAGCCAAAATATTTCCACTTACAACAGCAACAGAGAAGATATTTAGGAATAACTTTACCAAAAAAAAAAGTGTAGAATCTACCCGAGAAAGCTCAAAACACTCTTGAAAACAACAAAATTAGATTTCAACAAATAGAAAGAAAACAGCTCTTGTTCTTAAACAGGATGACTAACATACCAAAAGACAACTTATGAACAATCACAATTAAAAAATTAACAAACATTTTTATGAAGTTGGACAGGTTGATAATTAAACTTCATATGGATCAATAAACAGGTGAGAATAGCCAAGAATACACTAAAAATGAACAACCTTAAAGAGAGAGACACATTAAAACACATTATAAAGCCTCTATCATTTAAATTGTGATGTTTTGGTTATGTAAATATTGATCAGTGGAACACAACAGAAAACCCAGAAATCAAGTATGTACAGAACTTCAGTGTATGATAAAGTCAGTAATTTAAATCAATGAGGCAAAGGCAGACCTTTAAATGCACAGTGTTAGGACAAGTGACTAGTCATCTGGAAAATATACAATTAGATCTACATTTTGTATCATATAAAAGAATATCCCCAAATGGACCAAGAATCTAAATATAAAAAAAAAAAAAAAGAAAGAAAGAAACCACATACATGTACTAGAAGAAAATATAGGTAAATTTATATTTAACTGGGATGTAACAAGAGGCTTTCCGATTAGGATTCAGAATCCAGAAGCAAAAGAGTAATAAATTTGCTATACTGGAAAAAACCTTCATGGCAACAAAACTGTGTAACAAGTTCCATAGGGGATCCCAGGTGGCTCAGTCAGTTGAGTAGTCTGCCTTTGGCTCAGGGCATGATCCCGGAGTCACGGGGTGTGAGATCAAGCCCCACATTGGGGCTCCCTGCTCAGTGGGGAGTCTGCTTCTCCCTCTGCCCCTCACTCTGCTTGTGCTCCCTCCCTTCTATCTCAAATAAATACAATTTTAAAATAAGATAGTAACAGAATTCCTAGTACCAGAGGGGAAAAAAAAAGACCAAAAAAACCTGATAGAAAAATGAGCAAATGACACAAAAAGTTATTCTAAAAAAAAAAACCTTTGACATACAAAAAAATGTGTTCAGCATCACCCATACTAAGAGAAATACAAATCACAAGTATACTGAGATACAATTTCCCACCTATCAACTGGCAAAACTTAACAAAGCATGATGATGCACATGCTGGCAAGGCTGTGGGGAAACAGGCATTTTTACGCATTGCTAAATGGAAATCCAAGCTGGCACAACCCTTGTAGAGGGGACTCCGGTAATATCTAACAAAGCTATATATGCATTTATCGTTCGAATCAATAGCTGCATTTCAGGAATTTATTCTGAAGCTACACCTCCAAGAAGACAAAAATACACTTGCATGAAGTTACTTGTTCCAGCACTGTACTGGAAGCATCTGTACACAGAAGTGTGGTTAAACAAACTGCAGTACCTCCACACTACGGAGTTCTCTGCAGCTGTAAAAAGAATTAAGGGCTACATCTATGCACTGTTGTTGGAATGATTTCCTTGTTAGGAGGGGGAAAAGCAAAGTAAAAAAAGAGTATCGATAGCATATTAGATTTGAATGTCTCTAACAAATCAGATCTTAAAAAAATAAATATAGGGGTGCCTGTGTGGCTCAGTCTGTTAAAGTCTGCCTTTGGCTCAGGTCCTGGGATTGAGCCCTGCTTCAGGCTCCTTGCTTAGCAAGGAGCCTGCTTCTCTCTCTCCCTCTGCCTGCCTCTCTACCTACTTGCCATCTCTCTCTGTCAAATAAATAAATAAAATCTTCAAAGAAAAATAACTGTAACATTAACACACTAAGAACAATCATTCCTGCTACCACTGAATGCCCAATTCCTCTTAAAATTCTCTGGATTATCTTAACATGTCTTCCTGCAGCTTGAATCAAGAGCAAACAAGGTCCACACATTATTTTTGGAAGATATAGCTCTTAAAGTACAATTCCCTCTACTTCTCCCCTTTCTCTTTTTAAAACGCTATTTACAGAGTCTTTATGTTTGATAAAATGTGTTTCTCTAGCTCCTTTATTTCCTGTAAACTTCTAAGGGCTTGATGGGACTGTGGCTCACCTTTTTTCACTGCTGTTACAAGACTGCTTAGGTGGTACTGTTTACTTCCTACTGCATCACGTGTTTACTACAGTTGCCCTCTGTTAGTGTTACAGTGGTTTCTAGATCCTTAGGCAATCTGAGTCCCTAAAAGCTTATCTGAGACCACATGTTCATAGCAACATACACATGGTAATCAAGCTAACAGATTAACTAAGAGTTGACTGAGAGACAACTGAGGTTATCTATCGGCATCAGAGAAGCTGGCCAGGAATTTGGCCTCTCATAGGCAAGAGGCCAAAAAGTACTGAAGAAAGGAAGAATTTGACTTGATATGGAGAAGAGGCCGGCAGACAATGAACACCATGCTTATAGGATAGACACTGGGTTCCAGTTATAGTTCTAAAAGATATTTTATACACTTGTACCAATGTTTCCAAATTAACTCATAGAGTATTCAAAATTTATTTTATGATGTTAGTTCACTCAGTCTTAGACATTTTTTCATCTTTAAGCCTAAGGGACTGACTAAGCCAGATTCTCAACATGACTACAAGCAGATTCTCCCGGGAAACCTTTAAAATCCAAATCCGGAGGTGTGGGTCCCACCTAATCAATTCTGTTTCAGCTGCTCTAGGATGGGGATAAAGTATTATTTAAAATCTTTCCAGGTGACTCTTATATGCAGCCATAATTGAGAACCACTGATCTTAGCTAAGAATAACAGCAGCAGCAGCTAGTGCTAGTAAGCACCTACTACATGTTACTGACTATTCTAAGAACTTTACATGTTTCTAGTTCATTCCCTCTCTTACAAGTGAAAAAGACAGGTCTGGTAACTTGTCCAAAACCACACAGAAGCTAACAGCTGAGCGAGGATTTGATACCAAGCACTCTGGATCCAAAACCTATGCTATTAATCACCATGATATTCTGTCTCCTATGTGTGAATTATACTTATATTCTGTAACTGCAAATAAAATGATTAGAAAAAAACAAAAAAATAAGATACTTAACATCCTCCTTAGAAACAGTGGAGTGACATCCTGTGGCAGAAGTACCAACAAGCTTATCTGGAGAGTAAATAAACAGATAAGAATCTTCTCTTCCCGAAGATTCAAATTTGAGATTTCCACACATAATCCACATAAATAGTTTCCTACATATCATTCTATATAGTCTAGTTATTTAACGTTAAGTATCAAAAACTGCTTCAGTTTTAAAACTCAGGACAGTGATGTATTACATGTACATTTACAAGAAGATTTCCTACCTATTTCAGTTCTGCTAACTCCAATGCCATTAAAAATTCTCAAGTAATTAAAGTGACAAGAGTCTGAATCTTCAATGTCAAAGTCACCAAATTTGATGCGCACTCTCTCCCCCATCTTTACACGGATCTCCCATTCGCAAACGGTGCTGTTGGGATAGGTCTGTGGATAGTTTATGGACGTGAGGGTTCCACTTTCAGGGCCTAGTACAGTATGTCCACATCCATCACCTTAAAAAAAATTAAAAGAATAAATTATAATTATATCTTTAACATTAGAAATAATCAGGATATTTTTGGTGAAAATTTTAAAATATGTATGACAGCTGTTTTATCCAACACTTTCCTTACACACGATAAAAGGGATGGCAGAGTTCTTAGTGTATCTGCTCACAGGAACCAAAAGCAGTCAGGTAAGGTCAAATAATCAATGATTACCCTTATGAGTTCAAAGAGCTTTCTAATTTCAATGAACAGAAGAAAACATAGCTTAGCAACAACTTTATATACATAATAAATCTAATCTTTAAAAGAATATCAAGTCATAGTAATCGTTCAAAGTAAATGTAAACTATATAAATCAAAGTATGTGATCAGCTTCATCCATTCATCACAAACCCTTCTAAAATCTGTGAGTAGAATATCTAAAAACACTTTACACGAAATGCTGATTACTGACCATATTAAGTATTTCAAGGCACTCAGTCTTGAAGGCATTAAGCTATTTTTAATAAAATTTAATTTTATATTCTATTGAAATTTGCTTTTTTAGTAGTCCCTCTCCAAAAACCTCCCTTTTTCCCTACAGAATGAATGGTGAGAAAAAAATAACAGTTTAATGACTTAGTAAAGATTAGGAAAAATAACCTTCATATCTTGGTAGCAACATTATCTGTTCCAGAATTCCTTCACTGTGGGAACTCCGGGAACTTAATATAGTATTATTTGCATCCTCCTTTTATCATAAAATTCGGTGTTGGAGCACCTAGAAGAGGCATGGAATGTCTCAGCTGCTGCTCCAACTGTACCATGTAGCATTCCTTAACAACGGGATTCAAATGAATCTCTTTCTAAAAGGAAGATGAAGACACTGTACTAAAATTATAGTATTTTTTTCCTTCAAAATAGCCATTTATAATCACCTTTGGAATAGTTCAGTACTTAGCACAAAAAACCTCTATCAAAAAGTGGCAGTGCTGAGTTTTAAAGTCAATATGGATATAGGCAGCTGTAAGAGGATTTTTCTACTATATTATTGTTATTATTAAGAATAATGCAGTGCTGATACCATTTACTGGAAAAGATGAATGAAAGCTTTAAAAGCCTGCGAATAAAAAATTAATATAGTATTTAGCAAGTAGTTGCAAAACAGTTATTAACTAGATGTATAAGGAGCTGAATATGAACCAATGAAAAAATAATTTCAAACCAGTCTCAAAACTCACTTCAATAAAGGAAAAACTATTTACCTACTTTATGATGACACTTCATATCCTTTCCTGGTCAAGAAATTTTATTCTCAAATCCCTACTAGTATTGTTGGCCCACTTTTTTTTTTTTTTTTTTTTGTTGGCCCACTTTTAAAGGTCAATACTAGCAATCTGGTTTCCTAAAGAAACATCTATAAGGTTCAGCTTTTGAGCAACACTGAACTTTAGCTATCTCCACACCCACTTTCATACTATACACAAAAACTAGGCACAGCCACTCAATAATATATAAAGGCACCATGAAATAAACATGTGAATTTTTGTGATACACCCACTCATCTTCTGCAAATATAGAACTTAAACGTTATACAACTCAGAAGAAAAAAAATTAAAATTTTCCCCAAAACTATGATGCAAATACCTTGAATACCTCTACTGAGTATCATCTAAATTAGAAAAACAGGGACATAAAGACCTTCACTATGAAAATAAACTGTAATATAAATAACTTTTGAATATTAAAATTTTTCCTTAGAGAAAAAAACTATCCCCGAAGACAAAGTTTCTAACATTATGAAACTACTCTGAAAACATTCTCTCACTATTGAAAAGATGAAACTGCTTTCTAGAGTGTTTAAATCTTTGAAAAGTAGCCACTGAACAAATAACTCAAAATATAAATGTATTTTCTTTAGTCGATAGAAACTAAAGCAGCTTTTTAAGTGGCTGGAAGTGCAACAGATTTTAGGAAGCCAAAAATTTCCTATTAGCAGCTGAATTCATGACTTCGTAATGGCAGACTGTCCCATCTTATGTATTCCCCACAGACTATTTAACTTAAGGTTGCCATTTTAAAATGATTTTTACAAAAAGAGTACAAGCAGTGTTAGGAGTAATTTTTAGATGTCTTTATGCTCGTATTTATGTTTCATGGTCATTAAACACACAAAGTGTTTCTTGCCCTTTCCTCCATAAAGTATAATTTCTACAAGTTAACAAAATAAATACTAACTGCTGAAAAATAGGACTTTTGCATGCATGCTGATGAAGAAAACAATTAAAATGGAGCTGTCTTTTTTCAGTATCTTGTGAGGGAGGGCATGAACAGTCCACAAGTAATGTGCCAAGAATGTTCTAAAATATGTGATGGAGCTCAGAGCTTCCTCCACTAGCAAAAAAGATGGTATGCACCAGAAACCAAAGTTAAATGAAAGTCTCAAATCTACTACGAAAATGAACAACTTTGAATGTTTCATACTTCCAAGACTATTCAAGAAGTTTAACCTGACAAGACAAATAGATTAGCTGGCCTGGATAAACACCTACCCCTATGGAGAGTATGTTTAAAATATCCCAGTTTGAAAGGGGAGGCTGGGCTTATACATTATCACTAGGCCAGCAGTTTTCAAATGTTTTTCTCAGCTATTCCAAAGTAAGAAATACATTTTACACTGTGACCCTATACACTCCTGCACGTATGATCCCAACCCACTGAAGGGTCCCCACCAGCACTCTGGAAAACACTATACTAGGCATCCTAAGGTCCTAATGTTGAATTCTCTAAGAAGACCTTGTGCTCACTTTTACCCTTAAGTTAGAAAATGTGCTTCCAGTTTTTCAATTCTTAAAAGCAAATCCTATTCTGTACAAATACTTAAAATGACAAAGTATTTAAAAGTAAAAGTAAAATCTGGAAAAAAGTTTTTATCAGTTAATCACCTAATCATCACTTACACAGTGATGCTCAAATGGGGGAAATGTGGAAGCTCCCACAGGAGCAATTTTACCTCCTACCTGGCAATGTCTGGAGATATTTTGGGTTGGTTGTCACAACAGAGGGGGTGAGCTGGCACCTGGTGCTGCTAAATATCCTACACTGTGCATAGGACAGCCCCCCAGAATAAAGAATGGCCGATGTTAAACATCAACAGAACCAAAGTTGAGAAGGCTGACCTAGAGCAAAGTCCAGGACACCTCAGACAGAAGATCTGAGTGAGTTCTTAGCTGAGCTTCCTCTGGCCCAAAGGATAACGCTATTCTGTCCACTGCAGGTACAACCCGAGGAAGCAGTTATACTAAAGATTTTGAGTCCCACGTCCCAATTTTTAAAACAAGTAAATGGAAGTTGAAGAAAAGAAAATGTCCTTTTTATTAGTCTACAGCCCTTGAGTAATTTTTTTTTCCTGGGTCAACACCCCTTAAAAGTCGGGTCTGAAAAAGGTAGCGTGCTAACAGGGTCAGAAGTAAGTCTCCAAATTTTCTGCTTAGTTTTGTATGCTGGAGAAAATAATGACTGGTGACCAGGGTGCACCACCTACTGTTATTCATTTTCACATGGCAGAACTGACAAAGACAGCATAACTATGATGGGAAAAATAGCTTGCAAAATGGTTATCTGAGTACCAATCCACGTGCCCTCATCAGTAACTCCAACATCACCAAATCTTTCTCCTTCTCCACCTCCATCAACACCACCATCACTGTCAGCTTCTCCTCCTCCTCCACCTCTAGATGGTCCCCACCACAGTATAACTGACCATAAAGGACAGAAGCCTGTTAATGCAATTTCTGAATTTCAGTTTTATTTCAGTGGAGAAAAAACACTGGAATTTGATCTTACTGCTCCTTTGTTTGGCTGCTGATTATCTAGGGGATTACTCACAGAACATGTGTTCACTTCCTCCGAAGAGGTTAAGGTCAGATGTGTTAAGCCAGATACAAATTTTGGTATCTTTCCAGGAAAAAAAAAAAAAAACTTTTTTTTAAAAACTACTTAGCCCTAGAGAAAACAAAACATTAAACATTTAAATAACAATGAATTAATACAATGAAGAACATATTCTTATTTTAAGCTGCTCTAAACTTCAGATCAAGTGTTTGCTGTTTTTTTAATCAATACATGCTCGTGCCACTGATGACCTGTGACACTGCAGCCACCCCCATATTTTAGTCACATTACTAATACGTAATGTAAATTATCTTAATGATTGACTTGTACTAATATAAATACTGCTTGACTTCTGAAAATACTTTAACAGTACCAAACACAAATGCAGAAACTTGCATAAATATGCCACAAATGTGGCATAATATACGTAATATATAAAGTAATATAACTTTTATTATAATCATTATAAACTAAGAACTAAGAACATTTTTTTTTCCAGTGAGCTTTCAAGGACTTTTTTCATCATTGTCAACAGGTGAGTCTAACTGTATTCCCTCTAAATAAGTGTCATTTCTGTCACATCTTATAATGTATCTGTGAGAGCTTACAATAACCGAAAATAAAAAAAAGGCATTTAGAATAGACATGTACTCCAAGGATTAACTTGCAGGAATTAATGAATATATCCTATTTTATCTGGCTACAATGAAGATTTTAAATGCAGTATTTAACACTGAGAATTTTTGGACTGAGGTACTATTATCAGTCCCATAAGGTTTTTTAAAGTTGCATCACCACAAATCTCAAGTAATTCAAAGTACTACTTTAATTTTGCTCATTTAAAAAAAACACTCCATAAGAAGGATATGCTCTGAAAGCCTAAAGAAGGTCACTATGGCAATTTTTAGAAAAAGAAATAGTTCCCAGCTTCATTCTTTTTTAAGCTCAAACTATTCTCTGCATGTGTGGTAATTTACAAAATTGAATTACATGAAGGAATGTGAGATGTATGAATCCTCTTTAACCCCCACCAAACAGTCCCTACTTAGAACACAGTGGTTAAGCAAGTGAGCTCTGGAGTCACAGAATGAATTTAAATGCCCTATCCACCATTCACTGTGACCTTCAGAAAGTTATTTATCTCTGCTAAACCCCAGTTTTGTAAAATGGGGATACTAACAACTCAAACACATAGGGTAAAAATTAAATGAGATATTATATGAAAACACCTAGTACTGAGTGCCTAGCCTGTAATAACATGCTCAATAAACTCTCTTTGTTTGAGGATACTACAACAGTCCAAAAAGACCAGAAAGGCTTTTGCCCATCATATGTAGATACAGGGCATCTGGCCACAACCTGAAGTAACAGAACAATGGTCCAGTGGAAATTTACATTAGCTTTAAGGTTTCAAGTGCACTGTCTCATGTCTTGTGAAAAGTACAAATCTATGAGAAAGTAATGCTCACTCATCTTCTCCCTGATGACCTTTACTTTCAGTAACTCTCTCAGAAGCACAACCTGGAGTTTATTTTTTGCCATTGTTAGAAACACTTCTATCCACCTGTGAAAACTCAAAAACTTTAAAGTCTCAATCTGCTGTATCCTGATCTTTCAAGGGTCTTATACCCACATACTTTCTGTGAATTTGACTTCTTTCTTTTCTCCCCTTCTGCTAATCTTGTCCTGGCCTCATGTCTTTCCCTGCCCAGACTGGACCTCGCGTCCAGTATTAAGTACCTATTCCTGACAGCTTTACTTCCTTGCCACCGTGTCCTTCCTAAGTTTCTGCCTGTCAAACCCTCAACCCTGGATCATATGATTTCTCTTGGCCAAGGAACTGAGCACTACTGAGGAAAAAAAAAAAAAAATCACAAAGTCTAAGGGGGATAGTCATATTCCAGTCTCAAAAAGCCACTCGGTATTCTCTTTCAGTGGTTCTCAGATTTTGCCAACATTAGAATCACCTAAGGGCTAATTAAAGGTTCTCAGATCCCCCTCTCTATCTCGAAAGATTCTAATATACAGGTCAGAAAAATTATCTTACACTTGGAAATTGGTTTAAAAAAAAAAAGGTGAGCAGCACATCTTTTAAATGTCACAGAAGCCAGAAGCTGCCCAAGGATTACAGAGCAAAGTATTTAGTTGGACTTGCTATTTATCGCTGCTTAAAGGTACCAGTTTTAGTTAAATGATAACATTTAGCTTGTTGTTTGGTAGAAAGGCAGATCACTTTTGTACAGTTGAAAAGATAATCCCAAAGGTTACTGTTTATGACCCTATTGGCCCATCAACCAGCTTCAGCCATCTAATCTAGCAATTATATCCTAAAATGATAAACTCCTAGTTTCCCAAATATTTTCTGGACAGGATTTAACATCTTACTGGTTCCTCATTAATGAATGAATTGAATAAAATATTTGATATATGTTCATTTTACATTTGCAAGGCAGGTATAATTTTGCCTCTTTTGCAAGTTATAACAGGTAAAATAGCTCTACAGTGCAGCCTAGGTTTTACACTTTAACAAATCATCACAAATACTAACAGCAGCAACAAAATACCACAAAATCTCTTTACAACAGTGTCCCCTAATAGCTACCATCTTCTTGCTCACTTTCCCATAAGAGAAATTTCTTCTATTCTTCATAACTTACATTTTACTTTGCCTCCTATTCTAAGTCTGAATGCACTGCTACGGGTTGGATCCCTTCCAAAGAGATATGTTTAAGTCCTAATTTCTGGTACCAGTGAATATAATCTTAATTGGAAACAATGTTTTAGCAGATGTCATCAAGTTAAAATGAGGTCATACTGGATTAAGGTGGACCCTAATTCAAGAACTGGTGTCCTCATAAAAAAGAAGACAGTCTGGACACAGACACAGGAAGGACACTACATTAAAGAGGCAGAGGTGGGAATGATCCAAAGGAACTCTGAAGATCAAAACTGCCAAAAGTTAGGAAAAGGCAAGGAAAGATCATCCACCCGCCCCCAGCATCTTCAGACAGAGTATGGCCCTGCTGATAGCCCAATTTCAGAATTCCAGCTTCCAGAACTATAAAACAGTAAAGTTCTATCATTTTAAGCACCTGAATTTGTGGTAATTTGTTAGGGCAGCCCTAGGGAACACAGACCTACCTCACCAATAAAACTATTTGCTAAAGCAGCCAGTTTCTAAGTCGCCAAAAGTCCAAGGATACTTTTCCATCCTTATCATTTATGACCTTTCTATATTATCTGGCTGCTGACCCTTCCTTCCCTCCCACCATCCTTCCTTTCTTTTTATCTTCTCTCCCTCCTTCTTAAAATTCTTCTTCCCTGGCTCAGTTCTTTCTTTATTTTTTCACTTATGTTAGTCACCATACAGTATGTCACTAGTTTTTGATGCAGTGTTCCAAGATTCATTGTTTGCGTATAACACCCAGTGCTCCACACAGTACGTTCCCTTCTTAATACCCACCATCGGGCCAACCCATCCCCTCATGCTCCTCCCCTCTAAAACCCTGTTTGTTTTCCTAGAGTACATAGTCTCTCATGGTTCATCCCCCACCCCAATTTCCACCCCCCCTTCATTTTTCCCTTCCTTCTCCTAATGTCCTCCATGCTATTCCTTATGTTCCACAAACAAGTGAAACCATAGTTGACTTTCTCTGTTTGACTTATTTCACTTAACATAATCTCCTCCAGTCCCATCCATGTTGATGCAAAAGTTGGGTATTCATCCTTTCTGATGGCTGAGTAATATTCCATTGTATATACGGACCACATCTTTATCCATTTGTCTGCTGAAGGGCATCTCAGCTCTTTCCACAGTTTGGCTATTATGGACATTGCTATGAACACCGGGGTGCATATGGCCCTTCTTTTCACTACATCTTATCTTTGGGGTAAATCCCAGTAGTGCAATTGCTGGGTCATAGGGTAGCTCTATTTTTAATTTTTTTGAGGAACCTCCACACTGTTTTCCAAAGTGGCTGTACCAACTTACATTCCCACCAACAGTGTAAGAGGGTTAACCATTCTTCACAACCTCTCC
This sequence comes from Mustela nivalis, assembly GCF_964662115.1. Lineage (NCBI taxonomy): Eukaryota > Metazoa > Chordata > Mammalia > Carnivora > Mustelidae > Mustela > Mustela nivalis. Next base: position 46,152,333 of record NC_139020.1, read on the forward strand.
AACATTTGTTGTTTCTTGCCTTGTCAATTGTTGCCATTCTAAGTGGTTGTAATGTGGTATGTCAGTGTGCTTTTGATTTGAATTTCCCTGATGGCTAATGATGATCAAATTTTTCCAAGTGTCAGCCACTTGTATGTCTTCTTTTAAGAAATGTCTGTTCATGTCTTTTGCCCATTTCTTGACTGGCTTATTTGTTTTTTGAGTGTTAAGTTTAAGAAGTTCATTATAGATCTTGGATATCAGCCCTTTTTCTGCAGTGTCATCTGCAAATATCTTCTCTTTGCAGAAGATATTTCTGCAAAGAGAAATATCTTTGTGTTGCCTCTTTGTTTTGCTGTTTCCTTTGCTGTTCAGAAGCTTTTTATCTTGATGAAGTCCCAAAAGTTCATTTTCACTTTTGTTTCCCTTGTCTTTGGAGACATATCTTGAAAGAAGTTGCTGTGGCCATTGTCAAAGAGGTTACTGCCTATGTTCTCCTCTAGGATTTTGATGGATTCCTGTCTCACATTGAGGACTTTCAACCATTTTGAGTTTATCTTTGTGTATGGTGTAAGAGAATGGTCAAGTTTCATTCTTCTGAATATAGGTGTCCAATCTTCCCAGCACCATTTATTGAAGAGACTATATTTTACCATTGGATATTTTTTCCTGCATTGTTGAAGATTAGTTGACCATAGAATTGAGGGTCCATATTTGGGCTCTCTATTCTGTTCCACTGATCTATGTGTCTGTTTTTGTGCCAGTACCATGCTATGTTGGTGATCACAGCTTTGTAATATAGCTTGAAATCGGGCAATGTGATGGCCCCAGCTTTTTCTTTTTCAACATTTCCTTGTCAATTTGGGGGGTCTTTTCCGATTTTTAGGATTTTCTGTCCCAGCACTTTGGAAAATTATCTGTTAATGTGAAAATTATCTGTTTAGGATTATCTGTTCCAGCACTTTGAAAAATGCCATTGGTATTTTGACAGGTATGACATTGAAAGTGTAGATTGCTCTGGGCAGCACAGATATAGATACTTTAACAATGTTTATTCTTCTGATCCATGAACATGGAATGTTTTTTCATCTTTTTGTGTCTTCAATTTCTTTCATGAATGTTCTGCAGTCCCTAGAGTATAGATTCTTTACCTCTTTGGTTAGGTTTATTCCAAGGTATCTTGTGGTTTTTGGTGCTATTGTAAATGGTATCGATTAACTAATTTCTTTCTTGATAGTTACATTGTTAGTGTATAAGAAAGCAACTGATTTCTGTGCATTGATTTTGTATCCTGCCACATTACCAAACTGCTGTATGAATTCTAGTAATCTGGGGTGGACTCCTTTGGGTTTTCCACATAAAGTATCACGTCATCTGTGAAGAGAGAGTTTAACTTCTTCTTTGCCAATGTGAATACCTTTTATTTCTTACTGCTGTCTGATTGCTATTGCTAGGACTTCTAGTACTATGTTGAATAATAGTGGCGAGAGTGGGCATACTTGTCGAGTTCCTGATCTTAAGGGACAGGCTCTCAGCTTTTCCCCATTGAAAATATTATTTGCTGTGGGTTTTTCAGATGGATTTTATGAAATTGAGGAATATTCCCTCTATCCCTATACTCCGAAGAGTTTTAATCAGGAAAGGATGAAGTATTTTGTCAAATGTTTTTTCTGCATTGAGAGGGCCATATGGTTCTTCTCTCTCCTCTTACGTTTTCTATCACACTGATTGATTTGCATTGCAGGGATGAATCCCAGTTGGTTGCAATAGATAATCCCCTTACTGAACTGCTGGAGCCTATTAGCTAGGATCTTGTTGAGAATTTTGGCATCTATATTCATCAAAAACATTGATCTGAAATTCTCCTTTTTGATGGGGTCTTTGCCTGGTTTGGGATCAAGGTAATGCTGGCCTCACAGAATGAGTCTGGAAGTTTTCCTTCTGTTTCTATTTTTTGAACAGCTTCAAGATAATAGGTAGAAGAAATAATTTCTTCTTTGAATGTTTGGTGGAATTCCTCAGGGAATCCATCATGTACTGGACTCTTGCTTTTTGGGAAGTTTTTGATCACTGCTTCAATCTTATTACTGGTTATTGGTCTACTCAGGTTATCAATTTCTTCTTGTTTCTTGGTAGTTTATAGATTTCCAGGAATGCACCCATTTCTCCCAGGTTAATTTATTGGCATATAGTTGTTGATAATAATTTCTGATAACTGTTCTATTTCCTTGGTATTGGTCGTGCTCTCTCCCATTTCATTCATCATTTTATTAATTTGGGTCCTTTCTCTTTTCTTTTGGTAAGTCTGGCCAGTGGTTTATCAATCTTATTCTTTCAAAGAACCAGCTTCTAGTTTCATTGATGTGTTCTACTGTATTTCTGGTTTCTAATTCATTGATCTCTGCTCTTATTTCCCTTCTTATGGGTGCGTTAGGCTTAATTTGTTGTTGATTCTCCAGTTCTTGAAGGTGTAAAGATAGCATATTCTGGATTTTTCCATTGTTTTGAGTGAGGCTTGGATGGCTATGTATTTCCCCCTTAGAACCACCTTTGCCGTATCCCATAAGTTTTGGACCAATGTATTATTATTCTCATTGGTTTCTGTTTAAGTTCTTCTTTGATTTCCTGGTTGACCCAAACATCCTTGAGAAGGATGGTCTATAGTTTCCAAGTTTTGAGTTTTTAAAAAAGATTTTATTTATTTATTTATTCTACAATAAAGAGAGAGATAGAGAGCACAAGTAGGCAGAGTGGCAAGAAGAGGGAGGGGCGCCTGGGTGGCTCAGTGGGTTAAAGCCTCTGCCTTTGGCTCAGTTCATTATCCCAGAGTTCTGGGATCGAGCCCCACATCGGGCTCTCTGCTCAGCAGGGAGCCTGCTTCCCTTCCTCTCTGCCTGCCTCTCTGCTTACTTGTGATCTCTCTGTCAAATAAATAAATATAATCTTTAAAAAAGAAGAAGAAGAAGAAGAAGAGGGAGAGGGAGAAGCAGGCTATCTGCTGAATAGGAAGCCCAATGTGGGGCTCGATCCTAGGACCCTGGGAATATGACCTGAGGTAGCCGCTTAACCAACTGAGCCACCCAGATGCCTCCCACCCCCTAGTGTTTGAATTTCTTCCAAACTCTTTCTTGTGACTGAGTTCCAGTTTCAATGCACTGTGGTCTGAGAATATGCAGAGAATAATCTCAATCTTTTGGTATTGGTTGAGACCTGATTTGTGACCCAGTATGTGGTCTAGTCTGGAGAAAGCTCCATGTGTGCTCAAGAAGCACGAGTATTCTGTTGTTTTAGGGTAGAATGTTCTGTATCTATCTATGAGGTCCACCTGGTCCAGTGTGTCAAAGTCCTTCTTTGATTTTCTGCTTAGATGATCTGTCTATTACTGAGAGTGGAGTGTTGAGGTCTCCTACGATTAATGTATTATTATCAATATGTCCCTTTATTTTGGTTAACAGTTGGCTTATGTAGTTGGCTGCTCCCATGTTGGAGGCATAGACATGAACAATTCTTAGATCTTCTTGATGGACAGAGCCTTTAAGAATGATATAGTGCCCTTCTGTATCTCTAACTACAGTCTTTAGCTCAAAATATAATTTGTCTAATATGAGAATTGCTACCCCAGGTTTCTTTTGAGGTCTGTTGGCATGAAAGTTGGTTCTCTAACCCTTCACTTTTAGTCTGGATGTATCTTTACATTCAAAATGAGTCTCATATAGATAGTATATGGATAGGTCTTGTCTTTTTGTCCAATTTGCAACCCTGTGCTCATTTTATGGTAACATTTAAGCCATTCACGTTGAGAGTGATTATTGAATATATTATTGTCATGTTGCCTGTGAAGCCCTTGTTTCTATAGATGTTCTCTTTAAATTTCTATTCTCTATCACTCTTGGCATCTTTGTTTTTGTAGACCCTCCTTCATATTTCTTGCAGGGCCAGCTTAGTCACAAATTCTTTCAGTTTCTGCCAGTCATGGAAGCTCTTTCCCTCTCCCTCCATGAACATGGACAGCCTTGCTGGATAGAGTATTCTTGGCTGCATGTTCTTCTCATTTAGTACCCTGAATATGTCTTAACCAGCCCTTTCTGGCTTGCCAGGTCTCTGTGGACAGATATGATGTAAATCTGATGTTCTTCCATATGTATGTAAGGACTCTCCTGCCCCTAACTATCCTTAAGATGGTTTCCTTGGTTCTAAGTTTTGTGAGTTTTACTACTACATGCCAGGGTGTTGGTCTGGTCTCCTTGATCTTGGAAGGAGTCCTCTCTGCCTCTAGGATACAAATGCCTGTTTCATTTCCCAGATTAGGGACATCTTCAGCTAAGATCCGCTCAAATATATCTTCTAGATGCCTCTCTTTCTCCACCCACTCAGGGATCCCAATAATTCTGACACTGGAAGGTTTCATGGCATCATTTATTTCTCTAATGCTGTTTTCATGGATTTTAAGCTGGCTGTTCCAGGCCTCCTCCTGTTCTTCTTTTCTATCAGTTTGTCACCTAGATCACTAACTCAATCTTCTGCCTCATTTACCCAGCTGTTAAAGTATCTAGGTTAGATTGGATCTCATTGACAGAACGTTTAAGTTCTGCCAAATCAGCTCTCATTTCTGTCTTTAGAGAATCTATGTTGTCATTACTGGTTTTCTTTATCCTAGCTATTGTCTGCATAACTGTTACCCTGAAGTCTAGTCCCAACATCTTGCTTATATCCATTAGTTTTGTGGCCAAGGTCACAATCTCTGAATCTTCCCTGTGTTGGGGGTTCCTCCTCTTAGTCATCCTGTTGAGCGGTGGTTGAGGGAATGTATGGAGTCTAAGTTATTGACCACAACCCAAGCAAGATGCACCTGTTTTATAGGGACCTTAGGGTTGTCGGCCCCTTGTTCTTCCAGCCTGTCTTCTGGGGGAGGGACTGCCACATTGTTACTCAGGCAACTCCCTTGGGGAGGGATGGGCTGAGTGAAAACCGGTTTTTTGGAGCTTTTGTTCTCTGGTGACTTTTCCTGGCAGCTTTCCAAGTCTCTTCCAAGAGTCAGAGCAGAAGTGACCACATCCAAACCTCTGTCTCAGAACAGAGACTGTAGTCTGTTCTTCAGTGAGCTCTCCAGACCACACAGTCTCGTTTCTGTCTGTACTTCTAAAAACTGCAGTCCTGGGTTGTACGTCCCACAACAGCACTCTCAGCCCTCACTTCCAGGTCCAGGTACATCTCTACCCTTTGTGATTTTTAAACCGCCAGCCATCCCCGGTTCACATGCAGGGCCCTAAAGTCCTTTAGGGAGGCTGCCCTAAAGTCCTTTCCCCACCGCTACCGGTCTGTGAGTCTGCATCCAGTCCCCAGTGGGGGAGGCTTTTGCCTTCCAGCATTGCAAGATCCTGGAGGCTCCCTCCCCCTTCTGTTTATCTCCTGATATCTGACTGCAGAATCACAGCATCCCCCTTCATACCTTGAAACCAATCACCAGAGATATTCTATTTGTAGAGATCCAGCTATATCTTCTTACATCACAGGCTGCTTTCATGGGTGTTCAGAATGGTCTGGTACCTATTCAGCTCAATTCGGGGACCAGCTGAAATAAGGTTCCCTACTCTTCCACCATCTTTGCAACTTCCTGCAACTTTCTTTGCACTAACTGCAACTTCTCCAGCATCTTTGTGGACTTATCTTCTTAATACGGACTGCTGTTGTTCAGGTCTTCCCCCACTTTTACCAGGGATATCTCCCTACTCTGACTTCAGTTAACATGACGTCTTCACCCTTCTCCTAATTCTCAAACCTGTCATCTGCTTACACATTAACCACCTCCGTTCATACTAAATCACTCATTCAACAAAAATTTACTGATTACCCAAACAGATTTGATTCTAGCTCTCCAACATTCTAAAAAGAGAGGTGAGTTCTATATTTAAAAACAGTTAAGAATGTTAAGGAGCTATCCTTGCCTAATATTTAAATCCAAGTGTGTCTGATTCCAAAGTATCTGTTTTTTCACAGTCCACCAAAGTTTGAAATAGTGAAGACAAACAAAGTGCTCAGGTTTTTCAGAGTAAACACAAGCCAAAGCCAAAAAAGCAAAAATCTGACAATTTAAATGATACTTTCAGTACAGCAGAGACCAGGCTGCAAGGAAATCAGCATTTAACAAGTATTCGCTGTACTCCTGACACCAAGAAAAGGTACAGCACGGATGTAGTATACTCATTAGAAAGTTCATCACTAAAAAAAAGCAGAGATATAAGGTACCTAGAAAGCAAACAGCTGAGAAGAAAGATGCACACGAGTCAGTGGTAGTTTGAGCATGACCCCAGGTATGGAGTAAAAAACACCATTCAAATTTAAATTATACTAAAACACAACTTGCATTCCCTGATTAAGCAGTGTTCTGGACAAGTGGAAGATATGATTTCAGGAAGAAGGAAGAGAAGCAGAAGGCAGTTCTACTGTGCTGGGATGGGAAGCAGGGCAGGAGTACAGTTCTACAAAGTGGGACAGTCACACTGTTCCTGCTGAGCAGTAAGCCCCACCAGAGATTTGATTAGTAGTCCTTCACTTTGTAGATCTAGTCACAAAGGTCGCATGGCCTTCTCCAGTAACTTTAAGCTACCCAGAATCAGAGAAGACAGAGGGGACTGGCATGTGGACATTTGGGATCAGTTAAGGACAATGGAAGAGCAAAGAGATGAGGGACCTGTAAGGCTGGGATGCGAAAGTGAACGTAGAGATAGACAAATGGACTGGATGAAGGCAGAGGAACCTAAGGATGATGCTTTACTAATTCTTCAGGTACAAACTCCTGTGTGCCCGTCAGTGGAAAGTCCTCCAGAATCTTGTTCCCACTGATCTTTCCAGCCTTCATTTTTCATTCGCTTCCTTAGAGACCAAATTATTGAAACTACCTGAACACTCTCCAGGAACTGGAGCTGTCAAAGAAAAAGGAGGCAGGCAACTACTAGAGCCAAAACTGGGGAACGCTGGTAATGCCAGAGGTGGCCATTAAATCAGAGTCTAAAAGACAGGGCAAAGGAGTGCACCCAATTTGCTGACAATGACTTAGACTGCTACTGCTCTTAAAGACGACCTATCTGACAAGATGGGCACAAACAGTGTTTCCTCAGAAGAAACCATGGCTATGTGCAGAGGTCTAGAGCAAGGACTCCTCTCACCAAAGCAGCAAAGAAGTCTACCTCCCAGACAGAGGGGAGCTGGAAAACACTAAGCAGAGTGTTAGGCCTTGAGCAAGTAGGTAGTAAGTAAGGTTCAACAGGGGGCTCTACTCTCAGAAGACTGAGAGGTGCAGGCTCGGACTGCTAACTGTGGGGAGGTGACAACCGACAACAGCATGAAGGGTGTGTAGACACCCAGAGACTAACATCAAATCATGTAGCTGGAGCAGCAACTTCACTCCAGAAATGTGTTCTTAATGCATATTTTTTGAACGACATACATCATGCTAAGTATTAGAAATAAGAAAATCAGTCTAAGTGATTTTTCTGCCAGGACAAATACATATATCCAGTGTGATTACTGAATGAGAAGTAACTGAAAAGCCCTGTCTGGAAATGAGTGTATGGTGATGGTTAAAGAACTGTTTTCCAGGATAATACCCAAGAAGGGCTCTGAAGGAAGATTAGAAGTTTACCACGCAAAGAAAGAAAGACCCCCTTTTCTTTAAGTAGAGAAAACAGCATATATAAAGAAGTCGGCATAGGGAACAAGGCAAAAAAACAAAAACAAAAAACCATGAAAGTATACTTTAGAACAGTAAAAAGTAGCTCAGGGGCACCTGGGTGGCTCAGTCATTAGGCGTCTGCCTTCGGCTCGGGTCATGATCTCAGGGTCCTGGGATCGAGCCCCATATTGGGCTCCCTGCTCAGCGGGAAGCCTGTTTCTCCCTCTCCCACTCCCCCAGTTTGTGTTCCCTTTCTCCCTGTGTCTTTCTCTGTCAAATAAATAAATAAAATCTTAAAAAAAAAAAAAAGTAGCTCAGTCTTACACATAAACTACAGGTAAAAGTTGAGGGATGCTGGTATGAAATTAAGACAAGGAGGAAGGGAGAGACCAGAATGCGGGCAGAAAAAAAATCACATTTATAATATGCAAAGGAGTTCGGATTGTATCATACAGGTCATCAAGAGGCTGCCAGCCACACTGCTCCAGGAAGGCAGGACCCCCATGCTTAAGAACCATGGCCAGCAGCAACCAACCAGCCAATATCTGCCCCCAATTATTAGGCAGGAGCATGCTAGGCATGGGGCTCAAGATGGAAGCAGGAAGCCAGGACCAAGGGCTTAGAGTCTTGCTGCTACTCATTACAAGAGGACAGGCTTTTGCACTCCCAGGCTTTCCTTACTTCTTTCTGTTCTGATGCTGTGCTCTTCCTTCTCAAATATCTGTCTTCCCTGTGGACTACAAACCTATCAATCCTTTAAAGCTCACTCAGTTAAAACACTTTATCAGCAACAACTTTTTCTTTTTTAAAAGATTTTATTTAGTTATTTGACAGACAGATTACAAGTAGACAGAGAGGCAGGCAGAGAGAGGGGAAGGGAAGCAGGCTCCCCACTGAGCAGAGAGCCTGATGCGGGGCTCAATCCTAGGACCCTGGGATCATGACCCAAGCCAAAGGCAGAGGCTTTAACCCACAGAACCACCCAGGCGCCTCATCAGCAAGCACTTTATCTCCTACTTCCTATGAGCTCTTCTTTCCTTCAAACCCACAGCAACAGGCAACTTCCCTTGCTTATTTTTCTATATAATTCAACTTACAGATCAATATTTCCCCAACTAGACTGTAGGTTCCCTATAAACAATTACAATGTTTCACTCTTCTCTAAATGTCTCAGAACTGTACTGACATATGTGCACACATGCCTGGAGGCTCAGAGTTGGTACTACTTCATGCTGCAATTTCTTAATGAGAGGATGATAAAGAGTACCAGCATCTTTTCTTTGATCAACCACAATCTAGTTTTGACTGCACACTTGCATGCAACCAGCTCAACAAAAGCCTTGCAAGAAACTTGGCCCATTCTCAGAAAGCAGCTGAGGGAGCTTGCACCTTGGGGGCTCTTCCCCATAATTCAAGTAGCTAATCAACATTTTTCTTCCAAGTACATATCCTTCAGAGTGCAGGCTGATCTAGAAGATAATGTTTTAGCATACTTTTAAGATTACCCCATTAGCCCATCTGTTTCAGTGGAAACTGACACTCATTAAATACTAGTTTATTTGATTATCTGTATTTTCTGTCCTTGTGGATTATACTGACTTAATCTACATAATGATCTGGGAAATTAGTATTACGTAGGTTTCTAAGCTAATATTTTGAACTGAAATACCTTTTTAAAGATCCCACCCTCAATGAAGAATTTAATCAAATGGACTAAGAAAATACTGCAGCAGCAATTCCAAACAATAGAGTAATTACTTCATAATGTCTTGTGATGAATTTTTACATTTCGAATTTTTTTGCTGTATTTTTAAGTATGCTTGTGTGTCAAAAATTAGGTCACACAATTAATTTCAACACAATATGTCTACAGAACATAACACAACATGATTACAGAACATATTACAACCATGCAAGATTATTATGTAGATGAATATGGAATAGGAAGAAACATAAAAATCATAAATTGATAGATCGGAGGTAGAACTGTGGGGGTGTGGGTAATCAGCAATTAAGTTTTTGGTTTTGAACAACTATAATTATCTGTACAATATTTAAAAAATAAAGTGGCAAGGCCGTGGTAAGGTTGTAAACTGAATCCATAAGCCACAGAAGAAAAACTGTCAAGCTGTCTCACTTCATATTTCAACAACCACACTTCACTATCTCTATGAAGCTTTTCCTAATCCCAATAATTTTATGTCATCATTCTACATCCATCCAACTAATGAAGAAGTTCAAATAGAAACTATTTGCATGTATTCAATTAATGTGCAATATTACCACCTGAACTTTCACATTCTAGGTTCATTTTGTAAAGTATAATCCTAAACCTAAAACTACTTCTATGTACATGTAATCTTTCCACATCATACTATAATCTCATAATTTCTTTTTAGAAATTAATTCATTTGTCATTTTCATAGCAGCACTGGTACTTTCACTTACACAGATTTCATGATCTTAAGGTTTTTCTGTTTTATTTTTATGTTAGTCTTCTAGAATGAAGCTCAGATGTTTAGATAGAATTATTAACCATCTCCAGTGGGAAATCGTATTTCCTCTTTGCTTGTAACATACGGAAAGCTACCTAAAATGATGAACCAAAATTTTACAATTAATTTTTCACTTTTAAGTTTGAAAAATGTGGATTTTAAATCTAGTCATTAGCACACGCAGAATTTATGTTATATATCTAATTCTCACTGGGCAACATTAGTTAGAAATATAGCAGAAAAAGGATGCTTTAATTTTTGCCTCTGAACAAAACTACATGTAAGAGGCCTAATGTTTTATCAAACCAAGAAAAGACAACTGAAAATTCTAAATTAACCTAAAGTTGATATTAGAAATAATTAAAAATATTTATTACTGAGGGAGATGTGTTCATTTCTGACAATTCACAAATATTGTTGAAAAACTATTTATCTGCATCACAAACAAATAAAGCCATTACTTGACAGAAAAGAATTTTCCCCCACACATTAATTTGGACCTCATTGTGAAATTGAACAATTAAGAATGAACTTGGGGCACCTGGGTGGCTCAGTGGGTTAGGCCTCTGCCTTCGGCTCAGGTCATGATCTCAGGGTGCTGGGATCAAGCCCCGCATCAGGCTCCCTGCTCAGCGGTGAGCCTGCTTCCCTTCCTCTCTCTCTCTGCCTACTTGTGATCTCTGTCTGTCAAATAAATAAATAAAATCTTAAAAAAAAAAAAAAAAGAATGAAATTGTCTTGTTTCATAAGATGAGTAAATAAAAATCAATACCTTCGCAAATAGTTCGTATTACTAGGCAAAAACAAGTCAGTTTTAATAAATCGTAAAAATTCCCTGATATGTTACCACATTCAAATAATCTAACCCAGAAAGTAGTGGCAAAGCCCTCCAGAACATGAACTAGGAAGCTGAGCTCCTGAGATGAAGGGACACAAATTTCTAGTCAAAATGTAAATCAGGGACACAGAAATATTCATAGACTTTCAACTTCCTATTAAATACATTTATTACAGTAGCAAAGATGCAATTAGCATGATAAATTTGACCAATTTAAGTTTTTCAGATGTGTTACAGAAAAAAAATGCTTTCAACAATAAAAAGATTTTGAAGATGAACTCAACATCAAATTTAGATCTTAAGGGGCTCCTGGGTGGCTCAGTGGGTTAAGCCTCTGCCTTTGGGTCAGGTCATGATCCCAGGACCCTGGGATCGGGCCTCAGAGCCTCAAAGCCTCACATCAGGTTCTCTGCTCAGCAGGGAGCCTGCTTCCCCCCCACTCTCTGCCTGCCTCTCTGCCTACTTGTGATCTTTCTCTCACTCTGTCAAATAAATAAAAAAAAATATTTTTTAAAAAATTAGAACTTAAAAATACAACAATGGAAGCTGTATCTAAAACACCATCATCATACAATTAAATGTGAGGAAATATAATCTATAAGTAAATGAAATAATATTGTTTAAAATACAACTCAGTTGTAAAAGGCTGACAAATTTTCAGACCAACGATAAATTTTATTCTGAGCCAAATGAAAAGAGAAATCACTGTCAGCAGAAAATCTGCTCAGGAATAGCTATGTATATAGCACTACAGCTGACTCTTGAACAAGGCAGGGGTTAAGGGTGCTGACCTCCCTGTGCATAGTCAAAAATCCATCTGTAACATTGTACTCTCTCCAGGAACTTACTGCTGACCAGAAAACTGACCAGCCTTACATGTAAGTCAATTGACACATATTCTGTACATTACTGGTATTATATACTGTATTCTTACAATAATACCTTTTTCAGTATTTTAAAAATATTTCTAGGCTATGCAGTTCCTCTGAGTTTTTTCCAATTTCAAATTGTAAATCACCGAAAAATCTTCTAATATGTTTATTATTAGAAAAAAAATTGGCAGCTATCCGTGCACTTCAAACCTGTGTTGTACAAGGGTCAACTGGAACTGAAATGAGAGTAACATCTGCTACTTTACAATGATGTCTGAAAAATTTTTTAAAATTCCCGAGGTATGGTTCTCTACAACACATATATTAAATGCACTTCTACCTAGACTGGCTAAAGAAAGGAAAACCTAAATATCACAAAACATTTTTTCCACAGCTTATATTTTGACTGTATGTGAACTGCAGAAAATTTGGAAAAGCAAACAGGAATTACCTACAACTCTACCACCAAAAGGCAACTACTATTACTTCTTTTCAGTCTTCTTCCTAAGATTTCTTATAGAGTAAAAAGTACAGTTTGTCACTTAACACTACAATATGTAGACATTTCCATTATTAAAAATTCTGTAGGTGTTTTAAAACACTGCTTCTCATTTTGAAATTAGACTTCTTTTCAGCTTATGTGAGGGAATACAATGGACTCCAAATCATGTCTGTTAGATTGTTAAGACTGGTTTAAATGCAATTCCACTACAGACTGCATCAGGGTCCTTTGGGTAAAAAAAAAAAAGTTATTTTTAAAAATTAGGGAATTGAAATCTCAAAACTCCTGAGTTTCCAGTAATATATACCCGACTTGTTCTTCTTTATCAACTTCATAAACTCAAAATTAATAATGATAATCACTTAAAGCTATATTATGCTTTTCCATTTACAAAACTCCTATGTATTATTATTTCATCTTTGTTAGGCTACAAAATAGGTATTTATTCTCATATCACTGATGAAGAAAACAGAGGTACAAAGAAATTAAGTAACTTCACAAAATTTACCCAATCAAAAGAACTAGAAATCAGAGGTCTTTTAAATTACCACCAGCATTTCTATTTGTGTTAATCTACAGTTTATATAAGACATCACTGTGAAAGAGGACCATTACTTGTTAAAAAGGCTGTGCTAAAAACTGAAATTACACCTTGGAAGAAAATAAGGGAATGTTGCATGTTAATTAGGCCTGGTTCATGAAGTTCTGAAGCTTAAGGCAACTGTCTCATGTGGGGAGACATAACTGATTCTATACTGTTCAAAGATTTTTTTTTTAAAAACGATATAAACACTCTCAGTCTAGAAATAAGCAAAACAGAGTACTCTGCTTATGTAGTTACATTCCTTTCTGTATCAACGTACCTTGTATTTTTTGTATTTTTTGTGTCACCTTGTATTTTTTGTGTCTCGGTTCCCTTATATTTGAAATGGGATAACACTATCTTGGATGGGTGTGGTGAGGGTTAACCAACTTAATATATCACTTAGAACTGTGCTTGCCACAAAGTAAGTCCCAATTAATGCTGACTGTAGGTAAGCCTTCTTGTTTTTTGTTTCTCCTACTAGGAGGAAAATACAAGCATACACTCTAAAACTTCAGTGGGGGGAAGATTATCACACCTCAATTTATTAAGTGCTGATGCTTAAGAATTTAAGAAGATAATCTAACTAAAAACATGAATGTTAAGCATCTGAATTTTAAGTTACACAATGTAGAAATGTGCCTAGAGCTAAAAGAGGTCAGGTCAGCAAATATATTTTTCTTTATTGCTACATTATACTTCCACATGCCTGTCAAAGTTTCAGCATCTTCATAATGACAGGCCTATGGCCATGATTCTACACTTCTCTGAAAACCGTATGAGCAACTTTTCACCGGGACTTAAACATGGAGATCAACTTAAAATAAAAATCTTCCCAGCAATAAGCAACAGTCCAACCCATATCCTTCTTACTGCAATAAAGAAGGAAATGCAACGGAAAAATGTGTTCAATAACTGATGCCAAACTGATTCAAAAATTGTGGTTCGCTGCCTGAAAATAGTACTAAAGGGTGGGGGAGGAATCAGCCTTGCATTCTCTTTCCATTATGATGATTACTCAATAAACAGTTTTGCTCAGTTCTGAAATAGGTATTTCAAGGACTGTGGGTGGAAAAAAAGTTTTGTCACTTTCTGGAAGGGCTTACCCTTTTAACTCCGAATGCTCCATCTGGAAACAGCACGTGCCCTGGGTCAGACTGAGTGTCTGACCCAGGAAATCCAGATCACCAACAGGAATAACAGTAAGGTAATCATAAAGGGCATGTCCTGAATTCCAGACTCGAAGCTAACCAGAATTATTTCGCTTTTGAACCTGAGCAGTTTTCACAAAAGATGATAATTATCTCCACCTGCCTTTAATTGGTTTAAGATGCTACTTAATTACCTTGCCTTGCTACTCTGTCCATCAGTGTAACCTAACTTTAGGGGTCACACTTCCAAAACTTCTCTTTTTCCGCCCAACGATTTTCCCCAGAAAAATCCAATACCAAAACGGAGGCCTTCATAGCAGGGTCTCGCTTCTCTCTTTTCGGAAAAACCAAAGGCCTTGACAAAAAGTAAAGCCGCGCCAACTTGAGGGACAACAGGCAGAGCCCACCTTTGCAAATGAACCCAGCGAGTGCTCGGCCAGGTCTGGCCAGGCACCAAAGCTCACCGCACCCGCCCCAGTGCATCTGCAGATTCGGCGCCCCACCGGGAGACCCGGCATCCCGGAGGCTCCCCCAGCGCCCCCGCCGCCCCTGGGACTCCGCGCGCTGCGCACTCCCCGCGGACCACTCACCTTGCTGGGCTCCGGTGTCCTCGAGCAGCAGGACCAGGATAAGTAGGAGCAGGAGGAATAGAGGCATGGGGAAGGAGGAGGAGTTGCAGAGGGGAGGGAGAGGGCGGGAGAGGGGGAGCGCGGCCCGGGCGGGGGTGGCGGCCGCGGCCCGGACTCGGAGACCGTGAGGGCTGCGCCCGGCTCTCAGCACAGCCCGGCTCCCCATCGCGGTGGCCCGCAGTCCGCCTGCATAGTGCGGACGCCCCGGGCGAGGCGGCGGCGGCTCGGACTGGAGAGCCAGAGGCAGCGCGCGCTGCGCCCCGCGCCGGGACCCTCTCTGCCCCTCGCTCCGCTTTCGCCTCCTCCTCTTTAGTTCCTTCCCTCCGTTCCCTGCCCCGAGACCCCAGACCAGAGCGCAGGGTAAGAGAGGAAAGGAAGGGGGGTAGTCGAGCCGCGGAGGAGCTGGGGGGGACGCGCCTCCCGCACCGCGTTCCTCAACCCGACCCGGGCTCTCGCAGCACACGCCCGGGGCTCGGGCTAGCTGGCAGGCAGGCCAGCCGCCCGCTCCCTCGCGCTCCCTCGGGCGCGCACTGACCACGCCTCTTCTACCCGCCACGGCCAATCCGCAGTTGGCTCCGGTCCGTCTCCCTCCGCGCCTCCCAATCAACACGCTCTCTCCTCTGTCGGCCCGTTAGCTCCCCGGCCCACTCCTTGAGCTCAACCGCCCCTCATCTCTCTCCTCCAATCCCCTGCAGCCTTAGCGAGGCGTCCCACCCGCCTCCCCCAATCCGGGTTCCGCCCCCAAGCTCGGGCCCCCGGCAGCCCCGCCCCGCCCGCGCGCCTGTTATTGTTGGGACCGCAGCCCAAGCTGATCTCGCCGAGGCCGCCGCTTGCTCTGGTCAATGACTTCCGGGACTTCCCCCATCCCTCTCTCCCGGCTTCTCAGGCCCAGCTTTTTCATTGCTCCTCCCCTGCCGCGCATCAGGCCACTGGAAGGGGTGGGAAACCAGGATCCTGGATGGCTTTAGCTGGGAGCTGAGGCTAAGACACATTTTACCAAAAAATAGAGCGTGTTTTTTTTTTTTTAATTAAAACTACAGCCAGTTGTTGCAGCAACTCCACTTTAAAATTAAAAAATACAGTGTTCGATATAAAAGAATATGTATTTCTTGTTTCCTATGCCTTTTACTCGGTTTACTATATTCGGGGCGGGACAAAAAAAAAAAAAAAAAAAAAAAGCATATAACAAAATCCCTGCCCCAAAAGCAGTTTAAACCTAACATCCTAACATTCATTCAGCCATTCTACCAAGAGGTGTTGACCACCTGCTATCTGTTAGCAAAACTTATGCTGAGACTTGGGGGATTTACAGCCATAATACAGAAATCTTTCCAGGGTCTAGTATTGGTACAGAGAGGGAAATACATCATGAAAGTCAGAATGCAACAAATTCGATGGAGTCTGTAAGTAAATGTAGTGACAAAAACAACTGGTTTTGGGAAAGGGGAATCCACAGGACTAGGCAGTGATTGGTTTTAGGAGAAAGGTGCCATCCTGGATTTTTTTAATATGGGCCCCCAAGAAAAGGATGGTGTCATTAACAACTACAGAAAACTGGAAAGTTGTGTCAGGTTGTGAAGGCAAGTGAATTAATTTTGGACATGCTGAATTTGAGACGCTCACTCAGCAGCTTGAATTTGAAGTTCTGTAACAGGCAGGTGGACATTTTTGTCTAAAGCTCAGGTTGAGGAGTGCCTTGAAGTCATGGGTGAGAGTAATAAATGGATGTGATATTCAAAACCATGGAAGGGACGAGTATCTTCAAATGAAAAGCTGAGAGTTGAGAAGGATGCTGGCAGTCATCTTGTTCAACTCCACTATAAACCCCTCATGCATTCAACTCTTCTAACAAATTTAATCAATAAGCATGTATTGATGTCTGTTAGACCTCACTATGCTATAGAACTAATGCAGGCAGTGGACATAAGAAGTTCAACAGGAGGAGCCTGTGTTCTGTGGGGGAGGTGAACAAAATCATTTCTGTCAGTGCCATTTTGGAGGTATAAACTATGGTGGATATGAAACTCCAGCTGAGTCTTGAATAGAAAGACAAAGTGTAGAAAGTGATCTTCATCTTGGATAAAATCTTCAATAAAGAGATAAAGTGATCTGAAGCTACAGAGAAAGTAGGCTGGCTCACAGGCACCAAGGCAATCGAGGTCAATCCATGTTGAGAGAGCTCAATGCGGTTAACTGCTGCTGGTTTCACAAGAAGAGCTGAAAACGAGTCCAGAAACATTGATAGGAGCAAGATCTAAGACAGACTAAGGAGTCGGGGTTTTATTTATTTATTTTTTAAAGATTTTTATTTATTTATTTGACAAACAGAGATCACTAGTAGGCAGAGGGGCAGGCAGAGAGAAAGGGGAGCAGAGAGCCCGATGCAGGGCTCAATCCCAGGACCCTGGGATCATGACCTGAGCTGAAGGCAGTGGCTTTAACCCACTGAGCCACCCAGGCGCCCTGGGATTTTATTTTTATAACACTGAGAAACCCCTAAAGGGTTCTAAGAAAGTGCGACATTATTAAATTTTTATTTCAGAAAACTCAACTAGGCAGGAGGGTGAGGAATAGATTGTAGAGAGAGCAAGACTGGAAGCCAGGAAGAGCTCATCCATAGACCAGCCCAGTGACCTGTAGAGTTAAAAGCAGTGACAGTGAACCTGCACTGCAGGGGCAGTAGTCTTGGACAGGGGAGGCTGACATGAAGGATATTTATGAACGTAGTGACTGATTAGATGGGAATAAAGAAAAGTCAAGGAAGATGCTCAGGTTTCTAGGTAGAAAGCATTGCCTTCCACACAGCAAGGGAACATGATAAGGGAAACTGGTCTGGTTGAATGTGGAAGTAGAAGATCTTGAGCTCAGTATTGGACACGTCAGACATGAATGCTAACATGACAAGCAGTCAGTCACATAAGAAGATTTGTAGCAATAGGCTCTCTGAGACAACCCATCTTTTTTGTTGGACAACTCCTTTCATGAGTTCATGATGACTTTAAGGCCACAGAAATGGAGACAGACTGAGATATTGTGAACCTCAGGCTGGCACTCTGTTGACTACGTGGAACTGCTCCAGGGGCAGAGGATTTGCCCGTGGGCCCTTGGTACTGTAGAAGCCTTGCTGGAACAGGCAAAACCTGGCCTATAGTCCCCTCTACTCCTTGATAACACAGCATGAAAAGATGCCAACTATAAATACCTAAAGTAAGAGGTAGGAGTACTCACATTTTTTATCCCTGTTTAACTGACTGTCTGGTATTTTGAAGGGTGATTTAAAGTGGAGAATAGAGTAGTGAAGATGTTCTGAATGAGGTCAGTAGTAGGAAAGGGATGAAGAAGGAAGGGGCAAACTGAAGTTATATTTAAAAAGGTGAAATCAAAAGTTCTGGGTGACCGATATTCTCTATGACAATTATCGTATTTCTATGCTTCAACTTCCTTTTGATCTGGCACTGTAGAGTATGGAATGCTGGCTACAGAACATCTCTGGAGATCCTACTGCTTTATGTATAGGGGAATTATAGGTCTAACACAGATGCAGGAGATGTTATAGGTATAACACAGATGCTAGTTCAGTCCCTATTCTCTCTCCACTTCTGAGCATTGTCACTCTACTGAGTTGCAAAAACAATGATAAATTGCTCTGTGATGATGAAAATCTCCTTGTGGGACCATAGGCCAATGTGATGTGCATTCATTTCTAGGACAATGCCTGGATAGAGCAGAATTGTAGTTTACGTTACCTTTCTCACTCTCTGCATGCTGCTTTAGCCAACTTAGTCATCTTCCTTACCTCTGGGGCTTGGGTGCGTTTGCGGCTTAACATCCAGAGAGGCAACGGGAACAATATTTGTCCAGGATCCATGTGACTCAGAAGGCTGGGTAAGTAGGAGCTGGGGATTCTAATCAGGATCCAAAGTGGTTAGGTCTGGAGGAAGCCACCATCATAGGAGTTAGAGGCTCCCAGAAGCAGTTAGAAGCTCCCAGAAGGCAAGCTCAGGTCCCAGCTCCTTCCTACAGGGCTTCAAACAGATATGGATTTTGGAGCTTTCCTTGGGGACAAGCTCGACAGAGAAAACACAAATCGAGCAGTGTCTTCATTGCACACCAGTTTTCTGACATATGCTAGGACTGGCAGCAGCTATAGTAATCTCCATTCATTGGTAAATGAATTAATGCTTTGGATGAAGGCTGTGGGGAGGACTAGGGCTTCAAGAAAGGAACACATGGGATGGTTATATATGAAATATTAGGAAATTAAAATGTGTCATTTTTTTAAAAGATTTTATTTATTTATTTGACAGAGAGAGATCACAAGCAGGCAGAGAGGCAGGCAGAGAGAGAGAGGAGGAAGCAGGCTCCCTGCCGAGCAGAGAGCCCGATGCGGGACTCGATCCCAGGACCCTGAGATCATGACCTGAGCCGAAGGCAGCGGCTTAACCCACTGAGCCACCCAGGCACCCCAAAATGTGTCATGTTTGGGTGTATTTATGTTTGTACCATGTTAGGAAATTTAAAAATAAATATAGAGTCTTTTAAAAAACATTTTTATTTATTTATTTATTTATCAGAGAGAGCGAGAGCAGAAGCAGGGGGAATAGCTGGCAGAGGGAGAAGCAAGCTCCCTGCAGAACAAGAAGCCCAACATGGGACTTGATCCCTGGGCCCTGGGATCATGACATGACCCAAAGGCAGACACTTAACAAACTGAGCCACCCAGGCATCCCTAAATATAGTCTTATCCTAAATTTTAATTCACCATATCTTGTTTCCCTTTTTGTCTTCTCTCTCTTGTTCTCTTTCTTTCTTTATTCCTGTCATTCTTTCTCTTTCTTTTTTCTTTCTTTCTTTCTTTCTTTCTTTCTTTCTCTTTCTTCTCTTAATTGATAATGAATGGAGGAATAGAGAACATGGAATTGATCTATAGAGTAAATGAAAATATGTACAGAATGGTCACAGCCTACTATTTCTGCTTCCAAATGAATCCCAGTTCAGCCACTGCTTAGGAAATGATAATGGAGGGAAGGAACACAGGGACTGGTGTCTTTGCTTCTGTTCATACAGAAACATCTGGGTTTTAATGGTATGATACAATAAGAATCATTGGCACCATCTTTGCTATTAAATGTCTGTTAGGCATTAATAAAACAGAAGAGACTCATTTAATATGGCATTTATACTGGAAACCTTGGGATGATGGTATGTAATGAATCACTGGTGGGCTTTATCAGTGAGTGTGTATTTTTGGCAGGGTAACAGAAAGAGGAAGCAAATGAGAATTCACTTTTGTGATCTTCCAGTGGGATAGGAGAGAGAAGAATGTGGCAGTTCTGGGGAAATATTTTAAACTTCAAAGACCAGAGCCCTCAGATCTGGTTACTCTTCCCCCAGGAGTATTTTCTTTGTCCTGTTGACTGTTTGGACAAATGTTTGTAACCAAGATTGTTGCTAAATGTCTGAATTCTGCTGAGAAGACATTCTTCGTTTTTGTCAATAGAAGCGGTTTCGATACATTTTTTTTCTTTTTATCTTGTACCTTCTTTCAGTTAGTCATTTCATTCAAACCTAACTCTCAGGTTTATTATTCACATCTTCTTAACTTTGGTAAACTATTTAGGTAGTACAGCAAATTTAAGAGAGAAGTGTTAGGAACCTAATTTATTATAGAAGATATTTAATTTCTGTTAGTGGATAATGGTTAAATACATTTTTCTTGGCATAGTTCAGCAACATGATGGATTTAGATTATTTGCCCTTTGCCTTTTTCTCCACTACAATCATCCCTCTCTTTCTACTCCTCACCCCCACCAATACCCCTTTGGTTTTTCTAGTAACATAAACACTTAACCAACGCATTCTCTTGCAGCTGAGAACAAGAAGGCTTCAGTTTGGTATTTTATCTCTAAGGGAGGCAGCCAAAGATTTTAGTAAAATCATGTGACAACTGCCCTCCAGAATATCAACATCATGCTTAGGAATGAAAGAATTAAATTATTCGTGAATAGTAACAGAAAACTGAAAATGAATAGGGAACATGCTAGAGGATCTGAGATCATATGATTTAGATGTGCAGTAGCTGCCTGCCGCCCCTGCTGGATGCCCATATTCTTTCCTGCGGGACCTTTGCTGGCAACACAGTCGAAAATTAAATACACAGAGCTGAAATGCTATTTGGCTTCTGAAAAGTTGTTTCACGAGCTCATGCAAATAGCTGTGGACCAGACTCCTGTATCCACCTTCCATTTGAAAGTGCTCTATGACTTCCAACAAGGCTCCTAACCTCTCTATGCCGCAAATGCCTTTTTTATGAACTTCATGATGGGCTCAAAGTTTGACAATTCTCCCAAATTTTCACTATCCATTACTTGTTTTCATCTCATTTCTAAGTCCTCAATTCCAAAATAGCTATGTAATGTATGAGGGAGAGGAAACACCAGCTGATGACCACAGAATTCTTCCCTAGGAGAGCATTGTCTGTGCTGACCGGGAGGGAAGGGTGCACTTATTCGGAAAATAACCCTCGTGCCCCCTAACCCTGGCCCAGTGAGCCCTTTATGAACTGGGGCTGGTTGAAGAACCTCAGTTCTATTCAGTGAAAGAAGCAAATAGGACCTGGGAGTGGAGAGGGTAAACTTATCAGGATGGAGGTGAGAAAACTCAGAGGACATAAAGCTGGCTGGAAGCTGGAGCTCAGGAGATGTGAAAAACAGTAAAAATTTTCCAGTAGTTAGAATGCAAAGATGCTTTGAAAGGTAGATATAACTAATGAAAAATTGTTAGATGTTTGCTATATTGTTACATCCCCCACCATCCCCCACAACCTAGACTTTCTCCCAAACTCTCCCTTAAATTTACCACAGTTTAAGCCTTGATTGTCATTAAGGAGAGCATGTGAGGTGCTGAGCACCGGGTGTTAAACGCAACTGATGAATTATTGAACACTACATCTGAAAGTAATGATGTACTATATGTTGGCTAATTGAAGTTTTTTTAAAAAGCCTTGATTAGATGAAACTCTGGGGAAGGGGGTCTTACAAGTGAAGAGGGGACAATCAGGTTGGTGTCCAACATATTGATTCTTCATGGGAGAGGGCAGTGTCCTCAGGAGGTGAAATGAAAGCAGAGATAAAGAGATCAGGAATAGCAGGAGATTCCTAGAACCAGAGGTTTTGAGAAGCTTAAACCTTCCCACTACTCACCATCCTCTTAACAAGAGGCTTTCAGGGGTGCCTGGGTGGCTCAGTGGGTTAAAGCCTCTGCCTTCAGCTCAGGTCATGATCCCAGGGTCCTGGGATTGAGCCCCGCATCAAGCTCTCTGCTCGGCAGGGAGCCTGCTTCCTCCTCCCTCTCTCTTTGCCTCTCTGCCTACTTCTGATCTCTGTCTGTCAAATAAATAAATAAAATCTTAAAAAAAAAAAACACACAAGAGGCTTTCATTCCTAGATAGGTCAGGATATTTGAACAATTTTTGTCGTTTTCCTATTTGTTTTTAAGTTTTTATTTGCAGTCAATGTAATACAAGCATGGTATCAGTTTCAGGTGCACAATATAGAGATTCAATGATTCTATATATCACCCAGTGCTCCTCACAAGTGTTCTCTTTAATCCCCATCATCTATTTCAGCCATCTCCCCCTCCACCATCTTTGAACAATTTTGTTCAAATATAAAAGGAGCCCATGACTGGCCATAGCAAGCGAGAGGATTTAAAATCATCCAGACAGCTAACATTTAGACAGAAAGGACACAAGGACAAGCAAATAATAGTACAACAATTCTACTTTTTATTTTCTAAGAACCAAGAGAAGGGAAATAGAAATTGGGATTTTTTTTTTAAACGCAGGCAACTATTCTTTTGAATCCTTCAATTAAATTTTAATTTAGATCCTTTAAATTTAATAAGTTGATAAAATAGAAACTAATATTTTAAATAATAGCAAGACTTTAGAAATACAATGTTTAAAAGGAATACCTAAGGTTTTTGAAACCAACAAGTATATCATCTTCTTTATATCACATTCACAGCCTAGTTGTTGGACTGATTTTTAACACAATAAGGTATAAATGAGATGCAGAATATATTCTACATTTTCCTTTAAATAGATCTTTTTATTGTGGGCATTCTATTAACCATGATTTTAAAATGGCAAACTATGGACTAAAAGGAAATAATATGTTGTTCAGATAAACCTTACCTTCCCTGAGCATCTGCATTAGTAATCGGGCTTTAATGCCAATGTAAGTAATACTTTACAATTGACTGATATGTATGATCATTGGTTCATCGTTAACATATCACACGAAAGTAAAAATACCAGATATTTTTCTAAAGGATTCATTGCAGAACAAGATAACTCCTGGAAGGGAAACAAAGGAGAATGCAATTTCCCTGAACTTGTTAATTAAAACAAACAAACAAAAACAAAAAAATCTTGAAGGATTGTATATGTCTGGGGCTCATAGAATTTTGAATAAATAAGACTTTTCTCACCACGTATCTGGCATTATTTACTGGTTATCCCTTTAAATCAATACTTAGTTCCCATTTGTAGACCTGAAGAATGTGCCTTCACTTTTGATGCATGTAGTCAGTGTATTTGATACTACTGACGTCGAGGGAGAGAGCTGGCCTTGGTAAAAGACACATATTACTGAGTCACAAGTAGTCCTGCAGCAATGAAAATTTATGGATTTCCTACTTACTTAGTACTCATTTGGAAGACCCCCAGAGAGTCACAGCTTCATCTCATCACACAATTTAACTATTTGTTTAGCTGTTTGATTTGAAACAGTAAAAGTGGTTTTATTTCCGAAAAATCAATGACCAGACATAAAGTAACTCAGGATTCACTTTAGTCTTTTTGTCATTCGCTATTATTCTCATATTGATAAATAATATTGAGAAAGTACTTCATTATTACAACTGAAATGTATCCACTCACTCTAGATGCCATTAGAAAGCCACATACGTATGGAATTAATCGAATCACCTGCAAAATAATGTCCCTACCAGAAAACCATGCTGAATCAGCACCCAGATTTTATTTTAATAATAACTGAAACAGTGTGTATAATTAGATTGAAATTCTCTCCAAACTCAGACATTCATGCGTACTTATGGCAGCCATCCATTTAAAGAAATTATAGTTAGACACGGCCCAGAATGAATTTTTAAACACCATCTGTGCCCTAATGGAAAACAAAATGAAACAAATGAGCCATGTTTGAAGATAGGTTAAAATATTATACTCAAATCCCATCTGTAATCACATATTCTCCCCTGCAAGTTACTTCCCAGCATTTATGTCTATATATTTGGCATGTAGAGACTTTGTTTTCTATATCCACTTTTTCCTGGTCCTGGAATCATTTTCATAAAAGTGTGTTTTATTTCATTCTATCATATGAAATAATGCTCATCTTTATTTTCCCAAACTAAATGAGCACAAGAGGAAGTTAACATTCACGAAAAATAGAGTGACTAGCTTCTAAACATTTTTCTTTAAAAGTTGTTCCTTCCCGCATCGGGCTCTCTGCTAGACGGGCAGCCTGCTTCCTCCTCCCTCTCTCTCTCACTCTCTCTCTGCTTGCCTCTCTGCCTACTTGTGATCTGTCTCTGTCAAATAAATAAAATCTTAAAAAAAAAAAAGTTGTTCCTATAGACTTGATGTAGCTAATGAATGTTAAGAAAACTGCATATAAGAGAAGACAATACAAAAACTGTATTTAGAAGAGAATCTGAAGATATTTTGAGAATGTAAAATGTCTTTTCAAAAAAATGCAAAGAAGCTCAGAATTCTAACTCTTACCCACAGAATATTAATTTTTCCCCATCAGGTTTCCAAATTGACTTGAAAACAAGAATGATGCCTTAATTTTATGCTTTATGGAATGAAATGAGCTACTCTGTTGAAACGAAAACCTGCAGAATCACCTGGTGCAACTTTCCAAGTTTGGAGAGCCTCTTTTGGAAACCTGCGGCCTCCTTTCAGTAATGATAGGGAAAATTTTGAGAATTGGGTTAGAAGATTTAATTCTGACAGCCACACTGTGTGAGTTCATTAGGGTTTTTGGCTTTTTCAGATTTATATTTAAAAATCATTATGTGTCTATTTCCACCAAACTTGTGTCCATCCTAAGCCGTATATCTTCCCTATTCCTTCTCCTTTGCTGTAAGAGTCTAAATGAAACACTTTGAACCATTAATGGAATGTAGTTGACCCAGTGCCCTCTCTGTCACAATGTTGATTCACAGCCACAGGGAGCAATGGGCAGCAAGCCCAGATACAGACAGTGTCTAAAACTCAGCAACAGGTCAAATGTGCTGCTTGCTTAATGGGTCCCTCTGTCTTGAGCAAGCAGGTCACCTGTCCCAGTGGGTACAATTTCTCATGGTAGGAATTAGTTGTACACAGTTTCCTGTCACCAGGATTCCTCAGAAGGCTGTTTGTGACCAGGATGAGGTACCCTTCTGCAGCAACTGAAGAAGCATGTGCTCTAATGCTGGCTGCCTCCTACGGTCAGGGACTGTGACCGGAAGAGGAAAGGGAGGGGGATTCATGTTTAGTGAGCCTCTACCTCTGCTTGGCATTTTACCCATGTGATATTATTGGTGTCTCACAGAATTTCAGTGAAGTAAGTATAATTATTAACACATGGGCACATGGATTCAGTGATTAGGCTGGGACTCAGCTAGAGTGAGACTCTAGGCCTGTCAAATGTGAGTGCTCATGTTTTTTTCCACTTGACCACACTGCCTCCATAGTTATTGTGGGAATTTTGCTTATATCACTCAATGACCTAAATTCTTTTCAAAGCCTTCTACAAGCAGGCAACAAAACACCTAATAAAAGCACGCTTTTTTTTTTTTTTTTTTTTTTTTTTGGTCACAAAATAGGTATTTGATACAAATGCCTATTTTGGAAACTGTTAGTAAATGTCCATTTAATCTCTTGAGTTTTCTGAAATTTCATCAAAAAATTCAAATCTTGAATATTTTGAGAGGTGCACAAACTTAGATTCTGGAGTTGTTTGTTTAAATTCAGTGTTCAGAGAATGTACTGGCCTGCTTCCTCTTTGCATAATGTAGTCCCACAAAGGCTTGGAGAATCTGGGAGATTAACTTCTGGTTAAAAATTGTGGATTGACCACAAACATTCTTTCCTCCTACTCTGAAAATGATGTTAAAATGACATCAGGAGAATTAAGAAGGTGTACAAATAAGGGCAAAGGCTAAGGAAACCTCAGGCAGCAGACTGGAATTTAAGAACCAGAGCTGAAAATTGAGTTGGGAGAGCGCATAAGTACACGTCTTCATCCTGAACTAAAGGGCTGTAGCGCTCTTTCACCATCAGGCTTTCATCAAAAGACCAGGCCACATTGTTATCTAAACGTTACATGGAATGTTCTGAAACTTCACTGAGGTTCTGGAACATTCTTCCATGCCATTACTATCTGTGCTGCTTAAATTTTGTCTTACGCCTGCTCTTGGTTGCAGTATCTGGTAAACTTGCTCTGGGTTGCAGTATCTGGTAGGCTTGGCCAGTGGTTACATTCATCCCATATTCCTGGTGTGTCAGGGCCTGTTTGCATTTTAACAGCTACTTACTAAGTGAGCAAGAGCATGTATTGATTTGGTGCCACACTAACCTGAGAAGTGGCAACTAATTTCTACTGAGTCAGTTTGGCAACACGAAAACATGAAATTTTCTAATGAAACATGCAAGAATTTTGTGCCAAAATTAACTGGGTCTTGATAGCATTTCTTTTCAACCACCAGTAGATCTTAGAATAACACTTTAACACCATAACCCCAAAAGAGACAGTTACTATGTCAAAAATCATGCCTGAATCTCTACTTAGCCCCACCACTCTTCCTCCTCCATGCTTTATGCATTGTTTGCTATACACAATGGCATAAGGTCCACCCGCACATCTCCACAGTATAAGCAAATGGCATGCTATAAACTACCAAGAGTTAGCTGGAAATCACAAATCTCTTTTTACACTTTTGGATTCTCTAAGCATACGCTTAAGGTTTTAAAGAATCCCTTCCAGGAGTTGGATTTTTTTTTTTTTTTAATCTTGTTGTGAAGGAATCCATAGACCATTCATTTAAGATCATGGGGTTCTTAAAAATCCAAGCTTAACTGTGAACATTCTACATACAGGCTTAGAGGGAATTATTTGTTGCTAAGAGCATGGGCGATTTTACATAATTTTAGTGTCTCTTGACAGTGGATAGCACCATAGTAGTTTTATGATAAAGGTATGATGAATCAATAATGTATAGATGAAAGGAATATGACTCTTTTGTACTAAAAAATTCTCTAATAGTTTAGATGCCAGGTATCACCCTTCTATTTCTGGTTTTACCACTAGCTTCTGCCCTAAGACGCATGTTACAGGACAAAAATAAAAGATAAACCTCTATTTACTTAAGACTGCATATTCAACATTCTGCTATTTACAACAAAATGTGATTCTAACTAAAGCATGTGTAGGGAAGGAGGATGTTCCACTGAAACAAAATATAAAGCAGGTGCACACTGGCCATTTTCTGAGAGGAATTTGAGCTGAA
Organism: Mustela nivalis; assembly: GCF_964662115.1. Classification (NCBI taxonomy): domain Eukaryota; kingdom Metazoa; phylum Chordata; class Mammalia; order Carnivora; family Mustelidae; genus Mustela; species Mustela nivalis. Next base: position 46,179,636 of record NC_139020.1, read on the forward strand.
AAAGACTTTGTTTTAAATTGGTATAACAGACCCTTTCATGAATGCTGAGTATAGAGTTATAGGAGTCTGCTATTCCTTAATCCCTAATATGATTAAGTATTAAGTCATTTCTAACATGTCTATGATATTGTCCATAATACTATAGCAAGATATAAATATGAGTGAGGAATGGATCTCTAATAAGCTTCTATTAGAGCTTATTAGAGATGACTGGATAAGCACAAAGATATATGATACAAAGTGCAGTCCAGTGCATACCATGAAATAGATGTAATAGAGAGAAACATTGCATTTTGTTGAAAGGATCTGGAAAACTTCATACAGAAAGCCTTTGAGAATGGACAGGATCTCATCAGGTTGAAAGGTTAGGACACTATCGAAGAAACTGGTACAAAGCCATGAAGGTGGGTGTGATCTAAAGACCTATTAGCTACCGTATAAACTATATTAATTTTTTCAGCTCCTGATAACTGTCAAAATATCATTTTAGATCATTGAGATCCCCCTTAATTAAGCCCCCTTCAATACTCTTGTCAGAGAAAAAAATTTATTTCCCCATTTAGTTCTAGCAATGAAAGTAGGGACTAGAAGATACTGTTTTGGGGGTATTAATGTAAATGAATTCCTTATTTGTATCCACTGTCTGTGAGAGAGCCTGGAATATACTAGTGCATTTTTATTTTCCATGATGATTTGAAAGATGCTTATTTTAATGATATCAGGATTATAATAAATGCAATCTCCTTGACTATCCTTGCCCACGGTATAATGTGTGATGTTCTTTAATTGCGTTCCTTGTCAAGCAAAAGGAAATTATACAAAGGAAGTGATACAGCCTGGGAACAGATAAGTGTTGCACTTTGTAAATTGCTCCAGAGTGTGGGAGAATCCCTAATGAATTTTTGATCATCACTTATCTTCCTTCATTTTATAATGCAGTCTATGACATTCTTTCCTGATGGTAGGATGGAGAGATTACCCTTCTTCAAGGTTGTCAAATAGCTAATACCATGGAAGCCTTTGCATGTAACCTGAACAAAACATCCAAATGGCCGAAGAGATTATAAGGGTTTCAGAAAAGAAATTCAAATAATAAAGAAAAAATGTATATATAACACATTAGGCATTAGGTCAACGTGTGGACACCAAGAATAGGAATAATGCTACCTTTAAGACTGCCACATGTAGACTGTGAACCGATCGATTCTAGAGAGTGGCATTCAAAGTCGGTGGAATGGCACTCCTGTTGTTGAGCAGTGCACAACCTCCATGGCCACACAAGGCAGCCCAGGCCATTCTTTGAGTTGTCTTTTGTTTTGCTTATTGTGGCTGCAGGGGTTTCCTTGCCAATTTTCCCTGTGTTTTTGGCCTTTCTTCTAGCTCTTACTTTTCCTGGAGCATTGGCAGTGGGATTGACCGGCAGCTGGGTTATCCTACACTGTCTTTGGCTGTGTGCTTGACTCACTATAACCCCCAAAACTAGCCTTCATGTACCCACAGTCTTTGTGGGATGGTTAATGGGATGTTTTTTCCTTTGTTACCTCTTATTTGTAGGCTCCTTCCAGATGTCAAGGTCTTTCCCTGCTTATGACTTATTGCTTTAAAGACAAATACAGGGGTGCCTGGGTGACTCAGTGGGTTAAAGCCTCTGCCTTCAGCTCAGGTCATGATCCCAGGGTCCTGGGATCAAGCCCCAGATAGGGCTCTCTGCTCCTCCTCTCTCTCTGCCTGCCTTTCTGCCTACTTGTGATCTCTGTCAAATAAATAAATAAAATCTTTTAAAAAAGAAATAAAGACAATCACATTTTATTTCTGTGCCCTTTTATTAGAGGGACTGTATCATATATTGTCTGATCAGAGATAACTTAAGATGTGGTATATGGTCATTCTAATATAAGGATGATAATGAAACTGGAAAAACAGGTATAAACTGGGACTGTGCTGGGCATCCTAGTGTGTCAGATCACCTATTCTTCTCTTTCTCTAAACTGATATGCAACAGGCTCACATCTTTAAGAGAGAAGCTATGTTTGGAATATTTAGATTCAGTAAACAAACAGCCATTGTCCTAATGTCCCTGAAAGCACCTCACTTCATGGCATTTCTTCCAGGACTCTCCAGACCTCCCTACACTTTAGCATCTAAACTGCTAAGCCTTGGCATGGCTGGAGACCTCTAACCTGTCCCAGGCCTAAGGTTGGCATCTGCTGTGATAGGAGCCATGCCAATCCCTTGCTCAATGCCTATAATATTACCTCAGCCTTTCCCCCATCTACAAAGTCCTTTTTTCTTTTACTCACTCTGTCATTCCATCAAAATGCAGTCCCAATACTGTGAGAATACCCAAGCTTCAGTTTTCTCTTTCATCCCCACCTAGAGATGTGTTACATTCAATTTTGTGATGTTGGTTATATACATGTCATAAATAGTGAGATATTTTTTCTGACTCAAGGAGAGAAAGGTATTTTTGATTTTGTTATTAGCCTCATAGAACCACATTGTGGTTATGGTCACTTTAGGCAAATGGCTTTGAAAGAAGAGCTCTGTCTCTCATCATAACAGCATTATAGAAATACTGTTTCTGTCTGTGAACTGCCTTCTCTGATTGGAATGTGCAGAAGATAACTGGTCTCCATGAATAAGATCATAAAAACTGAAAAACAGTGTCAAAGAGTGTTATGACTTAAAAAGGGGGTAGAAAATGATTGTGTCTTTTGCTTAAAAATCACAAGGCAAGTATTTCCAATTACTGGGTTGAATTAAGACATTTCAAGCAGTAGGAAAAAAAAATGAGTTTTGCATTTGGTGAAACAAATTCTCCCTTTTTTGAGAGTACCAAATAAGAAACCAGGATTAAGTTCCCCCTTCCATATAGCAACTGTGGATTGAAGGGTGAGTTTGGTGTTAAGAGCTAGTATTTTCATGACTTCATATGAATGTGAGATCTGAAATATTTAAAATGCTAAGAGGACTTTAACAGGAACTTCTTTGGGGGAATTGGTGTCTTTTTTGTCATGCCCAGAACTGAGATTGAGAAAGGCATAAGGAGAACATAAAAAGTCTAGGAATGTGATGGGGCTACAGAAAGAGCATATGACCTACAGGGAAATGAAAATCTGGTTTCAAATTCAACTCTGTCCTTCGGTAACTAAACTCTCTGTGCAGCGACTTCCTCTTCTTAGAGCAAGGCAAATACTTACTTTCCCCATGAGGTTATTGTGAAGATTTTCCAATTTAAAGTAGGTAAAACAATTAGCATGCCTACCCACAGTAAGTGCTTGATAGATTTGTACAATATAAACTGGGGAAGTTAGATGCAGAGTGTAGGAACTAAGGAGATAATTTTTAAGGAAGAGCCTAAGGCAAAGAGAAAGGAAGGATCGGTAAGACCCGAAAATTAGATGGGGTCTGGGAGTGTGTGGAGAGTTGGAAGAAGACCATAAAATGAAAGAAGGAGAAACGATGAAGCTGGCACTCCTGGAGGAACTTACTACAAGTCAGGTTGATACCAAAGGCAATCCTGGCATATACATAATCCCCTTGCTTCTCTGGAGATCAAAGTGGCAATTTCTCTCCAGGATAATAAAAAGAAGGCATACTTTTACAATGACTGCACCCCATGGGTCGGTGTTTAGATGGGAAGTGCATAGCCCTGGCATCCAAGCACTCCTGGAGGAGTTATCAGTGGGCTTTGGGAGGTGCTGTGAGGCCCTGAAATTGTGTGAACAATTTGGTGTATATTTGTATTTTCTGGGAACAGACTCCATTGCTCTCTTCAGAGTGAACAAGGATGGTGGTGGATGTTAAGTCCCCAACATTCATTCTGTGGCCCCCTCATTGCAATAGCAGCAGTGTAATTTGGGGAATTAGCATCTCCTCTAGCGAGGTGTGCTTGATCTAAGAACACTCCCGTACCCCTCTACAATAACTGGTTTGCTATTAGGAAGAAACAGACCTGATATAGCCATCGCTCAGCTTTCCCCCTGACTCTTGAGAGAAAAAAGCTGTTCTTCCTCTAAAAGCACATGTCTGAAGAAGCACATGGCCCAGCCTGGAAACCAGCCTACAATCATGGCAGGATGAATCTGACATTGAGGGTAGAGAAATAGAGATGAAGAAAACTGGAATCTTTAAGACATTCTTGAGCCAATGGTTCAACAATGTCCTGAAGCCTGACCTACATCTGAACTTCCTCTCCTGTAACTAATAAATGTTACCATATAAATGAGCTTGAACAAGGTATTCTGTTACTTTTAACCAATTGTATCTGTAGTGACCTTCAAAGTGTGAGAGCCAGTAGTTTATACCACATTAAATCAACAACAATCATAGAGAATGCTTAAATGAACTATTCAATGTTTAAAGCCTTTTCAGTATAACTGAACAACATGATGTATTTCTGTATTCTGCCTTATCCACAGTGCTTAACAATACGTGCTTTTTCATTCCGATACAATTGTTTTGGTGAGTGCTGTGAAGTGTGTAAACCTGGTGATTCACAGACCTGTACCCCTGGGGATAAAAATATATGTTTATAAAAAATAAAAAGTTAAAAAAAAAAAAAAAAAGTGGGAAAAGGACGAAAGAGCACCATCATTCAAAAAGAGGTGGTGGTGGGAGCTTAGGGAGTGTGTGTAGGGAGGTCTCTAATTATGTAGTGCATATTACTTCATCACAATAGTTCAGAAAAACTCAGGAATACAAGAAGTGTAATTGGGGGGCACCTGGGTGGCTCAGTGGGTTAAGCCTCTGCCTTCCACTCAGGTCATGATCTCAGGGTTCTGGGATTGAGTCTGCTCGGCAGGGAGCCTGCTTCCTCCTCTTTCTCTCTCTGCTTGCCTCTCTGTCCACTAGTGATCTCTCTCTGTCAAATAAATAAAATCTTCAAAAAAAAAAAAGTGTAATTGGGACAGTGCACAATACAACTGCATCAAGGCATCACTGGGGAGGGAGGTGTCTGCATTTAAGTCTTGATCAACCCCTTGCTAGTCTTTTGCTCCAGAGGTAACTCCTTCAGTTTGGTACTTGGCAGGAGTGATTAAGTGCTCTCACTTCATTGGCAAATGAATGCTCTGAAGGCACCACCCCAGCTTGTGCTTTGCCCTGGCCTTTGCAATCTGCAGACAGCTAAATCCTAATCCAAACTTTAGTGGTAGACTAGTCACCCAGGCTCTTTCTGCTATGCACCCTCTTCTCTTGACTGCAGAATCTTGCTTAGGCTCATCAGCTTGCTTTCTTTCTAGAGCACTCTCATCTAAACCCTGCATTCTGTTCAGAGCCCACAGTAACTTTCAAATACTCTCTATATCACTTTAGGTCTTGCACAGCTTGGGAGGATGAGGATGGAAACCTATGGCCCTCTATTGGCCAGATCTGCCATGCTGCCATGACTGTGTCAGGCTGTCTCTTCCAACATTGCAAGCAGAAAGCTAGGCAAATGTCCACTCTACTCTTAGAACTTGAAGTGAAACCAGAGAGGGAATTCTAGTATGCCCTTGCCACTATCCTCTTTGCATTTTTACCAGTTACTTAGGTTAATGAATAGAAATCAGTCCACAGATGATACAATGCTGGGAAAAATGAATGAACATAAAATCATAGCTGCAAATGTCTAGTGCTTACTATATCCATTTTTCTATGTGCTTTCCATATATTAGCTTACTTAATTCTTATTTCATAGGTGAGGAACTTGGGATATGGGGACATTAAGTCACTTGCCTGAAGCCACACAGTGAGGAAAGAATAGAGTAAGGTTTGAACCCAAGTAGACTGGCTCTAAAGTACATGCATTGGGGTGCCTGGCTGGCTCAGTTAAGCTCTGTGTTGGGCTCAGGTCATGATCCCAGGGTCCTGGGAGCAAGCCGCATATCTCCCTATTCAGTGGGGAGCCTGCTTCTCCTTCTCCTTGCTTGTGCTCTCTGTCACTATCTCTGTCTTTCTCTCAAATAAATAAATAAAATCTTTAAAAAAAATAGAGTACCTGCATTAACCATTACATTTTGATACCCTTAGCATAGTATAATTGTCAACCCAATAGAATGGATTCTTTAGATTAGCTAAAACAAAGGGTAGAGTAGACTCCGTAGGAAATACAGATTTTATAATAGTCTATATGACAAAAGACAAGGGTTTTTAATTGGTTATCATCTGGATATGAACAGGAATAACTGCTTTTTAAAAGGTTAACACCATCCCAGATTTCTGGCAAAGAAAAATATGATTTAGCAAAATGAAGGCAATTGTCCCACTGTATTCTGACTATTCCAACCAATAGATTATGCTAGAATATTTCATCTAAGTCTAGTGCCGGAGTTTACAAATAACACTATCAGACTCAAGATGTCTAGTATATAAGCCAAAATGATGTTCAGTCCAGTGATCACTTCATATGAAATGGGACAGAAACTTGTCAAAGAGGCCAGGTAATAACAGTTTTTGGATATTCCAAGAGTCATTGAAAGAAAGAGTATGATCTGTGAGGTCATGGAGCTAATATTTCAGCTCAAGACTAGAAGAAACTACCTAAATGTTCAAAGTCTTCCACAGTGGTCAGAACTGCCTCATTATGCAGCAACATAGCAGAAGTTTGAGGAAGGGTCTGGATGATTCTTTGTTGAACATCTCATCTGATGGAAAATGGTATTAATTGAAGTTCCATTCCGACAAAGTTGTTTTAGGAATTTGGCTTTTCAAAGGTAGTTTTTAGCCAAAAAATCCCACACACAAAAAAAAAAAAAACAAAAAAATTTCCCACACAATTGTAAATTTAAAAACATCAAATTAGTATAGGCTTCTCCAAACTCATATTAGCACATAATGATGGGCAACACTGCCATTAAACTTGAAAGAATGAAACTTAAGATGAAATTCTACTTACTTACTTATCATATGTTTTGCAAAAATATCAAAAGCCCAATTTCAAAAGGATATTTTCCTGCAACTTTAGTGTCTTTAATTAAGTACTTTGGCTTTGGGAAGATACTGAAATAAATAGAAGTGTGCATGTGAAGTGGTTGATTGTCCTGTCAAGATGACCTGTATCCCAACTGCTCAAGTGATGAGTGAGGAAGGCAGAAAAGGTTCATGTAATTAGAGAAATGAATTCTGGGTAACCCCAAAGAACATGTCTTGTGAGTCATTCATGTTAACATTTCTTTGAACTTTGTCTATCCTAAGGGAGATGAAGCAATTACATAGACATAATGTCTTCCCCTTTCAGTACAATGCATCCCACATTCCTCCGTCCATTCATCATCATCAGCAGTATTTGTGTTCAGTGCTGTCATGCAGAGCTATTTGCCAACAATTATTAAAAAAAAGAAACCAAAAGGTTATGCATTAAGGAGACCAAGCAAAACCAATTTTCATAATCTGTACTGTAAAGACATCAATCTATTAAGGGGGAAAAGTCACAAAGGAGCCACCGAAGGATACTCTTGCATCAGTGGTTATCTCCAGAGAGCGAAGAAGTAAATGAAGTGTTTAATCTATCACTAATGATTTCTCTTTGAACAGAATCCACAATGGCTATGACAGTCGTACAGCAGCCTAATCCTCCGTTTCCTGTCCATTTGACCTACAGTCTCACTCACTGCTTGTGAAAACTTGTTTCTCTGGAACTTCATCATTACCTGCTTTTTTTTCTTCCAAACAACAACAGTAACAAAAATACTCTAAGATTTTATTACCAGAGGCATTTCAAGCATCCTGTCTGATACAATATTGCTCCTATCTCTCCCAACTTCTTAGATAAGAAGGAGAATATTCTAAATATATTTTTCTCTTCTCCTCTTCTTCCCTCTCCTCCCCTTTTCCTTTCCCATCCCTTCTTTCTCTTCTCTCCTCCTCTTCCTTCTCCCCTACCTCTGGAACTCATATTTCCCTGAAAAATTTAATTTTTCTTCTGTCCCAATCAGCCTTCTCATACAACTAATAAAATAACACTTCTATAGTGCCCGTCATGTACCAGGCAGAGTTCTAAGCACATTACCTATATTGGCTTATTTAATCCTTTCAACAATTCCAGGAGATATGCAGTATTATTATAATACTCTTCTGTAGAAAGAAAACTGAAGCATGGAGAGGTTATGTAATTTGCCAGTGGTCATGAATACAGGTTTTGTGGTTCCAAAGTCTATGCCTGAACCAGTGACATATACCACTCCTTTAACACTAGGGTTTTTTAGAGCAGTGACTTCCTTTGAGACTGAAGAAGAAGGGAACTATCATCCTGGGTTTCTAATTTATGCTAGTTACCCAACATATGTTATCTAGTTAGATCTCTGTAACAAGTTAGGCATTATTATCCCTGCTTTCCAGACAACATTAACAACTTAATTAGCTTTTACATGAGGCGTCATCTTTGGGATGGTCCTCTTGCTCATTCTGGTACCCTGGCCTCCCAGAAACTCTAGAAAATTTGCATTAGTCAAAGCTTCATCTTCCTTCCTTCCTTCCTTCCATCTATCCTACTCTCCTTCCCTGCCCCCTCCTCCTCTTCCTCCCTTTCCCCCTTCCTCCTCTTCGTCCTTCTCCTCCACCCCTCCATCACTTTCCTTTTCTCCTTCTCCTCCTCCTCTCTCTTCCTTCTCCCTCCCCCCCTCCTCCTCTTTCTTCCTTCTCACTATTTTGATTTACTCTAAGGAATTCCTTCTCTCATCTGGGAGGCCTAGGAAACCTACAATATCCTCTGGTTGTGAATCATATTGCTGACTCTGATCTGCATCACACATTTTTCCCCCTTTCTTTCTTATCCCAAATCCTGAAATGGGATATTAAAAGGAAATGATTAAAGGAAAACTATATGCATCACATTATAAAAATTATTAGGTTGAACCATATGAAACAAATCCATGCAAGTCAAAAAGGGCAACTTAATATGGATCAATATCTTATAAGTTTTACAATCTCCACTTTTATTTCCATAATTTGGAAAATATAAATTACAGAAAAAAGACTAATTTTAAGGGAAAATATAATTCTATTACCAAGAAAAAGTGTCAGTATGTTTTATATAATTTTATTTCTTGTATAAAATCATTATAAGTGTAGACTAAGCATTCCTGGCAGCTAGCATTTGCCATGCTGCCAAACCTCACAGGAAAATTAAAAAATACATTGTTCTCTATGAGAATAAAAATAAAGCATATGAAAATCTGTGGAATGCAGGTGAACAGTGCTGAGAAAAGTTATAGCACTGAATACTTTTAAAAGGAGAAGACTCTCAATTTATTAATCTAATTTTCCATCTTAAGAAACTGGAACAAGAAAAACAAAGCAAGAGAGAAAGGAAATAATAAAGATCAGAACAGAACTCAGTGAGCTTGAAAATAGAAAAAACAATAGTGAAAAAAGACTTAGCTTTTGGGGCATCTGGGTGGCTCAGTGGGTTAAAGCCTCTGCCTTCTGCTCAGGGCATGATCCCAGGGCCCTGGGATCAAGTCGCTCATCGAGCTCCCTGCTCAGCGGAGAGCCTGCTTTTCCCTCTCCCTCTGCCTGCTGCTCTGTCTACTTCTGCTCTCTCTCTGTCAAATAAATAAATAAAATCTAAAAAGAAAAAGACCTAGTTCTTCGACAAGATCAGTAAACCTCTAATAAGGCTAACAACGCAAAAAGTGGGGGGTGCAGAGAAGAGAGAAGACATATTGCCTATGTCAGGAATGAAACAGGTGATATACTACAGACCCTGCAGACACCAAAAAGATAATGGGGAATACTATAAACACCTCCCTACACATAAATTTGACAGTTTAGTTGAAGTGGACCAATTCATCAAAAATTACAAACTATCACAACTCATTCAGTATGAAATAATTTGAATAGTCCTATAACTAATAAGGAGATTGCATTCATAATTTAAACTCCCCACATACTTTCCATTTCATTTTATGTGGTTAGTACTAGCTGATACTAAAACTCAGCAAAGATGCTACAAGGTTTAAACAATAACAACAACAAAAACTACTGACCAATATTCTTCATGAACATATACACAAAAATGCTCAATAAAATATTAGCAAATTGAATCCTGTAACAGGCAAAAAGGGTACTATACAACAACCATGTGGGATTAATTACAAGAATGCATTGGTGGCTCAATTGTTAAAAATCAGTCAATACATTCCATTATTAATAGACTAAAATCACATGATCATATCAACTAGTGCAAAAAACTCATTTGATAAAGAAATTTTTTTTTATTATAAAAACTAATCAAACACAGAATAAAAGGGAACTTCCTTAACCTGATATAAGGTATCAGGTAAACAAGGCACAACTAACTTAATACTTAATGGTGAAAGACTAAATGTTTTCAAAGACAAGAATGTTTACTATCAAATCTTCTATTCACCATTGTACTAAAAGTTTTAGCCAGTGCAGTAAAACAAGTGAAAGAAGTAAAAAGCATATAGATTAGAAATGAAGAAATAAAAATCACCTGACTTCTAGATGACCTGATTATCTATGTAGAAAATCCCAGAGGAATTGCAACAAAAGCTCTGAGGATAAATAATTAAGTTTTGCAAGGTTACATGTTAGAAAGACAACATAAATGTCATATTTCTTTTTTTTTTTAAAGATTTTATTTTCTTATTTATTTGACAGAAAAAGAGAGAGAGCACAAGCAGGGGCAGCAGTAGGCAGAGGGAGAAACAGGCTCTCCACTGAGCAAGGAGCCCAATGTAGGACTGGATTGCAGAACCCTTGGATCATGACCTGAGCTGAAGGCAGACATTTAATCGACTGAGCCACCCAGGTGCCCCTATCAATCATACTACTAAATACAAACAATGAACCACTGGAAATAACATTAAAAAACAACAACACATATGATGGTTACATATAAAAAAAGAACTACTTAGGTATAAATCGAAAAAGATGTACAAGATCAATATACTGATAACTACAAAATGACAATGGAAGTACAAATCTTTAACCTCTTTGGTTAGGTTTATTCTTAGGTATCTTGTGGTTTTTAGTGCAATTGTAAGTGGGATCAATTCCTTGGTTTCTTTTTCTGCTGCTTCATTAGGTATTTAGAAATGCAAGAGTTCTGTGATTAATTTTATGTTGTACAACTTTGTTGAATTTATGTATCAATTCTAGTAATTTTTGGTGGAATCTTTTATGGAACACTTATGAAAGGAATGAAGAGGACATAAAGAAATGGAAAAACAGTCCACACTCATGGATTGGAAGAACAAATATTGTTAAAATCTCTATCTTACCCAGGGGCATCTGGATGCTCAGTTGGTTAAGCATCTGCCTTCTGCTCTGATCCCAGGGTCATGGGAATGAGCCCTTCACTGGGCTCTCCGTTCAGCAAGGGAGTCTGCTTCTCCCTATATCCCTCCCCTATTCCTTCACTTTCTCTCCTTCTCACTCACTCTCTCTCAAATAAATAAATAAAATCTTGAAAAAAAAATCTATGTTACCCAAAGCAATCTACACATTTGCAGTCCCTATCAAAATAAGAACAGCATTTTTCACGGAGCTAGAACAAGCAATCTGAAAATTAATATGGAACCACAAAAGACAAAAATAGTCAAAGTAATCCAGAAAAAGAAAAGCAAAGTTGGAGGAATCATGATGTTGGACTTCAAGTTTTATTACAAAGGTGTAATCATCCAAACATTATCAGATAAATGGCCAGTATCCAAAATCTATAAAGAACTTATGAAATCAACAGCCAAAGAACAAATAATCCAGTCAAGAAATGGGCAGAAGACCTGAACAGTCATTTCTGCAAAGAAGACATCCAAATGTCCAACAGACACATGAAAAAATGCTCCATATCACTTGGTCTCAAGGAAACATAAATCAAAACCACAATGAGATATCACATCATACCAATCAGAATGACTAAAATTAACAAATTAGGAAATGACAGATGTTGGTGAGGATGCGGAGAAAGGGGAACCCTCTTACACTGTTAGTGGGAATGCAAGCTGGTGCAGCCACTCTGGAACACAGTATGGAGTTCCCTCAAAAAGTTCAAAATGAGGCTACCTATGACCGAGCAAAGGCACTAGTAGAAATTTACCCAAATGATACAAAAATACAAATCGAAAGGGGCACATGCACCCTAATTTTTATAGTAGCATTATCAACAATAGACAAACTATGGAAAGAGCCCACCAACTGATGAATGTTATATATACACAGTGGGATATTAGCCATCCAAGAGAATGAAATCCTGCAATTTGCAACGATGTGGATGGAGCTAGAGAGTATGATGCTAAGTGAAATAAGTCAGAGAAAGACAAATCTATGATTTCACTTGTATATGGAATTTAAGAAACAAAGCAAATGAACATACAGGAAGGAAAAAGAGAGAGGGAAGCAAACCATAAGAGACTCTTAAATATAGAGAATGAACTGAGGGTTGATGGAGGGAGGTGGTTGGGAAGGGGTTAAATGGGTGATGAGTATTAAGGAGGGCACTGGGACAAACAGTGGGTGTCGTATGTAAGTGATGAATCAGTAAATTTTATACCTGAAACCAATTTTCCTATATATGTTAACTAACTAGAATTTAAATAAAAACTTGGAGAAAAAAATGATGATGAAAGAAAAATTTTTTAAAGATTTTATTTATTTATTTGACAGAGAAAGGGAGAGGGATTGAGAGAACAGTGGGAGGAGGGATAGAGGGAGAAGAAGACTTCCTGCAGAGCAGGGAGGCTAGTACTGGACTTGATCCCAGGACTCTGGGATCATGACCCAAGACGAAGGCAGACGCTTAACCAACTGAGCCACCCATGCACCCAATGAAAGAAAATTCTTAAAGAAACTTAAATATATTGGGATGCCTTGGTGGCTCAGTTGATTAAGCACCTGCCTTTGGCCAGGGTCATGATCCCAGAGCTCTGGGATCTAGTTCTGCATCTGGCTCCTTGCTCAGTAGGGAGCCTGCTTCTCCCTCTACCTGCTGTTCCCACTGCTTGTTCTCTCTTTTACCTGCTCCCTCTCTAATAAATAAAATTTTTTAAAAACCCCAATAAGTGAATAGATATACTATATTTGTAGATTGGATATATAATATAGTTAAGATATTTATTTTCCATCGAGATATTTATTCTCCATTAATTGACCTATAAATTTAGCACAATTTCAATGAAAATTATAGCAGGACTTTTGTAGAGCTTAAAAAGTTGATTTTAAATTTTATGTGGAAAGGCAAGGAACTAGAATATATCAAAAAATTTCAAAAAGATAAAATCCCTAATTTTAAGACCTGTTATACAGTTATGGTAATGAAGTTAGTGTGATATTAGCAAAGGGACAGACATACGGATCAACAGAATAGAATAGAGAATCCAGAAATTGACCCAAACAAATGTGGGTGATTGATTCTTAATAAAGGTCCAAAGTTAGCTCACTGAGATAAGCATAACCTTTTGACAACTGGCATTGGAAAAATTGGATAGCCATGGACAAAGAATTGAACTTTGGTCTAACTCATACCCTATACAAAAATTAACTCCAAAGGGATCATACATCTAAACATAGAACAAAACAAAACAAAAACCCTGCAAAATTCCAAAGAAAACAGAAACTCCCTATGACATTACATTAAGCCAAGAATTCTAAGAAAGAAAATATTGATAAATTGAACTTCACAAAATTAAAGCTTTTGCTCTGTGAAAGATACAGTTAATAAAATGAAAAAGACAAATCACAATCTGAGAGAAAATAATTGCAAATCATATATCCAATCTCTAGAATATAAAAAGAATTCTCAAAGCCCGATAACAATAAATACAACAACAACAAACAACCCAATTTAAAAATGGGTAAAAGGTTTTAACAGAGATATCAACAAAAAGGACATATGGATGGCAAACCAAGCACATAAAAATGTTCTCCATTATTAGCCATTAGAGCAATCCAAATTAAATCCACAGTAAAGTATTACAACACACCTATTAGAAATTTTAAACTTAAAACACCATCAACACCACCACCAAAACCAACTATAATATCAAGCACTATAAAAAAAAAAGAAGCACTAGAACTTTCATACATGTTAGTGGGAATACAAAATGGTATAGCCACTATGGAAGAGAGTTTTGGAGTTTCTTAGAAAGTTAAATATATGTTTACCATATGATTTAGGAATCTTACTCCTAGGGGTATGTAAAATTAAAACTTATATCCACACAAAAACATAGTGAAATGAAAGCTTACATTCACACTAGAAATCCTGTACATCAATGTTTTATTCATAATAGCCCCCAGTTAGAGACAACCCAGATGTCTCTTAATGGGTGAATAAACTATGGTCTATCCATTGAATGGAATACTGCTCAATAATAAAAAGGAATGAATTATTGCTATATCAACATGATGAATCTCAAAGCTATGATGCGTGGAAAAAGCCAGTCTCAAATGTTACATACTGTATAATTTTCTTTATATGACATTCTGGAAAAGGCAAAACTAAAGGGATATGGAACAGATCAGTGATTTTTGTTATACATAGCTCTTTGTCCACTGTCTAGAAGTTAAAATTTCTGGAAAGTTATTGCTACTTTTAGTTAAGCAAAAGAGAGTATGTGGGGAAAATTTTTTTCTTCCTTTCATATCTAAGATGGCATATTGCTAAGGTTCTTCTCAATATGAAAGGGTAAATTCATTGTCATCACCTTTCTCTTTAATTCAGAAATTGTCTGGAAGATAAGGTTTCTGAAATCAGTAGTTACTTATTGAAATATTCTATTCATTTGATACTTGGAAAGAAAGCCTAGATTGTAATAGTGACGCTTTCAAGGATTTTAATAATGATAAAAAATGAAGGTGTCAGATCTTTTTGATTTTTTTAAAATAAAATAGAACTAACAAAAATTAGAAACTGAATGTAATATCTTTTGTCAATTTAAGCCTTGTTACTCTAGTGGGGAGGGTATGGGGAGAGAGCATGGAGGAATTATGAAATCTTGGGTTATGGCTCTTGAACTTGACTGTGCATCACAATCACACGAGAGCTTTCTCTGACAGATTGGCGGGCCCCACACCTCCAGCACATTTCTCTTTGGATAGACAGAACAGCAACAGGAACAATTCTAGTGTAAAACTGCCTTGCTGTTTCAGGCACTGCACCACCATTTTGGGGTATTTCTGCCAACTCAAGGGACTGGCCAAATGATTTAGAAGGGAACAAGAATGGCAAAAAGCTGGGTGCATTGCATGTCTTCAAGGCCATTGCTTAGTTTTCTTTGGACCCTTGCACTAAACAAATGGATTTCTGTTAAATTTAAACTTTGGTTATTCTCACAGTAGAAGAATCATAAATGACCCAGTCTGTACATTGCTGTCCAGAGATTTCTCTTTTTGGTATTAAGGAGTGGAGCCACATGATCTCCTATAATCTTATTATAGATTCAGTGGTGCACCTGAATTTAAGTCAGGGTTCTTCTGGAAACACACAACCACCATTACAGGTATTCTTCTTGGCTATATTTCAGTTACATGAGAATTGCTTTAACTATTCTGACTCTTCTGATCTCTTTCCTTTTACTGTATTTAGCACTAACTCTCTTCCCTTTTACTATATTTAGCATTAACTTTAAATTAGAATGTATGTGGTTGAAAATAGATTTTCAGCCACAGCATAAATTTATAGATGTGATTTTACTGCAATTCAATTTCCTTTAAAGAAGGGATGACATATTATCAATATTTAACTCTGTGCTTATCCGTTCTGAGTATTTCACTTGTAATTATCAAGTTGTTACACACTGGTTGTCATTTCTATTAAGCACACTTTTTACTCAAATAATACACATCTGAATGGAGTTTCCTTCTCTCACCTCAAACTTCATTCTCCCTGCAGTCAGGACAACAACAAAAGAACCAATGAAACATAACTACAATTTACAGATATCATGTATTTTATGAGTTGGAAATTTTTAATGTCCTATAGAAAAGATATGGAAATAGAAGGGACTGTAAAAATTATTTGATTTAGCTATTTTGTTTTACATATTTAAAAAATATTTAGAGCACATGGGTGGCTCAGTCAGTTGAGTGTTCAACTCCTGGTTTTGGCTCAGGTCATGATCTTACAGTTGTAGGGTTGAGTTCCACATTGGGCTCCATGCTTGGTGTGGAGTCAGCTAGCAATTCTTTCCCTCTCCTTCTCCCTATGCCCCTTAGCACAGGCATACTCTCTCTTTCTCTAAATAAATAAATAAATAGATTAATTAAAAAATATTTTTTTAAAAAAAGGAAATGAAAAGAAAAAAATGTGTGAGATTCACAAAGGTTAGGTAACTTGCTTGACCCTAAGCTACTTAGGGTCACACAACTAAGCTACTGACTGAACCAGTACTAGAAATGGGCCTCCTAGTGGTTGGGAAAGTCAATTAAAAGAAATGAACAGATGTACTGTCTGCTGGCTAACATAACGCGATTAAAAAAAAAAAAAAAAAAGAAATGACCTGAATCCTAGCATCTCAAAGGATGTATAAATTATTATAATTCACTTAGGTCTGTTTGATGAGGCTTTTAAAAATCTCATAATTCAGATATATTCTGATAAAAAAATAATGCACTGCAGGATTTAGATACTGATTTCCTTCCAAATAGTTCATTAAAATATTTGATTTAAACCAAATAAAAGTGATCATTAATGATGTAGTCCTGCTGACTTCTGAGTGGTACAGGGAGAAACTTGCAGAAGGAATGAAGGAATGGAGGAATGAAGAGCTAAAGTGAAACCATAAGAGAAGTAAATGGCCCAATGACAATGTATCTGGAATAAACTTTTCTATAATAACTTTCTCAACATTCAACTTTCTCAATTTCTCAACATCAATATTTATTTTTCAGACTTATATTTTCCTCCACTCTGTGTGTTTTTACCATAGCTTCAGACACAGGTAGTTAAATGTTAGTACTGGTGGCAATATTAAATTCTACTTGAATATTATTAATAATAATGAATATGATTTCAGGATCAGGATTATTTGTTTACCATTTATAATTATTATTTAATGTATGTTAGTTTTTTAATCCTTAACACCAACTAATAAGGTAGTTCTACTTATTATCAATATTGCCATTTTCCAGTTGAAAAAATAAAGGAAGAGCAAGGTAAAGCTACTTGTTTAAGATATTCAGCTCATAATTGGTAGAACAGGGTCTTAAACCCAGGGATTTAAAACCAAATTTTTAATAATTCCACTCTTCTTTCTCTTAATTGAAATTCAGATTAGAAATATTTAAAAAGAAGATAATTTATGTGAATCAAAACAAATTACTCACGGAAAATAAAAACATTTTCAAACAGAAATTTAGCAGACGCACTGAGATATTAGTCCATCTGGTTTTTTTGGGTAACAATTACTGTTATTATATCTTCTTTAAACAAAAACCTGAGATTTTCATATCTGAGAAATGCAAGGATTTAAACATTTTATAATATAAACATTCTTTGTCTTAAACTCAGGATGACTAGAACCACAATCTTGAAAGTCATTCAAACTGGGTTCTTTTTTCAACAAGTATTTACTTGTTACTATTACAAACAGCTTAAAGAATTTTGAGATACAGTTCTTACCTTCATGGAAGTTGCTATCAGAAAAACTGGTCATTCACATTGCACATTAGACAACGACATACATAAAAATGGGATATTAGCTTTAGTTAAGTTTCACAGTGAATACTACCCATGTAATCCCTTTGCTAGATGTATTCCAAGTAGGGGTAGAGAATGGGGATCATTTATGGTAAGTTTCATGAAGGAGGTGAGCTTGAGTTAGAACCTGAATGCTGGGTAAGATGAAGACAGTGGTGAGGTGGGCTTACTAAGTGTGAAGTAGGATCAGCTTGGTATGTTCAGATGATAGTGAGGAGACCGCTGTGGCTGAAACAAGGTAGCAGAGAGAACAGTTAGGTGGGTAGGGTTGGGTGTACTCTTAGGTTTAGGAGTTTAGATCTTAAAGCAGCATAGGACTATGAGAGGTTATAAGATGATGTTGAAATGTTTTAGGATGATAATAACAAAGACACTGTGAATAGATTGGAAAGGGACAATCTCAAGTTCAGGAGAATAGCTAAGAGACTGGAGCACACATCCTGATATGAAACAGAAGATATGAAAGACAAGGGATTGTATGTGCCTCCTGCAGAGATGTCAGTCAAGCTAACTGATAAGCAGGACTATTCCCTGGGGAGGTAAGTTAAGACAGGGCCAAAACAAACCATATCAGAAGAGATAAGAATTCCAGAGCTCAAAAGTCAAGAAGCTAAATCTATTTTCAGTTACAGGATCCAACATGGGGCTGAGAACTAGAGATGAAGCCAAAAGGATCTGGGTGAAGGCAAGACCTGACCAGGGGTGAGGAGATGGTATGGGGCAATGTGCAAATGCTGGGAGAAGGGCTAGAGTTTGCCTGTAGAAATGACTAGGTTGGCTAAAGCTCTTCTTTCCCATAGCCTACCTATTAGTCATTCTGAGCAGAGGTTGGACAGTCATCAGTCTGGCTTATGAAACATTAGGAAGCCTACTGTAGTTGCCAGCAGTTCTTGTTGGGCATTTGACCAGTTAAAATTTTGAGGAACTTGGAAAGCCTAGATTGGTTCTAGGCGCTTTCTCAGGACTTTGCTTTTCTCTGAAATGAAAGAGTATTTTGGGTAACCACAAATTTTGCACGATCTGAGTTTTGAACTTCAGAGAGATTGCAAGATGGAAATGAATTCAAGAAAATTGCAAAGCTGAATCAAGATGTTTAAAAATAGATAAAACCTAAAATTAAAATAATATAATTTTAGAGTGGGAAGGGACCTTAGAAATTATTTACAGTTCCCCACCTGCAGTCTAAGCTAGAGTCTCAAAAATAACATTCACTATTGTGTTAAGAGTGTTTTTATACCACCAAGAATATTTCTATATAGTTCATAGCATTTAAATCTTCCCTTTTGTAATAGATTGGAACCATAGAGAAATGATTTTTTTAAAAGGTTTATTTATTTTAGAGAGAGTGAGAGAGAGAACAGGGGGTAGGGTGGGGGAGGCAGAGGGAGATGGAGAGAGAAACTCAAGAGGACTCCAAACCAATGCAGGACTGGATCTCATGACCCTAAGCCAAAACCAAGAACTGGGTGCTCAACTGACTGTGCCACTCAGGTGCCCTCATAGAGAAATGTTAAAATCTGCAATAATAAACTACCATGCATCTTATTATAAATCCCACTGATAATATTCATTAAGGAACAAAATAAATCGAGACACTTAGATATAGATGACAGTATAAAAAATAATCAAGATCTATTGCCAAAAATTACAAAAAGTTGTCTTCAATGATGTATTTGAGAATTCCAATGGAAAATTTCTAGCCTTGTTAATACTACTATTTTACGGTTGTGCCCCATATGTAAGTACATGTGAGATATTTAAACAGTAACATCTCATTTGTTGCTGCCAGTGAGAAGAACTGACAGGATTACTGGAAGTCATATAGAACCAGTGATGAATGTACCAGTGGGAAACATTTTAGGAAGCATAGAAAAAGATATTTTTTACTTTAAATCTGAACATTGACCATGCCCAGAAAGGGACCAGGGATATTCACCTATTAAATTTCAGTCTAGCATGAGCAAATGAGCAACCATAAACATTAAGGTAATAAAAGAGAGAGATCCATGAGGAATCAGGATTTTCATTAGCTACACCTGGCTAAGTTTTTCATCAACTCTCTCTCTAGAGAGGAAGTGACACTAACACCAGGACCAAAGAAACCTATTCAATATTATTTTTAGTATGTATATATGTATTTATGTTTATAAATAGAACTATAATTTTATTATTCCAGTGTCACTTTAATTGAGAGAGGTGGGATTATGAGCAGAAGACATTGGATTAATTTGTAACAGATTTTTCTTCAGCAAGTTGAGTACCTCCTGGCTCATTTGCTTCACTGTTTTTTTCTCATTAATTTGAGCATGGGACATATTCTTAAAAACCTTAGTACAGAATCAATCACAGAGACATAATCTGAAATAAAGTCATGTTTTTTCTCCACATTAAAAAAAGAAAAGACTAAAAGAGTATCAACACATCCTAACCAAACTATTTTCCCTGGAGAATGAATTTCCTGCTCACAAAATAGCTGTACATCCCATCTTATTCTAATTATAGTTTAAGTCAGATAATGAACTGTGAAAAGAATGTTACATGCCAGTGTACCTTGTCCCCATACTAACCAGCTTTGAACACACTGCAGTAAATGTCAGTTTGTCATTCCTTGTTTAAAATATGATTCTTGTGGTTCCTCTGGAGATAGCCAACTATAGCTTCAATGCTATTTAACTCCCTCCCCCCCGGACCCCCCCTCCCCCTGCCCCGAGCCACCCAGGCGCCCCTTCAATGCTATTAAGTCCTTTTTTGTTTTTTCTTTTAGATACTGTTGGGTAAGTTTAAATGTGCATCACTTTCCAATATAAGCCCTCATATATTGTAGATTTATAGTAGAATTCTTTGCTTTTCTGCAGTAAAACTATGGAAGTAAATTTGTGATTCATCTGTTCAGGTTGCAAAGCAGAATGACACATTTAAATTATGTTGACATCACTGACCAACTAGTTAGTAATGTCAGATATTTTCTAAAAAAAAAAAAGAAAAAAAAAAAAGAAAAAATCCTGATCTGAATATCTGTCTTGCTGAATTAGCTAATTTAGGGAAATGGCTCCAAGAAAGACAGATGAGTAATATGCATGCCCAAGATGACAGAAGTACGTGAATCATTTTTATAAACACGGAGCCTATCTCTCCAGTCTTACAAACATTCAAGGCTGATTTTACATGGGATGAATGAAAACCTTTGTGCCTTGCTGGTTCAGAGAGAGAGCACCGCAGATTACAATGAAGAGTTTGCCACTACAAGGCTTTCTCATTAGAAATCCACATTTATTTAACAATTTAGCTATACACTCAGGCTTGTGTTGGACTCCTGGGGCCTAAGTCACATGCAGTGATTAGTCAAGACAAACTCTAATAGGAAATGTCCATGGACCATTTAGATTTGTAAGAATGAGAAAAAAATGACCCCGGCTAAAAACTAATGGTGAATATGGGATATCCAAAGGAGGGTATCTTCTGTGAGAGACAGACCAGGGATATTTGGTCTTCTTGTCCCTGCAATTTATTAAAATTGACAAAATGGGAAGTTACTAGTTATCTCCAGTACAAATCAAACCTCTATGAGAAAAATATATTGAGCCTAAAAATAAATTATTTTTCATTGCCAGTTAAGTGCTCATCCTTGTCTAGTAGCTAATCCTTGAACTTGTGTGTACCTATCTTAAAATGACTGAAATGCAATGAAATAAATGGTGCCTGAAATACAAACATCACCAACATAAATGCATAAAAAAAGAGCTAAGGGAAATTTGAAACATTTCTGTGTAGTCAGACTTAATGGCACTTTGTCCAATGATTATTGTTTTCTAAATTTTTTTGATTACAGATATAAATGCTCTGGAAATCCCACACTGCCTTGACCATCTTTCTTTACTAACTGTCTAGGAATGCAAAAGTTTGGAGTTTGTGGAAATTCCTTTTTTGATTTAGTGTCATATGGAGATTGCTGAGAAGAAAATATGATTCTGTGTTTTTTAAAAATAAAAAAGTTCATAAATTCTTTGGAAGCCAATCAGTGATGAGCAGCTACATCCAGAAGAGAAGAGTGAGGCATTTCTTAATGAATCTATGAGAATTATATAATTTATTGTGCAGTGGAAGTAGCTTAGTAGAATAGCCCCACATGAAGCCATGGTTTAATTATTAGAATTCCCAAATGAGAGAAGAGGAAGACTAGAAAGGACTGGCCTCCTGGGAGAAATCCAGGTGTGCCAGATAGTTTTTTTTTTTAACTTAAATTTTTAAAAAGAAATTAATAATACACATCAATTATGGAGTATTTTCTATGTGCCAGGTACTGTGCTAAGTATTTCACATGCTCTATACCAGACTTCATATTAAACTCTTCTCACTAAGTAATCACAGGGACACTATGGTCACTATTACTGTGACCATTTTGCAGGTGAAGAAATGAAGACTAAGTGGCTTGTTTAAGTGACAAGTTTAAGTGGCAAGTGTAAGTGGCTTGTGTATGGTCGCACAGCAATGATTTGTGTCTATATTTGCCTAGCTTCAGAGCATACATTCAACACGCAACATTATAGAAATTGGAGCAACAAATGCCTTTATTTATTAAAAGCAAACAAATCTCTTAAGTAAAATTATTTAAACTGAGCAAAGTTTGATTCCAGTTCAATCTGCTGCACTACTTCTCATCTCTATTCTTGGGAATCATATCCAGCACAGAGTATAGTTGCTTAATAAGAAGAATTTTGAAGTTATTTCTTGTTCTCCCACTCCCTCCTCTTGCTTCTCCTCCTCACACTCATGTCACCATCCTCATAAACATTATACATTCTTGGCTTTAAGAATTATTTAGTTTAATACTCTTCTGAAATTTCAATTCTCCTTTTAACATTCCCACCCTGTGCTTGAATACCTCCCGTCAGGGAAAATTTCTCCCTACTGGTGCTGCTGATTCCATTTTTTGACTGCTCTGACAATGAGGAGTTTATCTTATATTAAAACTAAGAATTTTTTTCTGTGACTGAGTTTTACATGTTATTCCTAGTATAATGGCATGGCCTCAGAATAAGCTATTCTCAAAATTCATTTGCTGAGGAGACTAAATGTATTTCCGATAGAATAAGGTAATTGTTAAGTAAATGTGGTAAAAATTTCATGATTTTCTACTATTGGTAAATGGGAAGAGGACAAGTGAGGAGGAGAGGGGAGGGAGGCAAAGGAGAGGAGAGCAAAGGAGAAAGAATTTAAAAAGTGTTGAAATAGACTCTTTCAAAATGAATACAATGCTATTCTTCTATGAAGACCTAGCAAGCAAGTGGTTAAAAACAGAACGCCACAAAATTTCTCAGATAAATCAAAAAGTCTAAAATCTTCAACTAGGTTGTTTTTTTCTGTTGTTGTGTGGGATTTTTGTTGTTGTTGTTGTTGTTGTTAGTTTGTGTTTTGTAAATTGCTTCAGCCATTATGGAAAACAATATGGTGGTTTCTCAAAAAATTAAAAATAGAGCTTATCATATCATCTGGAAATTCTATTTCTGAGTATATATCCAAAGGGAATGAAAAAGGGATTTCAAAGAGATATAGGTACTCCCATGTTTATTATAACATTAATCACAACAGCCAACAAATGGAAACAACCTAAATGCTGGACACTGGATGAATGGATACAGAAGATGTGTGTATACACACATACACGCACATAGTGGAATATTATCAGCCATGAGAAAGAAAGACATTTTGCTCTTGTGCCAGCATGGTTGGACCTTGAGATCATAACACTAAGTGAGGTAAGCTGGATAAAGAAAAACAAATATAGATAATATCACTCATATGTAGAATCTAAAAAAGCCAAATAGGTAAAAACCATAACATGGTGATAACCAGGGGCTGGGGATTACGGTGATAGGTGAGATCCTGTTTAAAGGTACAAACCTGCAATGAGTAGTAAACAAGTCCTGCAGATCTAATGTACACTACAGTGAACACAAACAACAATATTCTATTAAATCATCAAACCTGCTAAAAGACTAGATATTAATTATCCTAACCACTAAAAGGAAATGATAATTATGTGATATGATAGAGGTGATAATTATTGTTACAATGACATTATAATATGTAAATGTATCAAATAAGTTGTATACCTTATTTTATAGAGTGATATATGTCAAGTATATTTTTTAAAAATTGAAATATTTCAGTGAATACCACCACTTCAATAAGAAGGAAGTCACATAAAAATGTAGTATGGAAATAGCATTATAGAAACTTGGAAAAAAAATGATAGGAGTTAAGCTATTAAAAATCAAACAGGTAGTAAATAGGTTAAATTCTCTGAGCTTCCAATTTCTTCATCTATAAAATCATGATGACAGTAGTTTAATTCACCAGTGGATTAATTTAGTTGTCAAAAGCTACCAAACAGGGGCGCCTGGGTGGCTCAGTGGTTTGGGCTGCTGCCTTCCGCTCAGGTCATGGTCTCAGGGTCCTGGGATCGAGCCCCGCATCGGGCTCTCTGCTCCGCAGGAAGCCTGCTTCCCTCTCTCTCTCTCTCTGCCTGCCTCTCTGCCTACTTGTGATCTCTGTCAAATAAATACATAAAATCTTTAAAAAAAAAAAAAAAGCTACCAAACAGTATATGCGCCATTGTATGATTTTGTAGGATTAAGTGCACAGAAAAAGTTCTTGAAAGACCTAGAATGGATGACTTTGGTTACATGGGTGCTTGGATTCGCCCTACATTAAACAAATATTTATTGTGTTTATATAGTGTGGTTCTTTAGACATTAATTTTAACTCCCTATTTTTTTTCTTTTGATGTATAATTTTTTAATTGTGGCCAAATACACATAATACAAAATTAGTCATTTTAACCATTTTTAAGTATACAGTTTCATGACATTAAGTATATTCACTTTTATTTTTAGTATAAAGCTAGCATTCTGTTTTATTTTTAAAATTAAAAAAATTTAATTGAAGTACAGTTGACATCAGCCCTCCGTTATTAAAAACAGTTCAAAGCAGGAATAATTTTCTGAAAGTCAATTAAAAATGAAAAACAAAAAAATGAGAACTTCACCAACTTCCCACTCCTGCCAGATTCTGAAAAGCAGACCAAAATGAGTAAAGGAGGACAAATTCAGCCAAATTTACAGTGACCAAGATGCCAAACACTGATGTCCACTTTTAAAAAATAATACGTCTGAGATTAAATTATAATGTTGAGCAACTCGCTTTTACTTAAAGGGGCAAAAACTATTTGTAGCTAAATTATCTAGGGTCCATGTCAAAAGTTACCTAGTGTTTATATCTTTGTAAGACTTCTTTGATCTAAAAGTTTAGAAATTTTAAAAGCTCTTGGTTAGACTCTAGAAAAGATGGTCATCATAATTTCAGGGAATAGAAGAGTCTCCTTAGCATCGGGTAACAGACCCTTCATGTCAGAGGCAGTATATTGCAGAACTGTTTCATATTGTCCATATGAAATTTTGTGAAGGCTCTTTCCCTGATTAAAAACTGTGGCATGCAGCATCTTCTGTCTCCACAGGTAAAAAGAATGGTGCTTGGGTAAGTGATATGTATGGTGCTAAATAATGTAGTCCTTGGAGAACCTTTGGCTCAGGGCCTGTTTTACCAAGAGATCTCACATAGCCTATGACATCAAATGTGGGTGTTTCATGAACAGTCATATTAGATTGCTAGTTACTCTATTTTGCTATAAATGTATTTTTATTTGAAATTTCCAATTTGACCATTTACACTGACAAGATTAACAGTGACAGTGTAGCAATAGTAGTAGTAGTAACACTGACAGGCACAGAGAGCTTGTTCGTTAATGCAGTAGGTATAACAAAGAGGCATCTGATAAAGTGGTAGGTATTACTGGGAGTAGTTACATACTATCCAGGGAAAAAAAGAGATTTTGTTGAGAAAAGACAAGAGTCATTAGAAAGATTAACTGATATCAGAGCCCCACAATGAAAAGAGAGAGCATGAAATTGTAGTAAAGAGAGTAGTATATAGGGTATCAGAAATCCTGAGTTTGAGGCTAGGTTGTCACTTACTAATGTTGTGCCATTGGATAAGTCATTTAACTTCCTTGATCCCAAGTTTTCTTATTTCTTAAGTATGGATAATAATTACTGGTGCTTTCCCTACTCATGCTAGAAGGAAATCTAGTAAGATGGGTTTCTCCCAGGAAGTAAATGTCCTTCATCCTGAGACAGAAAAGGGGATGGGTATTGGAATGCAAAAGACAGAGGGGATTTCTTCACTTTTGGAGTTCAGTGGTGGAGGTGGAGAGGGAATAGGTGGTGTTGGGCCTCTGTCCTGGAGATCCCTCTGGAGCTAGACACTCTGTGGCACTACTGATAAGCAGTAAGGGACACACCTGTGGGTGTTACTTAAAATAGCTTTAGGAACTAACTTGCTGAAACACTGAGAACCTCAACCCAGAGTATCACTAACCTGATAATACTCAACACATTTCTTCTACTCCAAACCTAGAGAAACTGCTTCTAAATCACCTGTGTTCCAACAGCAATACTTGAAAACACTTAAAATCCTCAGTTATTTGATAATTTTTTTCTGGTTTCTTTCCTTTAGGTGATGGTACCCAAGTTGCTTCACTTCCTAAGGTGCAGAATAATCCATCTCTTAGAGTTATAACAGGAAGGGAGACCCTGAGAAGAAAAAAGGGATGTTCTTGCAACAATGGGATGGGAGCTCAGAATCATTTTATTAAATGATTAAATATTAAAATGAGTGGTCTCCATTTTGTGTTCCAATGTAGTTATGAATGTATTTGTATATGTATGTGGGGTGTGTGTGTGTGTGTGTGTGTGTGTGTGTGGTGTGCATGTACAATTGCCCTTTGGAAACTCTGAAGTATTATGAAACCTCTTTGCACAGTCATTTGGCTGTATTAGTCAAACAAGTAAACAACCTGGAAGCTGGAAGTAATATTTAGAGGATATAAATGATTTAAGTGATGAAAATAACATTGGAGGGTAGGCCAAGACGAACACCTGAAATAGACAGATTTCAATTTTTCAAAAAAGAACATCAGTAGAAGGAAGCTATTATGGACTGAACCATGACTCCTTCCCACTCTCCCCAAATTCATATATTGAAGGCTTAACTCCTAATGTGACTGTATTTGAAGACGGGGACTTCAACTAGGTAATTAGGGTTACATGAGATCATAACAGCGACCCTCTATTCAGGTAACACTGGTGTCCTTATAAGAGGAGGAAGAGACAGCAGAGCTTTCTTTCTCCCTTGTATGCAGAATAAAGGCCAGAGATGAGACAGTAAAAAGTCAGCCATCTACCAGCCAGAAAGAGAGCCTTCACCAGAAACCAACCCTAATTGGCACCTTGATCTTCTTAGAACTGTGAGAAATAAATTTCTGTTGTTTAAACCATGCAGTCATGGTATTTTGTTATAGCAGCCCAAGCAGACTATAATTGAGGCCTTCCTGTCGAAAGCACCAACACCAGTTTGTGACAATTATGACCAAATGGGAAGCAGCACACTTGAGAGTGCTTGATTAAATATCATTGGAATGATGGATGGATTGAGTTGTAGAAGCAGAGCATAGTAATTTATGGATATGATAAATTATGAAGACAATAACAGCAACAGCAAAAAAATATCAATAGAGTAGAGTGCACAGTGGGGGAAGTGTATGGTGCTTGGTGCCAGGCTGTCAGAGTTCAAAGCCTACCTCCAACACCTGCTAGTTGTATGACCATGGGCAAGTTACATAAAGTGTAAGATGGTAAAACTACAATACACCTTCTATGTAATATACCTACAATGAATTATACTTAAAAGTTTTTTTAAGTGTACCTTTTTACTTTAAAAGTCTGATCACTAGAGTAATACTAACTGCCCTAGAAAGCACTCAGCCCTGAATCATATAATTCTCACTTTCACACATCATAAAAATATTCACTTTTGTTTTCAAATCAAAATCATTAAAATATATATAAACCCATTACCTGTTTTCCTAAGGACATGAAATAGCAGGTTTGATTCCTAAATGACTAACAAAATAACTCTACTGAAGAAGGACATAATGATTTTAATATTCTCTGTAAATTGACGTCATCTTAGGGCTTAAATCCTGGTGGATGCCTCATCCCCAATATTGTAATTCTTTTTGTCT
Source organism: Mustela nivalis (assembly GCF_964662115.1). Classification (NCBI taxonomy): domain Eukaryota; kingdom Metazoa; phylum Chordata; class Mammalia; order Carnivora; family Mustelidae; genus Mustela; species Mustela nivalis. The sequence continues at coordinate 46,207,418 of NC_139020.1, forward strand.
CAGTGACATAAAACCTGTGTCTTAGTGACATAAAACTTGTGTCATAAAACTAAATAGTAATTTGGATAAGCCAATATCAAGGAAAAGAACATGCTCTGATGTTCCCAAATTGGGGAGGGGGGGGACCTAGAAAGGTAACAGCCAGTTGCCATGGAGCTCATGCCGAAGGGGTGATTTGCGCCTTCTCTCTGGGACTCATTCAGTTCAGTCTAATTAGAATTCTTGGTGCTTATAATCACTGAAAAGATTAATCTAATGGGTGTATTTCTAGGAAGTAGTGGAATTTGTACAACCTACGTTGTAGGTTTCCAGAAAAATTCACACAAAAATTCCAGAAAAATGACACAAAGTGTTATAATTAGATTAGGAAAGCAGAGCCAAATGATGGAAGAATAAGTTTGCTTTACTTCATGTTAAGACTTGAGTTATTAACCTCAGTTAGCTTGGTTAGCTCATCTGCTAAACTGTGTTCTCCTTTGAGATGAATTTCCTTGTAAAACTATTCACGTTGGTCATTACAGACTGAAGATGGTTTTTATCTCATCCTAATGCACTTGTAAAGAAACCCCTTTCTGACAGCTTTCTATTGCTAGGCTAATGGAACTGCCTGAGTTTATGATTATAAATGGCCTGTGGTTAGCCCTATTGGTTTTGGCAAGTAAACACTCTTATTAGAAACCTCTTTTTTTTTTCTTCTAAGTCTTTTCATCAGTAGTTTTGGCAAAGACTTGGTTCATGATTCTAACCTAAAACATTTATTCTGTACCTGGCACTTGGATATGTTCAGTGAACAATAATAAAAGCAATTTTATTCTAATGTAAATTTTTAAAAAAAATTTAATTATTATTGTCATTATGAGGTTGTAATGCAGTCTTACTATGAAAAACTGGTATTTTTTTCTTTTAGGAAAAAGACATTTTCTTCAACTGCATATACCAGAAACACCATCATTTTGAATATTAGGAAAGGAAAATGACAATGATTTTCTAGAAATTCATTTACATATTAATATAATGCAAAGTGGAAAGGAATTATGACCATAACATTTTTTATTTCTAAATCTTGTTCTCTACTATATTTTCAACTACTTATTGGGTTGTTTCATTTGTTATTCAATGTCTACAGTTTTCAATGAACTATCTTTCTGGTCAGACCTATTTGAAGAATTAGCAATATCTTTGACCTATTTCTCAATTGTTATTCAAATTATCCTAAGTTGCTGTGATATCTACTTATTTATTCTTTGAAATAACACACATTTTCCCAGTGTGTCCATTTCTTTGCCATATCAACCCTGGGCCAAGGCTTTCACTATCTCACATTGTGTCTCACTCTGCTGCTCACTACCAATAACCCCTGTCATCTTAAGCTGCCATTTTCAGACTAGAATAACTCTTTGTTGTTGTTGTTGTTGTTATTTCTCCCTCAATTGTTTTCAGTGATATATCCTTTACACTGCAAGCAAGCAAACTGAACTGAGGAATTATCATATTTCCATAAATCTAAAGACTCATTACTTAATAATACTTGCTCAGAAAAAGAAGAGATAGAGCCAAAAAAATTAAGACAAATTCTAACTTAAGATATATTAATATCTGGGGGAAAGCATGTACTGAAGGACCAAGGAAATATGGTACTTCATCTCTGTAACTCTAGAACCTAGGTTGGTACCTATTACGTAGTACATATTCCTAATTGTTTCATTACTACTAATCATTCATATTATTGATATTAATTATTAATTGATGGCAAATAAACACTATTATTTCAAATTGATATACAAAATCTTTGGTTCTCAGTTTATTCTGCCCCATCTTTAGAACCATATAGTTTTTATTTTAGTGTCTTTAGTTTCTTTACTCTCCTGATCAACTAAATTCCTTCCTCCAACCTTTTTTTCCCCTTATCGTTGTCTTCCAGTCAGGAATAACGTCCTGCCTATCCTTCTGTCCTTTCAGTTCTTACATTTGATTATCTTACATTTAATTATCAGCATTGAACTACCAATCTTCCATTTGATTATCAGTAGTTTGGCAGTTGGTGTTGCTTATTAAGATGGAACAAGATAAACACCAACAATTATCTTGACAGCTGGTACTAGAACTTCACTTAATGAAAATAACTGCATGTGCTGCATGTGTTTAAGAAAACGTCCTCATGAATGTGAAAAGAGAGGCTTCTGAGCAGAGTCTGAAAGAAAGGCAGAATTAAAAAAAAAAAAAAAGGCGGGAAGGCCCGGCATAAGAAAACAGTAGTAGCAAGAACTTGATTTTTATTTACTTATTTATTTATTTATTGCTTTGAGAAAGAGGTACAGGTATAGCAACTTGAGCAAGAGCTGAAGGGAAGGCTAGAAGTCAGAGACTGAAGCAAAGTTGACAGAAATAATCAAGGGACTTTTAAGCACTGAGGACTCTAGGATTCACTTATTTTTTCTAGCATCACCATTACCTTAACCTGCTGGTATACTCTCCAGCATGCACAAAGACGTTGTGGACAAGGGTAAATTTTGTGACAGTCACATAGGTACAATGTCTGGGTTATCTGGTGTGGAACAGACAATACACATAAAACCTCAAGATGGTCCCTAAGTTGACATAGTACAAAATGAAGTTTGAGGCAGATGTAACCAGGAAAGCCATCCCACTCATGCTGCCATTGATATGAGTTAAACCTATCTCTTTTGTCCCTTTTGTAGGATCATTACAAATGTAGGATCATTACAAAATCATTACATTTTGTCCCTTTTGTAGGATCATTATTAGCAGAAACCTTGGCTTGTTTCATTTTTTTCTTCCTGCTTTGCCAACAGAATATAATCGTAGTATAGATTCAAAGATTTGATTTGAACAATTTGGCCATTTTCATTGATGCAGAAAGAAAATTCAGATGCACAGTGTGACTGAGGTTCAGTTTGATTTCATATATCTGCCCTTAATCACTAGAGATATATTTCTCAGTTACCTTATTTCTTATTATGTAATTAAAGCCTTGCTTACAATAATATTTCTCATCACTTGTCATTAGAAACTAATAGGATAGCTCTAAGAGACAGAATAAGAATACAGCTGAGAGACTATAGTGAATAATAATCTTCGTGATTTATATGGGCAGGAAAAAACATTTACCTTGAGAAAAATCCAGATGAACATTTTTGCTTAACACTTATTCATATGTCATTTAACATAGTTCAGTATCATTTTTCACTAGCCTGATACCATCTAGCGTCTAGTTACTGTTTTTCTTTTGAAGGGAGCATGTGGGTGTTTTTTTACTGAGTTTCTCCACAGAGTAGTTTATAAGAAAAGCTATAAGATTAATGAATATGAACTTCCTCCAGTGATATGAGTAGATAGAAACTGTGGGAAACAGATCTGTAAAGAATGCAGTACTGGTTAATTTAGGCTGACTCTCCAATGCTTATAGCTAGGAGAATTCAAGGGATACTTATTAAATCTGTTGGAGCAATTTGAACTAAAGTTCAATAAATAATTGAATACTCAATAAATAATATTCATCATCTGCTATTTTGAAAGCATGGAATTAGGCACTGAGTGGAAAGCAAACATGAAGAAAATAAAGTCTTATTTTTAGAGATTGTATAATCTGTGATCAAAATCTGGTTTATAATATGGGCATTAAATTAACAATATCAGAAAGTGCCCTAAACTATAATAATGAATTATAGGGTTCAGAGGAGGACATGTCATTTTCTGTGGTTTGATCTGGAGACATAAAATTTGAACTAAACCCTGGAGTTGGGTTGGATTTAACAGGTGAGCACGGAGAAGAAGAGAAAGTGGAGAGGAATCCTAGATGGAATAAATGACATCCACCTGCCTACAAAAATCTCTCTTCGGGATGCCTGGGGTGGCTCAGTTGGTTAAGCCACTGCCTTTGGCTCAGGTTGTGATCCCAGGGTTCTGGGATCGAGTTCTGCATCCGGCTCCTTGCTCAGCAAGGTGGGTGGGGAGGTGGGGGGTTGGGGGGGGAGCCTGTTTCTCTCTCTGCCTCTGCCTGCCTCTTTGCCTGCTTGTGTTCTCTTTCTCTCTGACAAATAAATAAATAAATAAATAAAATCTTTTAAAAAACCACCTCTCCTCAATTTACCTCTTAGCATTGTTACCTTTGTACTTACCAATTGTTAATTGTACTTAAAAATTGTACTTAATAATTGTAAATTATACTCAGTAATTGTTCTTAACAATTACTCTTGTTACTTTCTGCTTGCCCTATGGCAACATAGGTCTTCCTGCTCTTCTAATTTATCCTCTGAAAAGCACTGACATACATGTTACTCTACTACTAAAAAACATTAAATGTTTCTAATTGCATACCTAAAAAATAAGATCCATATACACATATTCATATGTGTCCCAGTTCTATCAGTGGTGATTTTTGTACCCTTCGGGGAACATTTAACAATGAGTGGAGACACTTTTGGTTGTCACAATTCAAGGGACAGTGTTTCAAGCCTCCAGTGGGAGAGGTCAAGGATGCCACTAAATATCATGTAAAGCAGAGGACAGCCCCCCACAACAAAGAATTATCTGACCCAAACCATCAATTATGCTGAGACAGTAAGGAAGAAAGCTTCACTGGACTTAACATTTTCCCGAACAAGTTATATACCTTTGCACTGCTGGACTGTTGGATACAGTCTTCCCTATACCTGGAATTCCCTTTCTTACTCTCTGCGTGGCAAACACACTTATCTTTCAAGTCCCACAAAAATATCATATTCCAGGGGCGCCTGGATGGCTCAGTGGGTTAAGCCACTGCCTTCGGCTCAGGTCATGATCCCAGGATCTTGGGATCGAGTCCCGCGTTGGGCTCTCTGCTCAGCAAAGAGCCTGCTTCCCTCTCTCTCTCTCTGCCTGCCTCTCTGTCTACTTGTGATCTCTGTCTGTCAAATAAACAAAATCTTAAAAAAATATATCATATTCAAAGCAAGACTTCCCCTAATTTTCCATATAGTCAGTTGGTCTAGCAATTTCCTCATACCTCGCTTATAACATGCTTCACAGACAATTGTAATTATTTACAGTGTATGTTTCTTCTACATTAGAGTGAGCTCTTTGAAGATAAGAGATCATGTTTCATTCACCTTCTCATTCCCAGTACTTATCAGAATAGCTGGCACATAAAAAAGAAACCCACACATGTTGATTTAGTAAATGAATGAGGTGGGATGAAAAAAATTATATGTATGCTAGAAACAGGGAGTAGTCTACTTTGGATGGAAAGGCAGGCATGAATGAAAGAGTAGTGAAAGCTCAGACTGTAGAGATATCTGGAGCTTAGATCATAGTGTGCTTTGAAGGCCTGGAGTTAGTGGTTTATTTAGGAGGATTTAGAGAAACTAGAATATGTTTTTAATCAAGGGGTGACACAAAGTGGCACTGTACAGACACTAATCTGGTGGAGCTATTCGAAAGTATTTGGTAATTACGAAGCATTTACTCATTGGATCATAATGTATACCAGGCTTATGTAAATATTGTGGCTTTAGTGTCTGAGAAGAGAGCCTGTGAACTTAATCTGGGGTCACTCCCAAGCCTAGAAGAGTAAGAGAAGGAAGCAAAATGTCACTGTAATCGCACTACCCATCTCAGGGGATCTGTGTATTCCACTGAAGAACGGCAGTGGATCAGATTGGGGAAACTGTCACAGGGAGTCTGAATAACCATGAGAACTGCTCAAAGTCAGAGATGCCCTGGGTGTAAGTGCCTGTGCCCCTCCTGGAAGATCTGCTTTCTTGGCATAGTCCATGGTGGGCATTGCTCTTGGTATCTAGATCATCATAGAGGAATCAGGTAGCTCTTGTGTCTATTCATCTTTCCCAACTTTCTTTTTATAGCCACAGCATTTCCTTTCCTTAGGAGAATTCCAGTCCTGTTTACCTGGTTCTGGTACACGTATCCACTACTGCACACCTAACCTCTACTTTCTAGGCACAGTGGGACACATGGCTCAGGTCGACCCAATCACAACACCACAACCACCTGGACAGTTTTTCACAGGGTTGTACACAACCAACCAAACCAGGCCAGTGAGAATTCTTCCCCAGAAACTTACTGTTGGAGAGGGAATGCTTTCTTCCACTCAGTAAGCTATAGGGATATGGGTCTGGATTGTCAGAGGCCATCCTCTCTGCTGCATGGAGACACCCTACACAGAGTTGAAAATGAAGGAGCCAACATGTGAAGAGAAGCAGGGACCAACAGAAATAAGAACTGGATGAAGACAAATACTGTTGTGGCACTGAGACGTGCCTGGTCTGGTCTGAGTGACTGGTGTCTGTGGCTTCTCTTCCAAGTTCATGGCCTGTTTCAGTATGCTTCCTAACTAAAGGAGTCCAGTCACTTCCTTTTTTGCTTAGGTTAATGTTTGTTGGGTTGTGGTCATATGCAACCAAAGGAAATGTAACTAATAGTGATACAGGGAACATGTGTTGGTTGCGGGCTGAGATCTGAAGTATCAGCTCTTACAGTTGGACAGAATTTTCCTCATTCTTGATCAGGGACATAAAATAGGGATATTCCACCTTGATTCTCTACCAAATCCTTCTGAAAGTCTGACAAAATTATTAAAAGTAAAAACACAAATGTTTTAATTCTAATAGCAGAAGAGCTTAAGGCATTTAAAATATGAAGAATTCTGCTCTTCATCTGTATCATCTCAGCTGTGATTGAGAGTGTGTTCCGCCCTAGCAAGGTCTGCATGTCAGGTCCACATATGGCTCCTCTTATGTGGAGACTTAGGAACCACAAAGATGGGTTTTCTCCATCTCTTCCTGCTTGCCAACAGATGACAACGGGGGATAGCAGCAGCAGACACACTGATTTGGGGAGCAAAGAGCACAGAGAGCCAGCAGTCACTGAGGTGTGAAAGTTCTGAAATCCCACGGAGTGATCACCGTGAGTAGCTAGCAGAAGCCTTCCTTAATTCATGGCGTTGTGACTGTTCTCTGAAGGAAACTTTTGTCTCTAAGACTTCACAGGATGCGTCCATTTCCCTTTATTCTTCCGTGGATCTGAAGTGGGTATTGAGGGCGTGTTTCCTTCTTGGGGCTCCAGGGACCTCCTTAGAGGTTCAAGACCTATTTTAACTCAAATGCTTTTTGGTCAAAGTTCTTGTTTCTTTGGCAATTCATTCTCTTGAAGGAGGCTTTATTGGGATACTTAGTACTAACTGCCACAACAGACATTCTGAAACCTCCATGTGTATGCACCCAAGGGTTAATCTTGAGATGGAGGAAAGGGAGTGAGGCTCCTGCACCCTTCCTGCAACGTCTCCTCCAGCTAGCCATGTCTCTCCCACAGTCATTGATTCTCTCAAGGCAACAGGCATGACCCTTTCTCTGGGCTGCTGTACTGCTCCCTCCCCTCTTAATAGCTTGGGTGTCAGGCTATTACTAACTCTTGAATGTACAATTACAATAATCCACATCTCTGCAAATGTCTCTTTGTAAATAAACTCTCACGAAATTATTCTATTTTGACTACACCATCTGTTTCCTCTTGAGACATTAAGCAATTCAGTGGGTGTCTCTGTTTGAATCGATTCTCCATGATACTACTTTCTCTTTTATTGTTGCTGTTGTTGTTGGCAATTTATCTATGTATGATGTCTGCTATTCGTGCCATTTCTGTGTATTTCTATTTAGTATTGTGTGTCTCTGTACTGCCTTTATATTCTCTGCCTTATAAGGGCTGTGATTCTCAGATCTGAAGTGTGTTTCTTTTTTTATTCTTTTACTTTGAAATAATTAAAATCCTGTAAAGAAGTAAGAAGAATAGTTGGGCGAACTTCTTCATTTTGAACCATTTGACTAAGTGATTGATAAGATATCCTATAACCTCTAAACACTTTAATATAAACTCCAAATATTTCAGTGTGTATTTTTATAAATACATTCAATTTTCTATATAACCATACTAATACCACTGAAGTAAGCAAATTAATAGTTATACATGCTTCCATCTAAATCATGGATGCCATTCAAGTTTTGTCAATTGTCCCAATAATGTTCCTTATCATCACAAGAATTTAATACACGATCATGTGTTACACTTAGCTGTCATATTGTTGTTGTCCTTTAAATTTTTTTTAAAGATTTTATTTATTTCTTTGACAGACAGAGATCACAAGTAGGAAGAGAGGCAGGCAGAGAGAGAGAAGGAAGCAGGCTCCCTGCTGAGCAGAGAGCCTGATGCAGGGCTCGATCCCAGGACCCTGGGATCATGACCCGAGCCGAAGGCAGAGGCTCCAATCCGCTGAGCCACCCAGGCACCCCTGTTGTTGTTCTTTAATCAGGAACTTTTTCTTGGTTTCTTTACTTTTATGACTTTGACAGTTTCATCTAGTTTCTAAAATGTCTCCAAATTTGGGCTTATCTAGTATTTTCTTATGATCAGATTCAAGTTGTGCTTCTTCTAGTGCTGGAATACCATAATAGTGATTTTGTGTTCTTATTGCATCCAATTAGGTGGTACATATTTTCAATTTGTCACCTTGTTGATGATGTTAATTTTAGTAATTTGCTTAAGTGGTATCAGCCAGATTTCTCCTCTGAAAAGCATTTCTTTTTTTTCTTTGCAATTAATTAGCATTTTTTGTTGAGACTGTGTAAATATTTCATTTCTTGTCAAACTTGCACTCATTAATTTTAGCATCTCTTGATGTTCCTTGGCTGAACTACTACGAAGATGGTTGCTAAATGTTTATTTTCTAATTTCACCCTTCCTCCTGTGTTTACTAGTTGGCACTCTAGTGTAAAGAGTTTATTTCTCCAATTCATTTTTTCCCCACTTATTTATATCATATGAATTTATGCATTCCTGTTCTATTCAATGGGTTATAATATTTTACTGACATTATTCACTCTGAGATTGTCCCAGATTTGCTAACCCTTTCAAGATGACTTCCATAACTGTTTAACCATTTCTTTGCTGCACTGAATAAAATATATAGGCTTATCTTTGATTTTCCCTGCTCTAGCACTGAAGTCAGCTACTTCCCCAAGGAACCCTGGTTTCTTTTAGCAGAGAATTGTATTTCAGAACCAAAATCTAAGCACTTGGAATGTTCTTTTTTTTAATTTTTAAAAAATTTTTATTAACATAGGAAAATTTAAATAAGAACTAAATAAAGGTAAATATATACCATGAAAAAAAATTTTTTATTAACATATAATATATTATTAGCCCCAGGGGTACAGGTCTCTGAATCGTCAGGCTTAAACACTTCACTGGTTTTTGAAGTATCATTGTACTCAGACCCCATCAATGGATAAAGCTGGGGAATATATTTAAGTATGTAATCTCTATAGATACATATATTCACAAGTATATTAGTTATATACTGCTACATAACAAACTTGGTAGTAAGACAATGAACATTTAATACTTCACAGTTTAGTCTAGAATTCAGAAGCAGATTAGCTGGGGGCTCTGGCTAATGCCTCTCATGAGGTTGTTACCAAGACGCTAGACAGGACTGCAGTTTTCTTAAGACATGACTGGAACCGGGGGTGCCTGAGTGGCTCAGTGGGTTAAGCCTCTGCCTTTGGCTCAGGTCATGATCCCAGGGTCCTGGGATCGAGTCCCGCTTCGGGCTCTCTGCTCAGCAGGGGGCCTGCTTCCCCCTTCCCTTCTGCCTGCCTCTCTACTTACTTGCAATCTCTGTTTGTCAAATAAATAAGTAAAATCTTAAAAAAAAAAAAAAAAAAGACATGACTGGAAGCGGAGCATTCACTTTCAAGGTGGTTCACTCACAGCTCTGGCAAGCCAGGCCGGTTGTTGGCAGAAGGCCTCATTTTCTCCTGTCATTGCTTTCTCCACAGGGCTGCCGAGTGTCATCAAAACATGGTAGCTGGCCTTTCCCAGAGCAAGGAAGCCAGAATGTCTTTCATGCCCTGGCCACAAAAGCCTCATTCTGTCATTGCCACAGTGTCTTCTTGCTTCCACAGGTCAACCCTGTTCAGGATGGAAGCAACTGTACAAAGGTATGAATAACAGGAAGCAAGAAAATTGGGGGTCACTTTAGAGGCTGCTTACTGCAGTATCTACATTTATTAGTTCTGTATCTCTATTTTACATCTATCCATCTTGTCTACCTATCTATCTGTTTACCATCTATCAGAAACTCTGTGTTTATACCAATAAATTCAAATTCAATCCAACACCACCGGATTCATACTAGTTTTTGTCCTTTCTGTGACAGGATGAGCACTGACTCTCATTATTCCCATATATTCTCAATGTATTTACTTATTTGATTACTCCTCCTGCATGTAACCCATCTCTTGGCCCCATGCCTAGCTACTTCCACCCTCTGGGAAAATGCCCTCTCACCAAGCATCTGGGCTCTTAGCCTGTGCCGGGTCACTGCAGCCTCTCCTCCTACCCACCCCACATGAACTATTTGCTCCCAAAGACCCCACCTAATGGCTTTTGAACTGAGTCATTCAGGAAGTTATTCCATACTATTCAGGAAGGAAGCTAAGTAGGTATGAGTCTGTTTTTGTTGTTGTGAATTATATTGTGACAATGGAAAGAATTTATAAGAGATCTGGGCTACAGAAACAAACCTCTGGACTTAGTCTAAACTGAAAAATTCTCTCCTCATGGATAAAGAGGTCTGAGAACTGTCACATTTCCTGTGCATCTGGGTATGGTACTCCCTCCCTCCGTGAACAGATGCTTGTTTAAACTGTCAAGGACACTGTTATGTAGGCCAAATTTATATTGTTTTATCCTCTCCCTTTTCTTTTTTCTTTTTTCTTTTTTTTAAGATTTTATTTATTTATTTGACAGACAGAGATCACAAGCAGGCAGAGAGGCAGGCAGAGAGAGAGAGGAGGAAGCAAGCTCCCTGCTGAGCAGAGAGCCCGATGCGGGACTCGATCCCAGGACCCTGAGATCATGACCTGAGTCAGAGGCAGCGGCTTAACCCACTGAGCCACCCAGGTGCCCTCCTCTCCCTTTTCTTGCTTCCCATTTTCCTATTTTTCCTTTCTCTTCTGTTTCCTTTCCTTTCTCATTTCCCTCTGCTCCCCACAGCTTTCATCCTCTCCCATTTTTTTAAGGTTGTCTTTGCTTCAAGCTTTTTTTTTTTTTTTTTTTAAAGATTTTATTTATTTATTTGACAGAGAGAGATCACAAGTAGGCAGATAGGCAGGCGGGGGGGTGGGGAGCAGACTCCCTGCCAAGCAGAGAGCCCAATGCGGGGCTTGATCCCAGGACCCTAAGATCATGACCTGAGCCGAAGGCAGAGGCTTAACCCACTGAGCCACCCAGACACCCAAGCTTGTCCCAATATCTATTGGCACACTCAAAGACATTGTTTTTCTGAGAGCAGCCTGAAGGTTGTTGATTGGCTGGTGCTAAACAAGCAAACCTCCATTCATGCTTCATTTTAAAAAATGAGTATATTTGGGGCATCTGGGTGGTTCATTTGATTAAGCATCTGCTTAGGCTCAGTTATGATCCCAGAGTCTTGGGATCCAGCCCCACTCAGCAGGGCTTCTGCTTCTCCCTCTCCTTCTGCACCCCACGCCCACTTGCACTCTCTCATGTACACTCTCTCTCAAATAATAAAATCTTTTAAAAAATGAGTATAGTAGAAAGACTGTTCATACTTTAGCTCTCTGTCTCAAGTAAGAATGTTATTTTGAAATCATGGTAAAAGATTTTTCCAAAAGTCACCATTAGTTCCTATATTTCTTCTAAAGAGCTTCTTACTGACCTGAGGACTTCAGTTCCTGCATAAGAAATAGGCAGAGGCAAGGCAGGATTTTTTACCCACAATTAAAAATTAGTCTAACAATTTATCCTTCTCTAAATTACACGCTGATGAATCACAAAAAACATCTTTTCTATTCCGATTCTTTCATTTCCCCAGAAAGTCAGGGTGATTAACTAGATGAGACATTTCCTGAAAATTATGAGACAGAGGTTCCAGACACATCAGAGGGACGAAATGACTGAGCAAGTTGCTAAACCATTATGCCCTTTAAAAAAAGAGGGACAGTGGATATATATATATATCCGGAATTAAAGGTTGGATTTGGTTACATCACCCACAAAATTACATGAAAACTGGGGGATTTGAATAGGAGTTTTTTTTTTTTCCTCTACTCATAGAAATGTACCAGCATATTTGTTATGCCCTGTCTGTGGAGAGGTATGTGGTAGGGGAGATTGCACACACGACATGTCAGAGCCAGGGGACTGACATCTCTGAGCTCAACAATTCTTACACCTCACTTGAGAATAAGATGTGGAGAAGGTCAGAGGAAGGACTACCTACAGAGTGTGCACATGGGAATGCACACTCATTAGGGAGACTCAGTAGGGCGCTAGGGAAATATGAGCAGATTAGTATTTAGTACACTTCATGGGCTCCAAAGTTATCATTGCACAAAGCTAATCTGTCATGTCAGTTTTGTGCTGTGAAGAATTTACCACAGCTTGTAAAACGGCCTACATTTTTGAAATAAGGTCAATGCCAAATTTTATCTAAAGTAAGTCTCTAGAAATATCATTCCAGCAACTTAGGAAAAGGATGAAGTAAACAACTGTAGAAGATAAAAATTTTTTAAAATGTGATGGTTGACACTTTAGAGGAATACAGAAAATTCCTAGATAAGATAGTATGACCACATTAACCACATTACAGAATAGAGTTTCCAAATACCACTTTTATCTTGTGCTTCTGCTTAACTATGCTAAGATTTCCTGAAATGAAACTAAAACTGGCTTTTTATTACTGTTCCTTTCGATTTCAAAAAGATAACAAAATAGCAACATTTCTCCTATGAGAATGGTGATGATAAAATTTCTTTGTCTTCATTCTAACTCTAGTTTTTCTAGAAGCATTTAATGTTGTCCTTTAAGTGGAAAAAAGGGGCATTAATGTAAGGAAAATGCGTGAGGACAGAATGAGGTATGATCTCACTCTGGGGAAGGAAGGATTCAAAAGGAATAAAATCCCAGTGGTTCTTTTCCAGGAGTCATCATGGAAAAATTAAAAAACAAAAACCAAAACCGTGGTTTTACTGAGCTCTCCACAATTCAGTCAATCTTTCTCTTTTTTTCTTGAGTTTGTCTTTCATTTGTCTCTATGTGATAACTAAAAGGAGCAAGGTTCATGTAGTTTCCAAATAAGATTAGCAAATGATGAACAAAAATAAAAAAATATATAAAAACAATTTTCTGTTTATGAAAAGCATCTTTCCTTTCAGTGGGGGAGAATTCCATATGAACAAAATTATTAGAACTTTTTAACCTTGGCCTAGAGTCTGTCATTATTTTTTCAAAATATACAGTTTTCTATTTCCCATTGCAATTGTTTTTGTGCACAAAATGTTGGTCACGATAGTATAAATGTATTGTCTTGTCCCTCTAGCATTGGTTACTCCTTCTTCTTATAATATCACCTTCCTTTTCTTTAAGATTTAATTTTTTTCCCATTTGTAGTTTCTGTGCTATGGGTGAGGCTGACTCTACGTTTCACTCAGCTCTCCTTGAGTGATTTGGCCGGACCAATCAACACATTGTATCCCTTGGTGCCAGTGGTTGGTTTCAGGATTACCCTGTGATCCAACTCAGGTCAATGGGACCCAATTCTGGGACTCAGGTGTACATATCAGTAATAAGAAACTTTTTTTCCCAGGATTTTTAGCTGTAGGATGGTGAGGGAGGCCTGCGGGTGCTGAAAACTATCACAGAACCAGCCCTAGAAGACAACACACAAGAAAGTGTTGAGAGGATTTGTATTTCAAATCTTTATAGAAGTTTAAAAATGAAGTTAGTTTTTTAGATCAAATTTCTGGTAAAAAAAATTAATAGAGGGCAAATCCAGACTATATAGAGAGTCAATATTGATAAGCAATAACTAAGCAATTAACCCTGAAGTTTAAACACTTATTTGCTTTAACTTATCCATATTTTAAAAATTATTTAACCAAACATTTTGTACTTGTGCAAGCCCTTATTTAAACCACTTTACCAGTAACAACTTCCTTAATCCTAACAAACCCATGCTGTGAGAATTATTGACATCTTCATTTAACCACAGAGGAAAATAGGGCACAGAGAGGTTACATAACCTGTCAAAGGTCACACAGAGAACCAGGAGCAGACCAGAGCTGGGAACTGGACCCTGAGTCTGACTTCTGTTCTATTCTGACAGTTAGTCATACTGCCTTTTCAGAATGGTGCCCTATCCTCTCCAAGCTCATAAACAAACACACAGAATGTATTACTGTGCATTTTATGAAGAAAACTGACACAGATGGATAGTGTCACACAGCTTACAAGTTAAAAAAAAAAAAAAAAGTGAGAGTCTGAGAGGCAATATGGTGTTGTGATTAAAAGTGTGGACTCTGCATTCAGAAAGCCTGGATTTGAATTCCAGCTACACTAACTCCAGCTGTGTGGGTAAATTACTTTACCTCTGTATGTCTTTGTCTTCCCATTTTAAAAGGGAGCCAATAATAATACTTACCTTTCCAGGTTATTGTGAGGATTAAAAGCTGTAGTGTGTATATAGCATTTAGCATTAACTATAATAAATAATAACTATAATAACTATAATAAATCTTATCTTTTTTGTTATATTTCTCTATGCATGATGTTATTTTCTCTCTTTCCCATTTATACTCTGCCTCTTAATACATATTATTCCATATTCATTTAAACTAGTTCTTTATTTTCTTACAAGTCCATTCTTTTAAGTAAGTCCAGTTTTTTAATCATCTCTGATCTTGTTTTAACTATTTCTCCCAGTTCTAAAAGGTTTTTTTTTTTTTTTGGTACAATGAGGAAAAGGGTGAGATACAGAAAAGGCAAGTCCCTGACTTTATCTTTGGCCTTTGTCTTAAGAAAACCAACAAGGTACTAGGTTATTTCCTGTTCCTGTAAAAGTTGAAAGATAGTTGTGTCATTTTTCAGCCCTTCAAAGAGTTTTCTTTGGAGAGGGACTATCCTGTATTTGTTAGAGAGTTGCCCCTGGTCCCCATGATTCCATACAGGAAGCCAGTGCACACATTAATTTGATTTTCAAAGGTAAAGGTCAAGAACCAATTAGTAGGTGAATTTTAAAATTTTGCTACTCTGTCTGAATGACTATTATGAAGGTATTTAAAAATATATACTGATATGATACTACTAGAAAATCTGTACTAAGCATTATTGATTGTGGTTGTTCAGTTCTTAAGCTAGGTGGATCATGGGCAGCCACAATTAGGTGCTTTAGAATATTCGCTCAACCTGGCCCAGTGACAGATGCTTTGCATTCACAGGAAAAGGGCAAAAGAGTACTTCTCTCTATCCCTGAGAAAAAGGCCTGATCTGCCCCAGGAGGAAGCATTATGGCAATTAGAAGCAATCAAATGACTATTGTTCTACATCCACCTTTTTCTTTTCTTTTTTTTTTCTTTTCTCTTTTCCTTTCCTTTCCTTTTCTTACCTTCCTTTCCCTTCCCTTCTGTTTGCCTTCCCTTCCCTTCCCTATCCTTTCTTTTTCTCCATCCCTCTTTTTGCTCTTATGACTTCCTATATTAATCAGCATGGAGATAAATTTAAATCTAATCATCATGTTTTACCGTAATTGCATACAAACTCAACAGTTTAGTTCCCCTGGAAATTATTTATATCAAGATAATAGCAAAGGCTGATGTAACTAAAATTTTCCAGTCTAACATTTTGTGGCCCAGTTAGATTTTGAAGTTAAAGGAGAAAATTGATATAATGATCTTTTTATTCTTTTTTTTTAAAAGATTTTATTTATTTATTTGTCAGAGAGAATGAGCACAGGCAGAGGCAGAGGGAGAAGGTGGCTCCCTGCTGAGCAAGGAGCCCGATGTGGGACTCGATCCCAGGATGCTGGGATCCTGACCTGAGCCAAAGGCAGCTGCTTAACCAACTGAGCCACCCAGGCATCCCTGGTCTTTATTGCTTAAAAATAAAATTTAGTCTCTTACATTTTCTCACATGATAAAGAAATGTTAACAAAAAATATTTTCACTTGTCTGTTTCATCTTTATAACAATACATGTTATGAAACTAACATCACCCTTTCCTGTCAGGAATTCTCTACTTGGCCACTGCTGGTGTGATGTTGTGGGATTAAATGGACAAACATGAACTCATGTTTCCTGTGCTAATGTGGACCTTTGAGAAATATTAAGCAGTTTTTCCAATTGACTGGTTTAAGGTTTAAAGCACTCAAGTAGATAAAATAGAAGCATTGCCCTGCTTCATCTTGGCACCAACTTGTCTTTGAAACCATGAGTCATTTTCTTCTTAGCAAGTAAAAATGCTCTTAAAACAGCTCATAATTCAGTGATTCAGAAAGAATTTTGAAAAACTGATGACAATGATGTCCATTCTTTTACAAAGGCAACAAATTTCTCTGATTTTCTCAGGTCTAGGGGATTTTTCTAAGTTTTTGCCTTACTTTTTGTAGGCATTGAGCTGGCATAGGTTTCTTTTTCACTGGGATGCTGTCTTAGAGGTGAGTTCCTAGTGGCAAAACACTTGAGTTTACAGATTCCTTGATGAATTGAGCCATTGGTAAATTAAAGAAACTCCCTTAATGGTGACTTGCTTTTGCTCTTTAGATTGTTTGACTCTATGGGAAATAAAATGAAGCAAGAGGTTAAGATTAAAATTCTGAATAAGAAGTAATAATGTGATGACTGACATATTGTCTAAACCAGAAAGAATCAAGTGCACATGGAACATTCTCCAGAATAAATCACATACTGATTCAGAAATCAGCTCTCAACAAGTACAAAAACATTGAGACTATACCATGCATGTTTTCAACCACAACACTTTGAATCTTGAAGTCAACCATAAGAAAAAAATCGGAAAGCCTCACTGAGGTTAAAGAACATCTTACAAAACAGTGAGTGGGTTAACCAGGAAACTAAAGAAGAAATAAAAAACAATACCTGGAAAAAAATGAAAAAGAAAACACAGCAGTCTAAAACTTTTGAGATGCAGCAGAGGCAGTGCCATAAGCCAAAGAAAAACATATGGCAATACAGGCCTACCTCAGGAAGCAAGAAAATTATCAAATACACAACCTAACCTTACATCTAAAGGAGCAATAAAAGGAATAACAAAGACTAAAGCCAAGAGAAAAAGGGAAATAATGAAGACTAGAGAAGATATAAATAATATGGAAACAAAAACCCTCAATAGAACAGATTAACAAAACTAAGAACTAGTTCTTCAAAAGAATTAATAAAATTGAAACCTTGCTCATCTGACATTAGAAAAGCAGCTTCTCCACATTTTCAAAGGCAGTAAAATATTTAACTCTGTGCTCAACTGTTCAGATAAATATTCAAAGGCATAAGACTTCTCATGGGCTTACTCCCTAAAATTCATTTGCGGGGGGAGGAGTCAAGATGGCAGAGAAGTAGCAGGCTAAGACTACTTCAGCTAGCCGGAGATCAGCTAGATAGCTTATCTAAAGATTGCAAACACCTGAAAATCCATCGGCAGATCGAAGAGAAGAACAGCAATTCTGGAAACAGAAAAACAACCACTTTCTGAAAGGTAGGACCGGCGGAGAAGTGAATCCAAAGTGACGTGAGGATAGACCCCGGGGGGAGGGGCCGGCTCCCGGCAAGCGGCGGATCAAAGGCACACAAAATCAGGACTTTTAAAAGTCTGTTCCGCTGAGGGACATCGCTCCAGAGGCTAAACCGAGGCAAAGCCCATGCGGGGTCAGCGTGGCCTCAGGTCCCGCAGGGTCACAGAAGGATCGGGGGTATCTGAGTGTCGCAGAGCTTGCGGGTATTGGAACGGGAAAGCCGGCTACAGAGACAGAGCCGACAGTAAGCTCACAGCTCGGTGTTACCTTGAACCGGTCGCAGGCTCGGTGAGCTCGGAGCGTGGCCAGAGGTCAGGCAGACGGGAGTAACTGGGCGCTGTTCTCTGAGGGCGCACTGAGGAATGCGGCCCTGGGCTCTCGGCTCCTCTGGGCCGGAGACCAGGAGGCCGCCATTTGTATTCCCCGTCCTCCGGAACTCTACGGAAAGCACTCAGGGAACAAAACTCCTGAAAGCAAACCCGAGCGGATTACTCACCCCGGCCCCTGATAAGGGCGGTGCAATTCCGCCTGGGGCAAAGACACTTGAGAATCACTACAACAGGCCCCTCCCCCAGAAGATCAACAAGAAATCCAGCCGAGACCAAGTTCACCCACCAAAGAGTGCGGTTTCAATACCAAGGAGAGCAGCAGAATTCCAGAGGAGGAGAAAGCAAAGCATGGAACTCATGGCTTTTTCCCTGTGATTTTTTTTAGTCTTGCAGTTAATTTAATTTTTTTCTTTTTCACTTTTTGTTATTTTTCTCGCCTTCTGGTTAAATTTTTTTTAAACTTTTACCTTTTTCTTTTTTAACGTTTTTAACTAGTTTATCTAATATATATTTTTTTCTTTTTTATATTTTTCTTATTTGTTTTCTTTTTTTTAACACTTTTCTTTTCTTTTTTTTTTCTTTTTTCTTTTTTTCTTTTCTTTCTTCCTTTTTGAACCGCTTTTTATCCCCTTTCTCCCCCCTCACGATTTGGGATCTCTTCTAATTTGGTGAAAGCATATTTTCCTGGGGTTGTTGCCACCCTTTTAGTATTTTCCTTGCTCCTTCATATACTCTTATCTGGACAAAATGACAAGACGGAAAAATTCAACACAAAAAAAAAAAAGAACAAGAGGCAGTACCGAAGGCTAGGGACCTAATCAATACAGACATTGGTAATATGTCAGATCTAGAGTTCAGAATGACAATTCTCAAGGTTCTAGCCGGGCTCGAAAAAGGCATGGAAGATATTAGAGAAACCCTCTCGAGAGATATAAAAGCCCTTTCTAGAGAAATAAGAGAACTAAAATCTAACCAAGTTGAAATCAAAAAAGCTATTAATGAGGTGCAATCAAAAATGGAAGCTCTCACTGCTAGGATAAATGAGGCAGAAGAAAGAATTAGTGATATAGAAGACCAAATGACAGAGAATAAAGAAGCTGAGCAAAAGAGGGACAAACAGCTACTGGACCACAAGGGGAGAATTCGAGAGATAAGTGACACCATAAGATGAAACAACATTAGAATAATTGAGATTCCAGAAGAAGAAGAAAGAGAGAGGGGAGCAGAAGGTATACTGGAGAGAATTATTGGGGAGAATTTCCCCAATATGACAAAGGGAACGAGCATCAAAATTCAGGAGGTTCAGAGAACGCCCCTCAAAATCAATAAGAATAGGCCCAAACCCATCACCTAATAGTAAAACTTACAAGTCTCAGTGACAAAGAGAAAATCCTGAAAGCAGCCCGGGAAAAGAAGTCTGTAACATACAAAGGTAAAAATATTAGATTGGCAGCTGACTTATCAACAGAGACCTGGCAGGCCAGAAAGAGCTGGCATGATATTTTCAGAGCACTAAACGAGAAAAACATGCAGCCAAGAATACTATATCCAGCTAGGCTATCACTGAAAATAGGAGAGATTAAAAGCTTCCAGGACAAACAAAAACTGAAAGAATTTGCAAACACCAAACCAGCTCTACAGGAAATATTGAAAGGGGTCCTCTAAGCAAAGAGAGAGCCTACAAGTGGTAGATCAGAAAGGAACAGAGACCATATACAGTAACAGTCACCTTACAGGCAATACAGTGGCACTAAATTCATATCTCTCAATAGTTACCCTGAATGTTAATGGGCTAAATGCCGCTGTCAAAAACACAGGGAATCAGAATGGATAAAAAAACAAAACCCATCTATATGTTGCCTCCAAGAAACTCATTTTAAGCCCGAAGACACCTCCAGATTTAAAGTGAGGGGGTGGAAAAGAATTTACCATGCTAATGGACATCAGAAGAAAGCAGGAGTGGCCATCCTTATATCAGATCAATTAGATTTTAAGCCAAAGACTATAATAAGAGATGAGGAAGGACATTATATCATACTCAAAGGGTCTGTCCAACAAGAAGATTTAACAATTTTAAATATCTATGCCCCCAACGTGGGAGCAGCCAACTATATAAACCAATTAATAACAAAATCAAAGAAACACATCAACAATAATACAATAATAGTAGGGGACTTTAACACTCCCCTCATTGAATTGGACAGATCATCTAAGCAAAAGATCACCAAGGAAATAAAGGCCTTAAATGACACACTGGACCAGTTGGACATCACAGATATATTCAGAACATTTCATCCCAAAGCAACAGAATACACATTCTTTTCTAGTGCACATGGAACATTCTCCAGAATAGATCACATCCTCGGTCCTAAATCAGGACTCAACTGGTATCAAAAGATTGGGATCATTCCCTGCATATTTTCAGACCACAATGCTCTAAAGCTAGAACTCAACCACAAAAGGAAGTTTGGAAAGAACCCAAATACATGGAGACTAAACAGCATCCTTCTAAAGAATGAATGGGTCAACCGGGAAATTATAGAAGAATTGAAAAAAATCATGGAAACAAATGATAATGAAAATACAACGGTTCAAACCTGTGGGACACAACAAAGGCAGTCCTGAGAGGAAAATATATAGCGGTACAAGCCTTTCTCAAGAAACAAGAAAGGTCTCAGGTACACAACCTAACCCTACACCTAAAGGAGCTGGAGAAAGAACAAGAAAGAAACCCTAAGCCCAGCAGGAGAAGAGAAATCCTAAAGATCAGAGCAGAAATCAATGAAATAGAAACCAAAAAAACAATAGAACAAATCAACGAAGCTAGGAGCTGGTTCTTTGAAAGAATTAATAAAATTGATAAACCCCTGGCCCGACTTATCAAAAAGAAAAGAGAAAGGACCCAAATAAATAAAATCATGAACGAAAGAGGAGAGATCACAACTAACACGAAAGAAATACAAACTATTATAAGAACATACTATGAGCAACTCTACGCCAACAAATTTGACAATCTGGAAGAAATGGATGCATTCCTAGAAACATATAAACTACCACAACTGAACCAGGAAGAAATAGAAAGCCTGAACAGACCCATAACCAGTAAGGAGATTGAAACAGTCATTAAAAATCTCCAAACAACAAAATCCCAGGGCCAGACAGCTTCCCGGGGGAATTCTACCAAACATTTAAAGAAGCACTAATTCCTATTCTCCTGAAACTGTTCCAAAAAATAGAAATGGAAGGAAAACTTCCAAACTCATTTTATGAGGCCAGCATCACCTTGATCCCAAAACCAGACAAGGATCCCATCAAAAAAGAGAGCTATAGACCAATATCCTTGATGAACACAGATGCGAAAACACTCAACAAAATACTAGCCAATAGGATTCAACAGTACATTAAAAGGATTATTCACCACTACCAAGTGGGATTTATTCCAGGGCTGCAAGGTTGGTTCAACATCCGCAAATCAGTCAATGTGATACAACATATCAATAAAAGAAAGAACAAGAACCATATGATACTCTCAATAGATGCTGAAAAAGCATTTGACAAAGTACAGCATCCCTTCCTGATCAAAACTCTTCAAAGTGTAGGGATAGAGGGCACATACCTCAATATCATCAAAGCCATCTATGAAAAACCCACCGCAAATATCATTCTCAATGGAGAAAAACTGAAAGCTTTTCCGCTAAGGTCAGGAATATGGCAGGGATGTCCATTATCACCACTGCTATTCAACATAGTACTAGAGGTCCTAGCCTCAGCAATCAGACAACAAAAGGAAATTAAAGGCATCCAAATCGTCAAAGAAGAAGTCAAATTATCACTCTTCGCAGATGATATGATACTATATGTGGAAAACCCAAAAGACTCCATTCCAAAACTGCTAGAACTTATACAGGAATTCAGTAAAGTGTCAGGATATAAAATCAATGCACAGAAATCAGTTGCATTTCTCTACACCAACAGCAAGACAGAAGAAAGAAAAATTAAGGAGTCAATCCCATTTACAATTGCACCCAAAATCATAAGATACCTAGGAATAAACCTAACCAAAGAGGCACAGAATCTATACTCAGAAAACTATAAAGTACTCATGAAAGAAATTGAGGAAGACACAAAGAAATGGAAAAATGTTCCATGCTCCTGGATTGGAAGAATAAACATTGTGAAAATGTCTATGCTACCTAAAGCAATCTACACATTTAATGCAATTCCTATCAAAGTACCATCCATCTTTTTCAAAGAAATGGAACAAATAATTCTAAAATTTATATGGAACCAGAAAAGACCTCGAATAGCCAAAGGGATATTGAAAAAGAAAGCCAACGTTGGTGGCATCACAATTCCGGACTTCAAGCTCTATTACAAAGCTGTCATCATCAAGACAGCATGGTACTGGCACAAAAACAGACACATAGATCAATGGAACAGAATAGACAGCCGAGAAATAGACCCTCAACTCTACAGTCAACTAATCTTTGACAAAGCAGGAAAGAATGTCCAATGGAAAAAAGACAGCCTCTTCAATAAATGGTGCTGGGAAAATTGGACAGCCACATGCAGAAAAATGAAATTGGACCATTTCCTTACACCACACACAAAAATAGACTCAAAATGGATGAAGGACCTCAATGTGCGAAAGGAATCCATCAAAATCCTTGAGGAGAACACAGGCAGCAACCTCTTTGAGCTCAGCTGCAGCAACATCTTCCTAGGAACAACGCCAAAGGCAAGGGAAGCAAGAGCAAAAATGAACTATTGGGATTTCATCAAGATCAAAAGCTTTTGCACAGCAAAGGAAACAGTTAACAAAATCAAAAGACAACTGACAGAATGGGAGAAGATATTTGCAAATGACATATCAGATAAAGGACTAGTGTCCAGAATCTATAAAGAACTTATCAAACTCAACACCCAAAGAACAAAGAATCCAATCAAGAAATGGGCAGAGGACATGAACAGACATTTCTGCAAAGAAGACATCCAGATGGCCAACAGACACATGAAAAAGTGCTCCATATCACTCGGCATCAGGGAAATACAAATCAAAACCACAATGCGATATCACCTCACACAAGTCAGAATGGCTAAAATCAACAAGTCAGGAAATGACAGATGCTGGCGAGGATGCGGAGAAAGGGGAAACCTCCTACACTGTTGGTGGGAATGCAAGCTGGTGCAGCCACTCTGGAAAACAGCGTGGAGGTTCCTCAAAATATTGAAAATAGAACTGCCCTATGACCCAGTAATTGCACTATTGGGTATTTACCCTAATGATACAAACGTAGTGATCCAAAGGGGCACGTGCACCCGAATATTTATAGCAGCAATGTCCACAATAGCCAGACTATGGAAAGAACCTAGATGTCCGTCAACAGATGAATGGATCAAGAAGATGTGGTATATATACACAATGGAATACTATGCAGCCATCAAAAGAAATGAAATCTTGCCATTTGCGACAACATGGATGGAACTAGAGCGTATCATGCTTAGCGAAATAAGTCAAGCAGAGAAAGACAACTATCATATGATCTCCCTGATATGAGGAAGTGGAGATGCAACATGGGGGCTTAAGTGGGTAGGAGAAGAATAAATGAAACAAGATGGGATTGGGAGGGAGACAAACCATAAGTGACTCTTAATCTCACAAAACGAACTGAGGGCTGCTGGGGGGAGGGGGTTTGTGAGAAGGGGATGTGATTATGGACATTGGGGAGGGTATGTGCTTTGGTGAGTGCTGTGAAGTGTGTAAACCTGGTGATTCACAGACCTGTACCTCTGGGGATAAAAATATATGTTTATAAAAAATAAAAAATTATTAAAAAAATAAAAGAATTAATAAAATTGAAAAACTGCTAGGCAGCCCTATCAAAAAGAAAAGAGAAAGGACCCAAAAAGAGAAAGTTATGAATGATAGAGGAGAAATCACAACAAATACCACAGAAATATAAACAATTACAAAAGAAAATGAAAAATGAAATATTTATGAAAAATTTATGCCATCAAACTGAGCTATCTGGAAGAAATGGGAAAATTCCTAGAAACTTACAAACTACCAAAACTGAAACAGAAAGAAATAGAAAATTTGAAAAGATATATAACCAACAAGGAAATTGAATCAGTAATCAAAAATCTCCCAACAAAAACAAAAGTCCAGGGGAATTCTAGCAGACATTTAAAAAAGAGTTAATACCCATTCTTCTCAATCAGTTCCAAAATATAGAAATGATAGGCAAACTTCCAAAGTCATTCTATAAAGCCAGCATTATTTTGATTACAAAACCAAAGACTCCACTAAAAAGTAGAATTACAGACCCATATCCCTGATCAACATGGGTGCAAAAATCTCAATAAAATATAAGCAAATCAAACTGTGATCACCAAGACAGCATGGTACTGGCACAAAAACAGACACATAGACCAGTGGAACAGAGTAGAGAGTCCAGATATGGACCCACAACTCTATGGTCAACCAAACTTTAACAAGGCAGGAAAAAATATATAGTGGAAAAAAGACAGTCTCATCAATAAATAGTTCTGGGAAAACTGGACAGCTGTGTATAGAAGAATGAGACTTGGCCATTCTCTTACACCATACACAAAGATAATCTCAAAATGGATAAAAGACCTCTACGTGAGCCAGGAATCTATCAAAATCCTAGAGAACATAGTCAGTAACCTCTTCGACATCAGCCACAGTGACTTCTTTTGAGACATGTCTCCAAAGGCAAGGGAAACAAAAGCGAAAAAGAACTTTTGGGACTTCATCAAGATCAAAGGTTCTGCACAGCAAAAGAAACAGTCAACAAAACAAAAAGCCAACCCATGGATCGGAGAAGATGACACTTACAGACAAAGGGCTGATATCTATAAAGAACTCCTCAAACTCAACACACACAAAACAGATAATCACATCAAAAAATGGGCAGAAGACATGAACAGACATTCTCCAAAGAAGACATACAAATGGCTAACTGACACATGAAAAAATGTTCATCATCTTTAGCCATCAGGGAGATTCAAATCAAAATCACATTGAGATACCACTTTACATCAGTCAGAATGGCCAAAATCAACAAGACAGCAAACAACAAGTGTTGGAGAGGATATGGAGAAAAGGGAACCCTCTTACACTGTTGGTGGGAATGTAAGTTGGTGCAGCCACTTTGGAAAACAGTGTGGAGATTCCTTAAGAAATTAAAAAATAGCACTATCCTATAACCCTGAAATTGCACTACAAAGATATAGATGTAGTGAAAAGCAGAACCATCTGTTCCCCAATGTTCATAGGAGCAATGGCCACAGTCGCCACACTGTGAAAAGAGCCAGGATGCCCTTCAACAGACGAATGGATAAAGAATATATGGTCCATATATACCATGGAGTATTATGCCTCCATCAGAAAGGATGAATACCCAACTTTTGTATCAACATGGACAGGACTGGAGGAGATTATGCTCAGTGAAATAAGTCAGGCAGAGAGAGTCAATTATCATATAGTTTCACTTACTTGTGGAGCATAAGGAATAACATGGAGGACATTGGGAGAAGGACAGGAGAAGTGAGTTGGGGGAAATCAGAGGGGAGACAAACCATGAGAGACTGTGGACTCTGAGAAACAAACTGAGGGTTTTGGAGGAGAGGGGGTGGGGGGTTGGGTAAGCCTGGTGGTGGGTTTTAAGGAGGGCACATATTACATGGAGAACTGAATGTGGTGCATAAATAAGAATCTTGGAACACTCAAAAACATATATTAAAAATAAATTTAAATTAAAAAAGAAAAAAATACAAGCAAATCAAATTTAGCAGCACATTAAAATAGTTATTCACCATGATCAACTGGGATTTATTCCGGGACTGCTGGGATGTTTTGATATTTGCAAATCAATCAATGTGATATACCACATTAATAAAAGAATGGATAAGAACCATATAATCCTGTCAATAGATGCACAAAAAGCATTGGACTAAATATAGCATCCATTTTTGATAAAAACTCTCAACAAAATAGGGTTACACGAACCATATCTCAACATCATAAAGGCCATATACAGAAGACCCACAGCTCATATCACCCTCAGTGGGAAAAAACTGAGGGGTTTCCCTCTATGGTCAGGAGTACGACAAGAATGTCTACTCTTACCATTACTATTTAACATAGTACTAGAAGTCTTAGCTTCAGCAATCAGACAACAAAAAGAAATAAAAGACATCCAAAATTGGCAAGGAAGAAGGTAGACTTTTACTATTTGCAAACAACATGATGCCCTAGGTAGAAAACCCAAAAGATTGTACTAAAAAAATAGCTTGAACTAATGCATGAGTTCAGTAAAATTGCAAGATATAAAATCAATGTACAGAAATCTATTGCATTTTTATACACCAATAATGAAGCAAAAGAAAAAGAAATCAAGGAATTCATCCCATTTGCAATTGCAACAAAAATAGTAGGGTACCTAGGAATAAATCTAACTCAAGGGGTAAAAGATTTGACTTCTGAAAACTATAGAACACCTATGAAAGAAATTGAAGAGGACACAAAATAAATGGAAAAGCATTCATGCTCATGGATTGGAAGAACAAACATTGTTAAAGTGTCTATATGACCTAAAGCAATCTATACATTTAACGCAACCCCTATCAAAATACCAACTGCATTTTTCACAGTGCTAGAATAAATATTCCTAAAATTTCTACAGAACTATAAAAGACGCAATTAGCTGAAGCAATCTTCAAAAAGAAAATACTGATGGCATCACAATTACAGATTTCAAGCTATATTACAAAGCTTCAGTCATAAAGACAGTATGGTATTGGCACAAAAACAGACACATAGTTCAATGGAATAGAATGAGAACCCAGAAATAGACCCAAAACTACATGGTCAACTAATTTTCAACAAAGCAGGAAAAATTACCCAGTGGAAAAAAGACAGTCTCTTCAAAAAATGGTTTTGGGAAAACTAGACAGCAATGTGCAGAAGAATGAAACTAAACCACTTGCTTACATTGCACAAAAAAATAAATTCAAAACGCATGAAATAGCTAAATGTGAGACAGGAATCCACCAAAATCCTAGAGGAGAACACAGGCAGCAACTTCTTCGACACTGGCTGCAGCAACTTCTTCCTAGACACATGGCCAAGGCAAGGGAAACAAAAGCACAAATGAACTATTTAGGAAATTCATCAAAATAAAAATCTGTGCACAGGGAAGGAAACAATCAATGAAACTAAAAAGGAGCCTACAGAATGGAAGAAGATATTTACAATTGCTGTAGCTGATAAATGGTTGGTATCCAAAATCTATAAAGAACTTATGAAACTCAACACCCTCAAAAAGCAAATAATCAGTTAAGAAATGGGCAGAAAACATGAATAGACAGTTTCCAAAAGAAAACATTCATATGGCTAAGAGACACATGAAAAGATACTCAACATCACTCATCATCAGGGAAATACAAATAAAAAACCACAATGAGATACCACCTCACACCTGTCAGAATGGCTAAAATTAACAATAAAAGAAAACAGGTATTGGTGAAGATGTGGATAAAGGGGAGCCTTCTTGCATTGTTGGTGGGAATGCAAACTGGTGCAGGCACTCTGGAGAACAGTATGGAGGTTCCTCAAAAAGCTAAAAATAGAACTTCCCTAAGGATCCTCAAAAAGTTAAAAATAGAATACTCCTACTAGGTGTTTACCTAAAGGATACAAAAATACAGATTTGATGGGATACACGCATCCCAATGTTTATAGCAGCATTATCAACTATAGCCTTAACTATGGAAAGAGCCCAAATGTCCATCCACTGATGAATGAATAAAAAGAGGCAATATCTATATCATCTATATCTATGTCTCTGTCTGTCTGTCTATCATCTTTGAATATTACTCAGCCATCAAAAAACAAAGAAATGTTGCCATTTGCAACAACGTGGATGGAGCTAGAGTGTATTATGCTAAGTAAAGTAAGTCAGTCAGAGAAAGACAAATACCATATACTCTCACTCATACATGGAATTTAAGAAACAAAACAGATGAACATAGGAGGGGAAAAGAAAAAAGGAGAGAGAGGGAAACAAACCATAAGAGAATATTTTTTTAAATTATTTATTTATGTATTTGACAGAGATCACAAGTAGGCAGAGAGGCAGGCAGAGAGAAGGGGGGAAGCAGGCTCGCTCCCTGAGCAGAGAGCCTGATGCGGGGCTCAATCCCAGGACTCCAGGATCATGACCTGAACCGAAGGCAGAGGCTTAACCCACTGAGCCACCCAGGTGCCCCCATAAGAGACTCTTAAAGATAGAGAACAAACTGTGGGTTGATAGAGATAGAAAACAAACTGGGAGGGATGTGGTTGGGGGGGTATGGGCTAGATGGGTGATGGGTATAAATGACAGCATTTGTGATGAGCACTGGGTGTTGTATATAAGTGATGAATCCCTGAATTCTACTCCAGAAACCCATATTGCACTATGTGTTAACTAACCAAAATTAAACAAACAGACAAACAAACAAAAACCCTAGAAAGAAATGTAGAGGTTAGAGGCAGTTGTTCAACTTACTCAAACAAAAACCACACACACACACACACACACACACACACACACCCTGCTTAATGAAAATTAGGGGTTTTGAGGCTAATTAATTGTACTGCTTGGAGAATAAAATTTATTTTGCCTATCTCCTTTTTGCATTTAACAGATTACTCTAACATAATTTGGATAGTCACAGGTTTTATAGTTAAGTGAAAGGAGTCTGGGTAAGATGGAATCATGTCATTTTTATAAATAAAAGGAGATTGTACTTATCAGTTTAATGGCTAACATAATAGTATTAACCATACACTTACCAAAGTGATAGCCTAGGCTAAGGCAACCATCAGGAGATCCTTCCCAACTGGATGCAGTGTCCTGGCAAGTCAGAATATCAGAGTGATGGTGAAGCCAGGGACAGATAACATTTGGTGATCCAGGAAGCTGGGAAAATTGTACCATTGTCAAAAAGTAGAATGCTCAAGGGCGGGAATTAAGGTCTGTGAGTTAATTTCTAGGGGTAATATGAACAGTCCTGAATCCTACAAGAGCTAGACATTAGGAAGGTGACCAAAGGGGCTTAGAACAGGGATTGAGTCCCCAAACTTGCAATGACTGGGTTTCATCAAGGAGCTGAGTTCAGTTAGTCAATGAGTCAGACAATATAAAATAAAACTTGCATTCCATCAATATACTAGGTTCTGAGAGTACAAAAAGAAAGAAGACCTAGTTACTCTAACTTTACATAGTTAGAGACTGGAATGCAAATTTATGACCTAATTAGGAGCAAGTGTCATAGGACAATGAATGCTAGATCGAAAGGTGGCATTATTTATGTCTTTTCTGCCAAATGTCACGATTAGTCTCTTAGTTTGGAAGTAAGGGGTAGAGTCTGCAGGTGGGGATCAAGTAATTCTGTATCTAAGGAAAAGAAGGCTGTAGAGCTTAGGAAGTGTCTGGGCCTGCCTCTACCGAAACCCTGTACGTGGGAGCACATAGATGGCACCTTCCAAGTTTCCACAGGTATTTCCTTGTCCTAGATCCTGTCATAGCTTGAAAAGAGCAGATGAAAAGCTGTGAACAGAGTTGGAGTTCACCTTCACTCTAAGCAAATGGTGAGCTTTGCACATTTTAGTTAATCTGAATGTTTGTGAGTTTCATGAACGTAACGTGTGAGAAGTAAAATAATTCACTTGAGGTTGAAGGGAAGACAGACATGGTAAACCATGTTTTCCTCAGCTCATTTCTCTTGAAAGGGTAATCTTGATGCCTTGTTTTATCACCTAAAAGATTCACTAATAATTCCCAAATGTGATTTCTTCATATACCTCTTCATGGTACTTTATTGAATACCCATTGCTTGTACTAACCCTAAGGATGCAAGCCAAACAACTTTGTCATTTCATATGCTATGGGACATAAGGTAATAAATACAAGCAAGTCTCTTTTGCAGTCCACCAAATATTGAGCTCAGTCCATTGGCAAGAAGTTCAGCAGGTCAGACTGGTGGGAATTAACCCTGGCCTGCAAATCAGAAAACTGAGTTATCAACTCTGCCTTCCTGTTTCTTGCAGAGTGACCTTGGCAAGATCCTTATCTTCTTTTATTTCCTCAACTCTAAATCCTGTAGGTCATGCATATGTTGCAAGCTTTAAATGAAATGATTGCATAAATACAAGTACTTCTGCTTCAAACCTAGAGCCTTTTCCAATCTCATTCCCCCCTCCTGTCTCTGCCCTCACCTTCAGCAAAATGCAATAACATTGGGCCTAGAATTTATGTTTCTTTATCCCTTCTGTTTTGATTCAGAAACACTTGTTATCTCCTACTATCTAGACAACAATGAAGGAGGCTACAAAGCAACACTTCTTGTTTCTTTGATGAGTATGGTTCAAGTTGGTTAAGCTGGTAGCCCATTTCTGGCACATTTAGCTTTCACCAAAATTCAAAAGGTTGGGATACATTGCTCTTTTCTGGTAATTTGGATTGATCAGAGAGAGCTGGTTCTAGTAGGATACCTTACTTTATAGTAACTTATTTGGGGTGCTTCAATGATGAAATTAGTGCTTCTGTCAGAAATAGATAAAACAAATGTTAAAAAGTCTAGAATGATTTCAGATTACTACAAATAACTGATAGACTAATGAGCTATTCTCCATCAAATTTCCTCAGGGATATACCGCTCTGATCAGATATACTGATTATTCTATTTTCCTGTGTGCTTTTGGAGTAGTGATGATTTTTTTTCAGAATATGCTCTCATTATTCTATTTAATTTTTAATAAATTTGTGTTACTAACGACAAAGGCAAATAATATTTTTGAGAACCACAGTGATTTGCCAGGAATTTTAAATGTTATCAATCTTATTAGCTTCCCTTTGTCAAAGCTCAGAAATGTTTGTAAATAAACCAAATCAAACCATTACTATTTTCCCTGTCAGGATTCAAAGCCAAATCTGCCTGAGTCTAACATGCAACCCCTTCATATAATGCCTTGAGGCAAACCTCAAATTCTAACTTCAAGATTTTACTTGCCAGAGCGAGTCCAATTTTGCTTGTTTTCCACTTTCATGTTTTACATGAAGAGATATGTTTGTCTCCTTGATTTGGCACATGCTTGGTGCTCTTTAAATATAGAGTAAGTGAAGAAGTGGGTTACAGTTGCACTAGGAAAGAGCTTTCTGTGTACATTTCAGAAATAACCTGGAGCCTGTGTGCACCTGTGGCAGCTCCAGCTCTCATAGGGATGCCTCTGGGGGAGGAGGACATGGTTTCCTATAGGAAGAGGGTTGGGTAGTAAAGCCACAGAGGTTTGCCGGTACATTTGCTGACGAGACTGTTGGTCATTGAGAAAGCTATTTTGTGGTCCATTAATAAGGTGTTTCCCAGGGTATCACTGCTCCCCAGAGTCATCTCTTCCACTGGAGTTGATGGTTTCCTGGTCTACACCAAAGGGCAATTATTCCCTGGATGCTAACCCTGATCTCTGCATCACTTGACTCCAGCAATGAGCAGAAAAATTAGTGATGCCTGAAATCAGTTTCACAAGGCATGCAACATCTCTAATCTTTTGATACTGAAATGAAATGGTGGTGTGTAAAATTATCTGAGCATTCCCAGGGATAACTGTTGCTACTATCTGCAGAATTACAGATGAAAGCTAAAGTATTCTCTCTGCACGAGAGTTATACTTTTCTTTTTTCTTTTTATAGTTTGTTATTTTATGATTAAAAGATAATTTATGAGTATCTGAGAATATTATAATGTAGAGAATAGTTGAGATAAGAGGAAAATCATCCTTTACAATTCCACCCCAATAAATAGCACAATTATTGTTAGCATTTTGGTGGACTTCCTTCTTAGCCTTGGTATTTTTTAGTCTTAGAAGCTGAGATCATAATAAATATATAATTTGTACCTCCTTTTTGCCTTTTCATTAATGTTCTATGAACATTGTAATGCCTATTAAAAATGGAAAAATATTCTAAAGGATTTTTTAACTTTAAGTTATGATTATTCTCAATGTTATTATAAAGCCTCATATATATACATGTATATATGTATATATATATGAAATAAATATATAATATTTCTTTTCCTGTTAATCAACTATAATTGTCCAAAGTCACACACTTTGGTATTCATAGAACTAGAATTAGAAACGAATTTTTTCTTATTCTACTAAAAGCGTAATCCAAATTTTCTTTCTTCATCTTCTTAGAAGACAGATAATATTAAAAGTACAATTGAAATTTTGATTAAAACTAAACTTATTCACTCTTTTTTTTTTTTTTTTTAAAGACTGTATATATTTATTTGACACAGACAGAGAGATCACAAGGAGGCAGAGAGGCAGGCAGAGGGAGAGAGGGGGAAGCAGGCTCCCTGCTGAGCAGAGAGTCCGATGTGGGGCTCGATCCCAGGACCCTGGGATCATGACCTGAGCCGAAAGCAGAGGCTTAACCCACTGAGCCACCCAGGCACCCTAAACTTATTCACTCTTAAGGAAGAGTTCCACATCCAGTATATTCAGTCATTTTCTTCCCCTATGCTTCCCACAAGGTCATTACCTTGTAAAGGAGTGAAAAGAATGCAGGGAAAGAATAATGCCAGTAACACACTCTAATGGGATTTATTTTGCTGGTTAAAGAATATATCACCTTTGTGCCGGCACCATATGGACTATAAGCTGATTTTTAGTGACAACTGATATAATATTATGGCATCTACTATAGTTTGTGGGACTGGCTTATGTTGTGGTTTTAATTATAACAATTTGATCTATAGTTTCAGTTTGAACATTGAGATTCTCCTCCTCTCCCAGCCCCACAAACGTTCCTTGTCATTTTTTATAGACAAAGAAATAAGAATATAGAAGTAGAGTCATTTGTCTGAGGTCACAGAGGGAGATGATTACACAGCTGGAATATAAGCCCTGTACTTGACTGAAACCTTGGCTTTGTCCACTGACCCAGCTAGAGGCATAAAGCTTTTCTCTTCCCCAGCAGTGACTTTGAGTGCCAGCTTTCAGAGATTTATTTGACACTGAATCCAAGCTTTGTGATCAGTATTTAGCAGGAGAAGAAAGGGAGGAATTACTTATCCTTTGACATACATTAGCATGCAAATAAATCCTTTCTCTGCATTGCAGAATGGTCTGAAATTGTCACATATATATCTTTCATCAATGGCCCTGAATACAAATGCTACTTTGAAGAATCCACGTTTAGAGCCCTTCTCCAAACAGTTACGGTACTTCGTTTTCTTAGGATTAGAACTTCTGTCTACTTTTTTTTTTCTTACAAAAAGAGAATTATGAATTAGTTTATTCATTATTTACACCTCTCTAGTTGCTCCCAAATGTCTTAATATGGCCTGCATTGATATATATGTATATAATAAAGCATTAAAAGAATATCTGCCTCTATTTAATAGACTTGGAGCAGTTAGTCTGCTGGTAAGGTTTCTACTAAAGATTCAAGAAAAAAGTGTCCTTGTCCTTACGGTCTCTGTTTGACTGTGTCAGCCAAGACTGAATATGGGTAATACAGGGGAAAAACTTCGGGGTAATTTTTATAGCTCGGAAATGACCTTGTAAACAGTGACAAATCTGTTTTATTCCAAAGAAAAATCTAAAATTAAAGTTAAAAAAACGAACAAACTAAAAAGACAATATCATTATAACTCTCATACATTGTACTCGCATGGGTAAATTACTGAGCCTTTCTTTTAGTTCTGGGTTTTTTCTAGTCCATGCTAAATTATTTGAAAGAATCATTTGAATCTCATTTGATAAGTGGAAACATAAGATTATTTCAAGTGTGATATGATTTTTCTGTATTAATATTTTAAAT
Source organism: Mustela nivalis (assembly GCF_964662115.1). NCBI lineage: Eukaryota > Metazoa > Chordata > Mammalia > Carnivora > Mustelidae > Mustela > Mustela nivalis. The sequence continues at coordinate 46,241,266 of NC_139020.1, forward strand.
TAGTTTGTTCTAAAGTAATCTTATATAAGAGGTCTTAACAATGTCTAAGGACTATAGCTACTATTGTTTGAAGGCTAGGGGAAAATCTGATGCTACCAGACATTTATTGGCTGGAAATAATCAGCTGGAAAATAGTCAATCAGTCCCACTGGCTGATGCTGTATGTTGCAGGTGATAAGACTTGAGAATGTTTGCCTAATACACTGACCCAAGGAGAGGACCAAGCTTGGAAGTAATCTAAATTTCAAAACTCTTTACAAAGTGGTAAGCTGACTTGGAATTTTTTAAATTATTATTGATTTTATGTTTCTTTCTCTATTTACACATCTTTCCTGATTGGCAAAAAACTTCACGTAAGGATATTGTATTTTAAGGATATCAACCTTCTCTGATATTAAGTGAATAATTTTTCTAAATTCATTGCTGACTTATTTATAATTTCTGGACTCAGATGCAGCAGCAAATGTGATGCAGTGGTTCTCAATAGGGGTGATTTTGTACCCCAAGGAGCATGTGGCAACCTCTGGAAACATTTTTGTTTGTCAGAATTAGGGCAAAGGTCCTGCAGACAGTTAGTGGCTAGAAGACAGGAATGCTGCTAAACATCTTATAATGCACAGGGTACCCCCACAACAAAGAGTTATTCAACCCCAAATGTCAATAATGCTAAAGTTGAGAAGTGCTAGTCTGAACAATTGTCTATGTATATCATTTTTTCTAGTTTTCTCTGTTTACAAAAGACAACATGAAGATTTCCTCAGAATTTCCCAAGATTATAGAATCTGCTTATTTCTTGATCCTTTAACTTGCTAAGCAGTCATTAACTGGTTAGGGAAAGCTAGATGAAATCATCATATCAACTTTTCTCTGATGAATTAAAGTCATCATTATTATTTTAGAGGCCCTGCAGCGAAAACTGATCAAAATGTAAGATGGTCCCTCACAGTAAATTCCCCAAACTAGTAATCCTTTCCTATCGAAATACACTTGACCCGCATAAAACTGGGTTTCTAATCCACAGACAACGTTCTCAGGGCTCCATTCTGACTGGCAAGCCCGATGTTTGGCAGGTACACCTTCTTGCTTGTTACTGACATTTGTGTCAAGAGACCTGATTGCAAGTCTTTGTTCCTCCATGACCTAGCCCTGTGACCTATGGTAAATGACAATATCTCTTGTCTTCCATGCCCAATTTCATATAAAAACACTTAACTTTATTGAGATGTAATTGACATATAATAAATTGCACATACTTAAAGAGTTCAATTTGGTAAGTTTTGACATGTGTACCTTTATGAAACCTTCACCGCAATCAAGATAATGAACACATCCAGTGTGCAAAAAGTTTCCTTACCTCCCCTCTAGTCCCTCCTGCCCCTCCACCTCATCCTTAGGCAACCACTGACCAGCTTTCTGTCAGTATAGACTCGTTTGCATTTTTTAAGCATTTTATATAACTGGAAGAGCCATACATAATGTTTTCTTTTTTGGTCTGGTTTCTTTCACTCAGCATAAGTATTTTGAGGTATATTCATGTTGTTGGTGTATCAGTAGCTTCATTTTTACACACAGTGCTATTCCATTGTAGGGATAAACCACAATTTAACTGTTCACTTCACCCAGTTATAAACCTAGTACATTCTACAGAGGGGGGAAGGGGGGATAGACTTTAAGGTACAATATCTTTTTGAACTTATTTTTCTGTAATAAAGTATTATGCTCTTACTTTATGCTTCCTTCTGTAAGTATTTGGGAATGAATTTAAAATGTAAGTTAAAAGGGTCCACCAGACTCATGTGGTAAATTGTGAAGGATGACCAAGGAAAACTCTCTAAAGTTCTAATCTCTACCTACCAAAAATATTGCTGGACTATAAGTACTTTCCTGAAATTTGAGATCTCACTTTGAACTGTCTTTTATCAAATAGAAATATAGTGTATATTGGACAAATGTTAAGAAGACTACCGCTAGTATGACAAAATGATAAAAATGGAGAGACTAATGACAACACTAAATGCCTAAGTCATCAGCTTTTTTCTTCACATCTTTTAAAGCAATTGGAGTTCTCAGGTTCTCAGCTCAAGGGAATGACAAAGCAGTGGGTAAGAGATAAATCACTCAGGAAACATAAAGGAGTTGGCTTGTGAAGTTGGGGAACCATCCAGTTTAAAATTAGAGTACTGAACTGCCTTTTCTACCTGGATGAAATATTTCTTATGCTTCAGATTTCAGCACTGGAGTACTTTTTTGGAAGGCTTCCATCTCTCCAATCGGTTGCAAGTGAAACACACAAAATCTGCTTCTCTCAGCCTGTTTGATTGGGAAGATTTTTTTTTTTTAAGATTTATTTATTTATTTGACAGAGATCACAAGTAGGCAGAGAAAGGCAAGCAGAGAGAGAAAAAGCAGGCTCCTTGCTGAGCAGAGAACAATGTAGGGCTCGATCCCAGGACCCTGAGATCATGACCTAAGCCAAAAGCAGAAGCTTAACCCACTGAGCCACCCAGGCACCCCTGATTTGGAAGATATTGATTAACAATTATTAGCCAGGAAATAAGAACAATCTCTCTCTCTCTTTTTTTTAAAAATATATTTATTTATTTGACAGCAGGAGGGATTACAATTAGGAAGAGAGGCAGACAGAGAGGGGGAAAGCAGGCTCCCTGCTGGGCAGGGAGCCCGATATGGGGCTCAATCCCAGGACCCTGAGATCATGACCTGAACTGAAGGCAGAGGCTTAACCCACTGAGCCACCCAGGTGCCCTAAGAACAATCTCTTTTAATCTTACTAGTTTATCCCCCTTAAACTAACTCTAGGACCTTCTAATCATGGTGGCCAGAGGGCTACGTCTAGGGATACATGTTGAAAATCTTGGACTATTAGACAATTTCTAGTTATTAAAGAGTTTTTAAACAGAAGGAAATTTGTTATCATTGGAAGCTCTTCAGTCTGTGAGTTGTTCACTGGAAGTAAGCAGGACAGGGAAAGAACATACAACATAGGTAATCTCCCCTACAGACCTTCCACATATTCCTGGACAGGTGTGAGTGTATATCCTGGGCCCTTGTTATGACATCTTCACTATCACAGCAACATTTAAAAACTTAGCTTTTTATAATTATTTTTATAATTTATTTTGTAATATATTTTTAAATTTTTATAATTAAAAAACCAACAGTCAATTAACCTATCCATTGGTAACCCTGATTGATTTGATTAGGTCCAAGCTATTCTCATGGAATAAGAATTTCAATTCTACCATTTATGGAAAATTCATATAAGCACCATTTTTTAAACAGACTTATTTCTTATCTTTATTTATTGGAAAATGAAAACTGTGTATTTCTAAGGTTACCAAGAAACACCAAAGGACCCACTCAACTCCCGGGCTACTTACTGTTCTTTTCATTAATTGCTTTTACATCATGTCCAAGTCTTGAACATTTGCACTTAACACATGTTTGGTGAACTCTACCAGGCTGAAGGATACTTGTCTGTTTTACATTCCTCAATCTGTGAAGCATTTTTTTCTGCTTCACATGCCTAAAGGGGGCAAAGGTCAAAGCTCCTCTGCTGCAGATGAGGTCATCCTTGCTGATCCTTTGCAGCTGATTACAATAAAACGGGGTCTCCCATGTGACCATCCTCCTCTTTTAGGAGCAGTGATGTCATCTCTGGTGAGACAGGATGAGACCTGCGACTAGATTTAAATTGAACTACATAAATTTTTTCTTCTGACTTCACTGCAACCTTTATTGACTTTACCAGAAAAACAAGTTTGGTCATTCTTTCAAACTAAAAAGAAAAGAAAAGAAAAGGAAAAATAAAGGAAGCTTATACTTTACAAACAGCCATTCACATCTTTTAGATTGAGCCAGATGAAATTGCCTTTTTCTTTTTGTCAAAATGAATGAATAATGGCAATCTCAAATGGTTCATCTTAATAGTTTCAAGGCACCTACCCTCATGAATGCTGTATGCTCTTTCATGGGTTCCAGAGTCAGGCAGACCTTAGTTTGAATTCCAGCTCTGCCATTTAATAGCGGGGTGAACTTTAAAACTTTAGGGCAATTTTCTGAACCTTAATTACTCCATTTTTCATAATAAAGAAAGTAATATGTACCTCATGGGTTTATGTTTAGCTTATATTAAGTGCTTAGAAGTCACTTGCATATAGGAAGCATTTAACCCATGGTGCTAGTAATAATAGCAATAATACTGGCCACGAAGTAATACAGGTCCCTTAGCCAAATCCTTAGAGCAGGATTCATGACTTTTCAGATTTTAGTCCAGTGCTTATACTCAGGACTGCCTGTATACAGCTCACCCTTGAACAGTGTTGGGGCTGGGGCACCAGTTCCCCCAGAAAGTAAAAACTCCACATATAACTTTTGACTCCCTCAAAACTTAACTTCTAATAGCCTACTATTGACTGGAAGCCTTACCGATAATATAAACAATTAACACATATTTTGTCCATTACAAATATTACATATGTATTCTTATAATAAAGTAAGCTAGAGAAAAGAGTGTTATTAAGAAAATCATAAGGAAGAGAAAATATATATATTTTCTTCATATATATGTGTATATATATATATATATGGTGTGTGTGTGGGTGTGTGTGAAAATTTTGCATATAAGTGGACCTGTGTGGTTCTAACCCATGTAGTTTAAAGATCAAATCTGATTTGCAGGGTCCTATGGAAAATAAAAAATGGAAGAACTCCTGTTCAAAACTTATTAAAGACTTCAAGATGGTAACAGCAGAGATTTAAGTCAAATGTAGGGTCTAAGGGTGGGGCCTACTATTTCTGCTCTGCCCACACAATATTTTAATATACCCACAACAAGGGTCTGAGACAGTAAGAAAACATGTTAACAGTCCTCTAGTGAAATATATGAATATTTACGCCAAGTGGGATAGATAAAGACAGTGGATATCTTCATGTTAGGTCAGGTCAGATTTACCATCAAATGTATTTATCAGAAACTTATGAAAAACTTGTGGTTTTCAGAACTTTTTGGAATTTTGGAATTCCAGATAAGAGATAATAGTGGGATTTGTACTGTATTTTCCAGGCCAGCCACACATTGGTCCTTTATGTGATAGACCTAACAGCCAGTTAGAGAACACGGAGGCCAAGGGGAACTGGGTGTGGACCCTGTTTTGACACATATTAGTTGTGAGATTTTAGGCAAAGCAAAATGGAGGCAGAAGAAGTGCGGTTTTTCACTTCAGGGGAAGAAGCCCAGGCTGGGGGAGAGGAGGGATCAGAGATAAACCAAAGCCTTTAATTATTGGTGGTTGGATGGGCAGCAAGATTCTAAAATCAACAATAACAAACCAACTTCCCCAATGCCCAACCAAAAAACCTCTATAATTTGACTTCTCTTATACTTAGTTGGAATCCTGCTTTCACATGCTTCCCTCTGATTCTTTTTTATCAGGTCATGCTATCATGCTAACATCTATCTATCATCTGTCTATCTATCTACCTACCTATCTATATTTACAAATGTGTCCAAGATGCAGAATGTGCTCAGATACAGTAACTGTGCCTCCTATCTAAGTACCCACCTAGCCTCGTCTTTGGCTAGAATTTGAGTCGATGGGATAATAATGGATACCATTTACTGAAATGTATCATTTGGTAAACAATCCATGAACAGCAGGGGCTGGAATTTGGGCTTTCTATTAGTATTTGTGATTTATTTATCAGGGGCTAGGTATACATGCAATACTCTTTAATTACTCTTTAGGAACAATCTCTGAGGTAAGCGGTTTCAATTAAACAAAATTCAACATAAGCATATACTTGTATATTCCTCAAAATACAAAAAGAAACCAGATAGTTTTAATATGTATAATACATATTATGCAATTAACATATAATCTTATTGGAAACTAAAATAAGTGGGCAGAATCTTTAAAAGTTTAAAAGAAAAAATAGAATTTTAATGGAGAATTAAAAAATGGAAATGAACAAAAATAGATGTGACTATATGAACCAGAAAAAAATTTACCAGTTTTTAATATCCTTCCAGAACAAGAAATAAGACAGTTGATGGAATTGTCCTAGTAGAATGCAAGACTATGCAATCATTTCAAGCATTTTGGATTCAAAAATGAAGGGCAGGACCTATATTCCTAGAAATTGAGGCTGCCTAAGAAAGCAAGCATGACTGACTCCAATTATTTTTCTCAAACAGTGCGTGCAATTGTGCCATCATTCGATAGAAATTCAAGGTAGGGAAGTATCGTATTACAGTTGGGAACACATCAAGAAATTCCCAATTGAAACAGCTGGATTGTTAGAGAGAATGGAAATATTCAGAAATGAGTACGCTTACCTAAAATATCTAAAGGTTAGATGCAAAAGGTTTGAACATAACTCCCTCATTTTTAATAAACAGAAATGAACACAAATAACATGGTCATTGAGATCAAGTCAGGGGTGGATTTATTTGGTAATCTGCAGGTGGCGATTTGTGTGAGAGAAGTTTGGATGCATTGCAAATCTTAAGCCAGTATTAAAAGTCCGTAGGCTTTGAAAAATACCTAATAGGTTTCCTAAAAACAATAATATTTTATCAAAAAATACCCATGATACAGGGCCACAGGAGACTTTTCTTCCATTAGATGCCCTTAAATTTCACCTGTTACTGGAGAGGCTCAGGTTCAGCATTCCCTGTGACTGTCCCCTTGGCCTCAGGCTGCACATGGTCACCTATTCTGACAGTTTTCTTTCATCTATCTTCAGTAAGATTAGAGTTTTTCAAAAGTCATTAGAAGTCAAGTACAAAACCAACCAACCAGCCAAACAACCACATTAAAAAAAAAAAAAATCCCACACATACAAAGAATCTGTGTTGTACAGTTTCTTTCCAGACCTGACTGCATCCCATTCCACGAGACTGTGGTGTTTAGTAGGCACCCACTACCCACCTCTGCTCTTCTCTTCCTGAGAGAGGAACAGAACCCTCATATCTGCTAAAGTGCTTTCTTATTTTGCAAGATGTGTGGGGATGTGTTCATTTTTGTCACAGCCTTCTTCCTTCCGATTTCCTCAGTTGGTCTTCGTCTCACTCTTTAAATCCTTCTCTCAATTTTGCCTGCTACTTCTTCTCTACACAATTAATATAAGAAGAGCCACATTTATGGAGCACTGACTCTGGGCCAGGCACTGTTTTGACTACTTTACTTATAATTATTCATTTGGTTCCAAGACACCTCTCTGGGGGAGCTGTCACGATTATCATCTTCATCTTCAGTGAGGAAATTGAGTCAGAGAGAGGTTAAACACCTGCTCAGGGTTGCATCATTAATAAGTGACAGAACTCTGATTCAGTCCTGCAGTCTACTCCCAAATCCCAAAGCTTGGCTCTTAACCTCTCCCATGGCGCTCTCTTCTCACTAGACTTTCCCTCTGCTGGTTATTTTTCTTTGTGCATTTGGTCCAGTATCATTTTATTCCCTCATGTTTAGAAAGTCTTCAACTTGTAAAGCAAACCAGAAATAAATGCTAAAAGTATTTTGAAGCCTTTTTAACTGTTCCTAGTTGAGACATTTTCTAGCTTCATCTCCATGTACACAACCTTCTCTGAACCCCAAGACTCCCCTCATGTGCAATGTAGGGACTTTTAAACAGCTGCATTGCAGTATTATTATGACACTTGATATCTGCTCATTCATCTGGTTGCTGTGATAGGACTTCTTATTTGGCACTCTAGACTCCAGAGTCTTAATTTTAATGGTTAGTTAGGGTCCATCCAGTCCAAGAATCTAGCAATGTCTGGAGGGGTACTTGATTTTAGAACTTTAGGAATAAGAATTTTTTTTTTTTTCTGAGAATCATTACATGCACATTCTGTATTTAATTATATGCAACTTCTTATTCGTAACTGCCACTTGCCAGTTTATTGCCTCTCAGCTTCACATTTCCTCTCCAACATCTGCTCTGCCATAAAGGATAGAATTCCTGAGGATGTCTCTCCCTTACAGTGAGGATGATGTTCAGCTTTCTCAGTGGAGGGCATAAGGACCTAGCAGGAAGAAGGGGATCTCCTGTTTCCAGACATCATGAAATCAGTCAGGGGCATGGGTATTGAAAACATAGGGTGTGCTCCCCTGCGGCAAATAACCTAGAACGTATTACCCTCTACACCCTCACGGCTCCAGCCCAGCTTGGTGATCAGTTGTCTGTCTCTTTCTTGTCATAGACACTGTGGACTCATGGCATCTGGCACCCAAAGTCCCTTCCAGTCCCTCAGCACACTGGGGTCCTTCCCTGGTCACTAGGCGAGGCTCATTTGTACTCTGCCTATGCCTGGAGGGCTGTCTCTACATGTCCGTGTGCTGGCCACGGACTGCGGCAAGCTGATGCCCGGGAAGGTTGTACCCGTGCCCGCCTGTGACTGCAGACCAGATCTGGACCAGACAAATGAGGAAACCTCTCTGTTATCCTGTGGGCTGTCACCTCACCTTATCCAGTGAGGTCTGAACTCATCCTTGGGGAGGAGGACTTCCTCCTAACTTTGGCCTTCCTCACGTTTGTTCTCTCCATCTCTCAGCTCTAAAGACAGCTGGATAATGTGGCACTTTGTCATCTCTCCCCAGCCTGAGGGTACTCTGGGTGTTCTGCTGGGGAGACTCCACTCTCTCTCCTTACGTTAACAGTGACCTCCACTTGCAGTGACGGTGGGAGGAGCTTTAAAGGTGGGTTGACAGGGAACTTCTTCAGGACCCTCCCACTCACTCAGCACCACCACACTACCTGTGCAATTCCACTGCAGGATACAGCTTTCCTTTACGAAATCAGTTTCTTACTCTTTTGCAGTGTTAGAGTTGCCAGAATAGAATGTCATAAGGTTATGCTAATATTAAGTGGTAAACAGACATTTAAAAATCCTTAGTTCCTGAAGAACACATTATGAATGCCTATCTATTAGAGGTTGCTATTGATTGAAAAATGCCTATAGTTTCCCGTAGGGAGGAGCCATTGAAGAACCATGGAGTTTCCAGAATAAGCTTTGGATTGGGACATATGAAGAGGGACCGAGTTGTGAATATATAGGGAACGCTGCTCTTTCCTTTGCTCTTGGAGCTGTTCTGTAACTCAGCCTCACACATCTAATGCCTGACAGCTCCCAGATGACTCTCTCTGGTCTCAGCTTCCCACATTCTTATCCCTGCTCTCACAAAAACAACTATGCTGGAGGCATCGGCTAGCAAACTTCCCGCTGTTAAACATTTTATACGTGAGAAGAATAAGGAAGAAACATTCATCTCTTGCTTACACCATAGAAGAATTATAGTGGGAAAAAGGTCACCAAGAAATTGTTTTTTTCCTAGGACAGTATTTCCCTCTGCTGGTGAAAGCCTGCAACTCCCACCCACCACCACCCGCCATGCAGCTTTAAAAAGCAGTAATCAACCAGGATTGTTGTTTCTGTGTTCTAGGGAAACATTTGGTGTTTTCTTGCACATAATATGTTGTTTTTAGAGCTGACAAAACCTCCAAGGAAATCATGTGTTACCTCTTTTTTTATTTTCTCCCATACTCAATTCCGAAATTTTCTTCCCCAAACAATTCCCTAGTGTCTGGGGAGAGACTGCATTTATTTACCAAATGAGCGTTTCTCTCCTGAGTGTGTGGTTTATTTTCCACAGAGCCCAGCTAATTATAATTTAGAAGAGAGCTCTTTCGCTGTTTACTTGTGGAGTCTTTCCTCTTAGTGCCTCCAGAGAATTAACAGAGTTGAGAAATGAGAGGTGTCTTGTATCAAATTCAGCTGACTTAGTAAGATCCTTGTGACCTAAACTTGAGGCCATCCGACTGATTTTGTCTTTTGAGGAAGATTAAGTCAGACAGTCCTGGAGGAAGTGGGATGTTCTAGTGACTCACCTGGGAAAGCCCAGAGGAGAAGCCTTATTAGACTCAAGATAACTGAGCCCTATTATATCTACCAATTTTACCGCTAGTATGATTTGTGCATTGGTATTTAACACACAGATGAAATAGGAAAGAAATTTAAGTAGAGGGAGAAAAAGGAAATTGACATTTGGATTAGACCCATCTCAACATTCATCTTGAATGTTTTGATAAAGGCAATGGAGTAAATAATTAAAACAATTTATTTACAGGTAGTTTTCAGAGTATTAGCTGAATAAAATTGCTATCCCAGTGGGCTTGCACCATGTATTATGTGCATAAAAGTTTTAAATCCATCCTTACAGCATTATAGGAATTTTTTTTTTTTTCTGTCAGTGCCCATGGTTTTTGGTCAGGATGCTTCAAGAATTAAGAGGTAGGCCAGACAGAGTGGTGAGCAGCTACGCAGGGTTTGTTGAGCGATAGGAAAGTGGTTGTACAAAAGCTCCTGACAAGGGAGGGGACCCGAGAGCAATGCTGCGGGAATTCCCAAGTCTAGGGGTTTTTATGGGTTTGTTGCCTGGCTGTTTTAATCTGGTTAACCTTCCCTGTGACTGTCATCCAATCAGGTTTTCTTCACATGGGTAAGGGTGGAGCGCTCCTTCAAGGGCGGTGTAAAATCCTTTTAAGGGTGGTTACCTCTTGGGGGAGGGTTGGTGGTAGGGGCTTGTCCCTGCCTGCCTGCCTGCCTTCGAACTATCCCTCATCAATAGCACACTAATAATTATTCCAAACTCAACTCCTGATTAATTTTGACAGCTTGGTGTCCCCTTTCCTCTCCTTTATTTTTTTTCCTTCTCTTATTTTGAACTGAATGTTCACTTTCTCCTAAATCTAATACTATTTTGGAAACATTAATAGATAATTTTCAAAAATAGGTTAAAATTATGACTCTCATAAAAATGAAAATGAATAGGTGTTAAAGATTTTATTCTACTTATTAACAAGAAGGCTACCAGGCAGATGTTACAGCTGGTTCAAAGAGAATCTGAACAGACACATTTATAAATCAGGAATCCTGAAGTGAAGGCGCAGATGGAGGCAAAACTGTTTTTCCACAGGGAAAAGGAAATCAAGGGAAACTCTCCTAGAAGGACACAATTTGCATGGCAATAGACAAGAATTATTTTGCATGGTTACTCATTATCTTCAATTTACAGACTTGCAAAAGAGCTCAAGGATAATAAAAGATTAGAATCAGATAATCCTAAGAGTGTTCTCTGGAGCCCAGACAATGCAGTTTTCCAGTGAAGCACTTTTTTTTTTTTTTTTTTTTTTTCCTACAAGAGAAAATAATTTCCTGCAGGAAGCTCTTTCCTCTGGCAGTTCTCTAAGACAGACCAATCCAAGGATCAGTCTGCAAACTCTGGCTTGCCATATCAGATTCTACTTGCTGTTTCTCTCACACAACATATAATGGTATAGGTAAGAATTTGCATTGTGTACATGTGAGATAGTTTATAGTTAGAGGGTGTTTTTCTCTTAAGTGAAGTTCTATTTAACTTATGAAATATCCAATTTTCTCGTGTTCCTTAGCATTTGTTCTATTCATTTTGTAAATATTTACCAATCACCTACTTACCCTGTGTCAGGTTTAAGAAAACAGAAGTTGTTAGATCAGACAAGGTCTCCCTTCTCAAGGAACTTGAATCCAACAGATAAAAATTTTATTCAAGAAACTCAGAGGCATAAGAAATATCAACATTCTTCCGTTTCTTCAAATCGAAGGTATTCTGAATCTGAGACCCAGAAACCTGCTTGGCAGATAATTTATTATCCAGTCATTATCCAGCTTTCCTTGAGGTTCTATGAAGGTTCCAAGGATTACAAAAAGGCAAAATATTTGTGTGGCTTGTCTGTGATCTTTGGCCCCATGGGGGAAAATCATACCAGACTTTGTAATCTAGTGGGCATTCTAGCTAGCCTGTCCATGGGGACTTGTCTCTGCTTTTGGTTGCCTTTCACTGTGTTATTTTATAACTTCTTAGAGACAGAAGTTAATTAATAAAAAGGCAAATATTTCCTGTACATAGCTAAGCAAATGATTCCTATTTATGGCAGTGCAAATTAATCTTGTCAGAGAATGTAAATCTCTAGAAATCAAAATTCCATTTGAAGTGGTTTTTATATATGTTGCTGGTTCTCCCATTAATTATTGAACAAAATAAAATTCTTTATGTGTTCATTTCATATTTATATGACAGTCATGATTTTATCCTCTCTTCAAATATATCTTGTTTTAGTCCTACTTATATGATCCCACTGAAACTCATATGCCATTTGAAGTGGCTTCTTTGCCTCAGTAGGGATGATAATCCTGGCCAGGATCTGCCTGGAGTTTAAGGCGGCTGCTTAGCGGCATAGGTTTTTGCAGTACTCAACTTTCAACTCTAGGGGGTGCCATTCACATGGACCAGAAAGAAAATAACTACCATTGATGCTTGACAGCAGTCTTAGACCGTACATTAATGAGTAGATGTGCCTGTGTTCCCAAAAAACTATTTACAAAAACAGGAGCTGGCTCATTATCTGAAGTTTTCCAGCTTCTTCTTCTTCTCCTTTTTTTTTTTTTTTAAAGATTTTATTTATTTATTTGACAGCGCGAGAGAGCACAAGCAGGAGGAGAAGCAGAGGGCAGAGGGAGAGGGAGAAGCAGGCTTCCTAATGAGCAGGGAACCCGATGTGGGACTTGATTCCAGGACCCTGGGATCATGACCTGAGCTGAAAGCAGACACTTAACCATCTGAGCCACCCAGGTGCCCCAATTTGCCAGCTTCTAATCTATATAACCGGAGCTTGTCAGGAGACCCCTTTTGGAAAGCTCTAAGACAATGAGAAGTAGGGGTTCTTCATTTATTTTTTTCCTCCTCTGTTCCCCTACTTCTCCCTCAAAAGGCATTGGGAATTTTCTTCTTCTTATCTTTTAGCATAATGCTCTCAAAAAAAATCGAGTCTTTTAAAAATGAAAGGAGGGAAATTGTTAGGAAATTTTCTTTGGTCTTATGATGGAATCAAAAGACAAGAAGACAGGCTACCTTGTAAGAAAAGGAGAGGAAAAATATAAGATCAGAACATGAACTGATATATCAGGAAGTTATCTCATCACAAAGATAAGTCTTATTTTTTTCTGTAATCATTATTTCAAAATTTTTTCTTTTGTGAAATACTCTATGGTTTTTCGAAGCATTTTTCCACATGGAAGACAGGCCCAGAAGAGAAAGCAGCAAGAGCTAAGTCAGTGGTGTTCTAGTCAATGTTTGATAACTGACTAAAGACTTAAGGCCGGTCAAAGAAGGACATATGGCTTCTGTCTGGTGCTTCACAGATGCTTGCTCAGGGGAAACCAGCTACCATATTGGAAATCTGACTACCCTGAGTCCACCTTGCCAGAGAGGACACATGTAGCAGCTTTGGTAATCTATGGCCACCATCAGCTGCCAGCTCTGAGAGCGTATGGTCTTGGACACCTAGGCCAGCTAGCCTCTCAGACAACTGTGGCATCAGCTGTTGTCTCAATGCAACTATATGAAGAACCTGAAGGGAGAACTATGTCACTGAGCTATTCATGAATTTCTGACCCATTTAATTGGGGGCAAAATAAAATGGGTACTTCATACCAATAAAATATTGTTTTAGATTAGCTTGTTATACACCATAGGAACTGTAACAGGGAGAAAACAATGGTGTTTGAAGAGTCACTGTGAAACTACCTCACGGGGTTAATGAGGTTAATACTAACAGAAAATTTAAAGCTTATATTTCAGAGAACTGTTTCTCCCTATCAGCTATTGTTTCTTTTTAGACCCCACTAACAAGTGTACTAGTTGTCTCCAGAGAAGCCTGGACTCAAGGTCAACTGATATGCCTCTAGCCTGTGAACAAGCACTATCCTGCATTCCTTAGCTCAAATTGTCTTAGACCACAAATAGCTTTAGACTACCTATTGGCAGACCAAGAACTAAACCAGCCTTTTTTTTTTTTTCTTAAGATTTTGTTTATTTATTTGCCAGAGAAAGAGAGAGCACACAAGCAAGAGCAAGTGCACACAAGCGGAGGGAGGGGCAAGCAGAGGGAGAAGAAGGCTCTCTACTGAGCAAGGGGCCAGATACAGGGACTGATCCCAGGATACTGGGATCGATCATGACCTGAGCAGATGCTTAACCAGCTGAGCTCCCCAGGCATCCATTGACCAAGCCAACCTGAGCTCAGCCACCAAGTCGCTGCCTACACAGATGAACCAAGAAGGATCTGACAGTCCCCTCGTGATAATGTTAAAGTCTCAGCTCTAGGAGGAACACAGCTTTAACATAACATATGATGCACATAGAGGCATCTTTTCTAGGTACACCCTTGACTCCCCTTTCAAAAATATTTATGCTAAACCCTAAATAAAAGGAACCTGCTCATCCATGCCTGGGGGTTGGGGTGGGGATGGGGGGGGGTCACAGCTTTGGAAATTATTCCCTATAATCTCTTTATATACTGCAAATAAAGACTACTTTGTATGACAACTCCACCTGGTGTAGTCTCTACCAGTAATTCACCAAGAACAGACTCATGTTAGTCCAGCTACAACTGCAGAAGAGTGAAGGAGAGAGAGGAGTGAAAGAAGATTCTGGAAGGTTGAATTTTTTTGAAAATAATTTTATCATCTTGAGGAATAGGAAAAGGAAGATAGTGCAGATGATCTTGACTACATTAAATTTGGGATGTGTCTTAGCTCATCCTACTATAATAGAATACCACAGACTGGGTGTCTTAAACTATGAAAAATTGTTTCTCATAGTTTTGGAGGGTGGGGAATCTAAGATCCAGGCACCAGCAGATCCTGTGTCAGGTTAGGGCCTGCTTCCTGGTTTGCAGATGGCCATTGTTAAAAAGCAAAATTCAACTGAATAATTCTGAACATCAGATTGGCTTTATTCAATGATTCATGAGTTGGGCAGCATCCTGTCTAGGGAACAGAAGGAATTCCGAGTAGCTATATAAAATGAATGGCTTTCATATGCAGAAGGGAGCCGAAAAAGGAAGTGTTTAATAAAGAGTAAATTGTTTTAGGCAAGGCTGCTTTCCTTTGTAGAAAGGTGGGAAAGTCTATCAGACAGCTTATCTTGTGCCGATCAGGTAATTCCAGATTGACTGCTAAAAGGTCACATTCCTGGGAGATGATGAAACTACAATTAGATTAGATATTAAGTCTTGGTCCACTGATGAGTGGCTCCGCACAAGTGACTCCATTTGGGCCTGTTGTATTTTTTTTTTTAACACGATTTTCTCATTGTATCCTCACATGTCAGAGAGCAGAGAGTCTAAGCTCTCATATCTCTTCTTGTGGGAGCACTGTGATATGACTGATAATAAGAATGATATATTTGGTCTTTATCACCATCCCTGGCAAAGAGCTCCTAAAGCCCTTGTAATTTCTTAATGAGAGCCACAAAGGTGTCTTTTGTTATTCAAAACAATTTCTTTCAACACATCTGAATTTTTGTTAATCAGGTGACTTTGGAAAGCTCCTAAAGGTAGGGGTGGGTTCTCAGGGGAACCAATTATGTGATGAGAGGGTTGAAGCTTTTAGCCCCATCCCCCTATCTCCAGGGAGGGAAGAGGGGTTGGAAATTGAATTAATCTCCAAAGACCAATGACTGAACTAATCATGTCTAAATGATGAAGTCTCTATAAAAATTCCTAAAGTGCAGAATTCAGAGAGCTTCCTGGGTGGTAAACACAGGGAGGTGCCAGGCACGAAAGCTTCACTCCCTTTCTTACATGCCTTAATCTATTCATCACTTCCATTTGGCTATTCCCAAACTATATGCTTTTATGATAAACCAGTAATCTAGTAAATAAAATGTTTTCTGAGTTCTTTCAGCCATTCGAATAAAGTAACAGGATCTGAGGAGGGGGTCATGGAAATCTCTGATTTATAGCCGGGCTGTCAGAGGCACAGGGGACAATCTGGGATTTGTGACTGGCATCTGAAATGAGGATAGTCTCGTAAGACCAAACCCTTAGCCTGTGGGACCGGATGCTCTCTCCAGATAGAGAGTGTGAGAATTCAGTTAAATTCTAGGACACCCAGATGTCCACGAGAGAACTGGAAAATTGCTTGGTATAGGAAAAAACCCACACATCTGGTCATAGATGCGTTCAGTGTGATTAGCAGAGAAGAAATGTAAGATTTCAGCATATGAATCACAGGGAAACAGAAATATTTGCTCCGTATCCATAACAGGAGCCAAAATAGTATAAATGTTCACAAAACGAATTGTACAAGAATTTGTACAAGAATATTCATAGTGCTTTAATCAGGTTAATCCCAAACTAGAAATAACCCAAATGCTCATGAACAGGAGCATGTCTAAATATTCATGTTATTAAAAGAGATAATGTTCTTTAATTAAAATGAACAATGTTGATATAATATCCTTTCCTTGTTTAATGTTTTCTTTTTTAGAAAAGAGAATATGTGAATAAAAAATAAAACAGTTGGGAATCAACAGGCTTTACAAAAGAGTTAACAGTCACAATATGTTTGCACTGAGCTGACTTTCAAAAAGAAGAGATTGTCCTGGAGTAACACAGAGCTTGGAAGATAAGAAAAAGACCTGCAAGAGATAGTCCTTCACTGAAAGAGTAGGTTGCTGAGTGGCACAGGGTGGACCAGGTTTCATTCTAGAACTTCTGATTTTTGAATGTGGATTTTGACCTATTTTTTCATTTGAGCCATAGGTAATCTAATCACTTGTAATCATTACAAAATTACTACATTTCACATGATTTACTTTTTTTTTTTTTTTTTTTTAAAGATTTCACTTATTTATTTGACAGAAAGTGCGCAAGCTGGGGGAGAAGCAGAGGGAGAAGCAGACTCCCTGCTGAACAAGCAGGGCTCAACCCCAGGACCCTGAGATCATGACCAGAGCAAAGGCAGATGCTCACCCAGGTGCCACTCACACAATTTACTTCTAAAAATTCCAACAACAAAGCATTTTCTTTTACTGAAGAAATATTGCTCATATCCGATGAAAAAATTCTAATAGTTCAAAGGTGAATATGATAACAGAAGTCAGTTGTCCTCCTATTTCAGACCCTTTTCTTCCTTAGTTAAAGGCAATCATAATAAAGAATTTCTTGTGGATATTTCAGAAATATTCTGTGCTTATGCAACAATACATAGGTGTAGGTATATACATATGTATCTAATTTTGACCCAAATATATTCTTTATTCTGATGTATCTGAGAGATTGTTCCTTTTGGATCTACTCTGGTTTTTTTATGGTGGTATAGCTTTCCAATGTATGAACGTGTGTGTGTGTGTGTATAAATAAAATACTTAACATGTTTCTTATTAATAAACATTTAGGTTACTGTCAAATTTTTAAATATTACAAGTGCAATTAACATACATGCATGTATATATATATATTTCATACATGTAACATAAGTATGTAGATATCAGTGTAGGTGTATGAGAATTTATAGCATAAATTGAGAGTGGAAGGGGTAGATCAAAGGGCATATGAATTTTATGTTAAAAAAAACAACCAAATTGTCCCCAAGGAGATTTTCCCAGCTTCACTCCCGTTGCTCATTTTCTTACATCTTTATCAATGGATGTCATCACTGAATAGTTATTTTTGTATTCTAATTTGTAAAAAATTGTAACACTGCTTTAATTTGCATTTTCTTAATTATTATTTAGGTTTATATGTTTTAAATATATTTTTGGCCCATTATATTTCCTTTTCCTTGACCAGTTTTCTTGTTTTTAATAGACTTTCAAGGTTCTTTCTATATTTGGGACTCTAATAATGATGCATTCAGCTGTAAATAAGTAAACTGTCCCATAGAGGAGTGTGGGCCAATGGAAGGGACATTCTTGTCATCTCACTAAATGGGGACCAGTGAATAGAGCAGGATGACCATAAAGTGGGAAGTCTCCTCCCAATAATTCCAAAAGGATCAGGATTTCTGTTTAACCGAAAATGAGCCCATATCAGAATATAATTATTATAAACATGTCCAGTGTCATGAATAATAATTAATTGATCTAAATCATACTTAAAAGACAGTGGGACAATGCTACAAAATATTCATTGGTTTACAGTGAAACGATGTAAGTAAACAAATTAGATCTGAAAACAATTTGAGGGGTTTGAAGTGCCGGGGCTTGGGAGGTTGGGGTACCAGGTGGTGGGTATTAGAGAGGGCACGGATTGCATGGAGCACTGGGTGTGATGCAAAAATAATGAATACTGTTATGCTGAAAATTAAAAAAAATTAGATCTGGTTCCTAAAGTAGTGAGTAAACTGAGTTCTGTGGCATAATACTCATCCTAATCTGAGGTATTTGCTTCTATATCTCCAGTTCTAAAATAGATCAGCAGAGATGGAATGTTTAAACATTTAGTAGGTACACTTTGGAGTTTGAAATCAAATCATGTACTTGTTTCTGTTGCAGCGTTTGCCCCATCAGAAAGAACTCTTTTCCCAGGTTGGGATCATCGTCCCCAGGTCTGCAGAGCACCCTAGAGACCAAGGATTTCATTTTCTCTCAACAGGGGTGTTAAAAATGGAATCTGGTGTTTTTTGCTCAAATATGGACAAAGGGCTGAGGAGCTGAGCTACTAGCAGCCCTTACAGAAGTCAGCAAGTATGCATGTGCCGCCCAAGGAACACAGAAAGGTTATGAATTGAATTCTCCTCTCGTCACGAGGGGCCCAGCACAGCCAGCCCTGAAGCTCAGCAAAGAAAAAGTCATCTCTCTGTGACTGCAGCTGCCACTGTCATGTCTGCACTGACCTCCAGGTGGCATGGCCTCTGTGCTGTATCAAGAATGACCAGAGACCCCCCAGTTATGCTCTCCAGACTCCAGGCGCTGCCTCCTTACTTCAGAGGCTTAGCAGAAATGACAATTTAGAGGCTACTTGCTACATGAGTTCAGAAACGGAAATGTCAGCCAGTAACTTGAGTCCCAGGCTCACGGGGGAGCCAGATGCTTACAATCCACTATCTGAGGGAGGCTTTATGCTTGACGGAGGTCCGATGTTTTAAAAGATATGGGGTTAGTCCCAAGATAAAATCGTCTGCTGATATTCATGCTGCTGTTTTATCTAAATACTGAAGAGGTGGAAAGTAATTTAAAAAAATGTGTAGCACATTGAAACGTATAAATAATCAGCAGATAGACTCAATGAGATGATGAATGAGAGAGGTTCTTAAGACAAGAAGGGGTGATTGGTACAATAAGAAGAGCTAGCCAGTGCCATATACTGAATACTGGGTACCTGAAAGAGACAACTGAGATTTTTGCTACATTTCTGAGGACTCAGGTACAGGTAGCACCTCTAGAAATAGATTTAGGCTATGCATCTTTAGCATGAATGCCACAGAAAAGATGCAGTCTTCTCATAAGCCCTATTAGGTGGCATACTATTTTAACTTACTGTATTACTAATGATATTTACTTTGATCACTGGGTTAAAGTTGTATCTACCATGCTTCTCCATTGTAACATTATACTCTTCCCTTTGGTGGTTAGAGGTATTTTGTGGGAAGATACTTTTAAATCTGTATGAACAGCTCCTTTTTTATTACCTTCAATTTACCCATGTATTTATTAGATCTTAATAATCTGTTACTATCAATATGTATTTGGATATTCAAATTCTCCCAGAGCTGGTCAGAGGGAGTCCCTTTCAGCTTTCTTTTTTTTTTTGTCATTTTGATGTGGCCTGTTCTTCTTTGAGTACTTCCTGAGTTTCTACACAGTTAAGATATTCTAGGTTCATTTTGTATTATCTCTTCCCCATTCCAAAATCAGCTATTATCCTAAGGTGCTTTTTAATTATATTTATATTATATTTAGAATTTTATTTAAACACCCTGATCTGGGTACTAAGTGTTCTCACTGATTTGAGGTGTTCCTATTCACAATTCCTTTCAGTGGTCACCTATTAATATAGACGCCTTTGCATTTACTTCTCTATATTTTAAAAATCAATTTTATTGAAGTTTATTTACGTATAATTAAAATATAACCATTTTAAGGATACAGCTAAACAAGTTTTGACAAATATATCGCAGCCTCGTAACCGCCCTCTTGCCCCCAATCAAGAAATAGTACATTTCTATCACCCAGAAAGCTTCTCTAATGCTCCGTTGTGGTCATTCCTCCAAAACCCACCACAGGCAGACAATTCTATCACCATAAATTGTTTTTCTCTGTTCCAAAAATTTGTAACAGAGTATTAGATACACTTGCACTGTGTTTGACTTTATTCGCTCAGTACAATGTCAATGAGTTTGATTCACGTTATTACAGGTACCAGTAGTCAGTGCCGTCTCATTGTCGAGTGGTTTCTTTGTATGAATAAACCATGAGAGGTTTATGTCATCATCTGTTCATGAACATTTGGGTTGGTTGAGTTTTTGCTATTGAAAATCAAGTTGTCAGAAATACATGTAGAAGTGTTTTTGTGGACATATGTTTTCATTCCTTGGGTAAATACCTAAAAGTAAAAGTGCTGGTCATGTGGAAAGTATGGTAAGTTTATGAGGAAGTGCCCACGTCCTCCAAATGGCTATACTCTTACTAGCAATGAGTTTCAGTGGCTCTCTATTCTCTGACGCTTGATAATGTTAATTTATAAAATTTTAGCTATTCTACTTAGTGTGTAGTGGATCTCACTTAGAGCCTGAATTTTTATTTTGTTGATGACTAATGTTGAAATTTTTGGAATGTGTTTACTGGTCATTTATATATTTTCTTTTTTCATTTTCAAATATTCTGGACATTTTTTGGGGGGTGTTGTTTGCTTTTCAAAATTGAGTTATGAGAATTCTTTTAAATTCTGGATGCAAATTTTTTTTATCAGACATACGTATTAAAAATATTTTCTTCCCATCTCAAATGCCTCATGTTCCACCTTTTTTTTTTAAATTTATTTTCAGCATAACAGTATTCATTGTTTTTGCACCACACCAGTGCTCCATGCAATCCGTGCCCTGTTCCACCTTTCTTAGTAGAGCCTTTTAAAGAGCAAAACTTTAAAATATTTCTGTAGTTTAAGTAACCTTTTTTTTTTTCTTATATGGCTGATGATTTTTTTTTGTGTGTCCTGAGTAAGAAATCTTCTCCTAAATGAAGGTTACAAAGATTTTTTTCTATGTATTGAGTTTATTTTTGTGCCAACAAAGAGGACTGTTAGATTGTTTCACATATTTGAACTTTCATGAAAGCACTAATAAGTATACTGGATCAAGGAAGATGTCTTCTTCCATTGTAAGCCATGGGAAAGGAACTTTGGGATTAAGCCATGGTTGGGCTTCCTTAGTGTTCCGGGTGAAAATGTTTTGAGCAAATACATGTAGAAATCAAATTTTCGAGCATTCCAAATTTGGTTTTATTGCAAAAAAACCATAGAAATAAAAACATGCTTAACTCAAAATCAGACCGATTTTATTTTTTTAATTGCTTTTTTAGTGACTTTATGGCTCAGAGGAGAGAATATTAACTGCACTGGTCCATAAGCATATAAAGTCAAGAAATGATTTTCTCCACTGAATATTTTTTTTTTCCTAATTTTTATGGAGAGGCAAGCTGTTTCCCCTTTTTCCTTCTGTTTGCCACTTAAATGGTGGTTATTAGTCATGTTGTCTTTCATACCCACGAGTATTCTTCTCAGGACTCTTTCTGTGTATCATAAACCAGGGTTTCTCGTTTTTGGCACTACTGACATTTTGGGGTGGATAATTGTATTAGTTTGCTAGGGCTGCCATAACAAAATACCACAGACTGGGTGGCCTTTAACAGGATTTTTTATTTCATAGTTCTGGAGGCTAGAAATCAGAGATCAAGGTGTTGGCAAGTTTGGTTTCTTCTGAGGCTTACAGATGGTTGTAGGGTCTTTCCTCTGTGGATTCCTAATCAGATTGGATTAGGGCCCACCCTAATGACCTAATTTTACTTAATGAACTCTTTCATGGGGCCTATTTCCAAACAAAGTTGCATTTTCAACTACTGAGAGTTTGGGCCCCAACATACAAATTTTGGGGGGACATGATTCAGCTCGTACTAACAATTCTTTTTTGTGGGGCCTATCCTATGCATTGTAGGATGTTTACCAGCATTTACCCATTCGATGCCAGTAACACTCCCCAGTTGTGACAACCAATTTTTTCAGAAACTGACCGATGTGCCCCCTGGGGAAGGGGAGTGGGAAGAGGGGTTGAGAACAACTACCTTAAAAGAAATTAGAGATATTTTGCAGTTTGTTTGCTTTCAGTCCCACAGGTTTTACCACAATTACATAAAACCACTCAGTGGTTGAGATAATTCTGAACCCAGAAATTATTTGAACTTGAATCTAAATACCACATCCTTTCTACTTCATTATGTTCTCCTTACAACTTAAACATTCAAAAAAATTTAAGTGAATCTAAGAACTTAAATTACTAAATACTTATTAAATGCCATATGCAATAACTTTCTACCTTATCTATAATCCATCCATCATCTATCACCATTTGTAATTCTAATTCAATCATACAGGATGTTATTCTAGCTTTCTATCTTTCCATATTTTTACTGCCCTTTTTTTTGGCAGTGAGAAACCTGCCTTTATATATGTGGGGGCAATCTCTATCTCTATTTATCTATATGTATATCATAATTGACTCCCCCCATATGTAACTAATCTCTCATTTCTATTGTCACTACTGCTGTCTCCATCCCGGATGTGCATGTTCCTTCTTGGTCTGCTGGGCTCCAATATTCCTGGGCTGCTCCCCTTTTCTCACTGTTTCAACATTATGACCTTTGCTGGGGGACCTCTGCATAGATGTCTTTCTTACCTTGCTTGGTGATAACCTGAGTTGAGCTGCCATTCTATCAGGATGATCTCATCATGCTTGGACTGTGATACCTCATGCTGAGCCACCCTTGGATGGAGACCCTCCTCTACCCACCTCAAGCTATGACATTCTGCATCAGCCCTCCTAACCTCCTCATAGATTCTGATTTCCTGTGTCACCCCAGTCCCCTCATACCACATGGATGCTTGGGCTCTAATAGCTCCTGCTGACCTGAACTGCTGTCTGGATGTTCCCTTTACCCTCTCAGATTGGGCTGCTTTCCTCCCCACACTCTTGTTTGGATATCTACATTCTCAGCCCCATCTAATGAATTTGTGTTGATTTTTATGGTTTTTTGGGGGGGGGGCAGGAGTGTTGGTGAGGAAGAGATGGGAAAGGAAAGGAAGGGAACAGAGACAAAAAGGCTTTAAAGGGGCTAAATGGAATGAAAAAGAGTTGATCAGTAGAGATCTTATTCAAATCAAGATTCATTGTCTTTCTTCACATGCTAGCCTTTTGATATTTTCCTAATCAGCAGTAAGGTTTTTGATGAAAAATTATTCAGTGAGCATATGCTAAACACTGGTTAGAAAAGAATTTTTGTGAATTTTTCCCAAGCCAGAGGGGTTTCTTGTTGTAAGTGCCTTAAAACTTTTTTTTTTTTTTTTAAGTTTTGGGGTCATATAATAATAAAGATTCCTTACTAAAATGTCATAAGAATACCAACTTTCCCAGTATTTGGGAGCCCTGGGTGGAAGATTACCTTTTATATTAGACAAGTATTATACCCTGGCGCCAAAAATCTGTTTAAACCTTACAAATCAGATACCCTGATTCCTCTTCCAAGAACTGTCCTTAATTCATTATTTCATTAAACAAATCCTGGGCTTGGGTTTTTTTTTTGGTAGAGTGAGAACAGCATTTCCCATTGTCCAAAACAAGCAGAGGTCAGTGCAATTAAAAATAAATAAATAAATAAATAAAAAAAATAAAAACAAGACATGCAGCACTTCTCAGGTGAAAACTTATATAAGTACAACATAATGATTTATTTCTAAAATAGTCTTATCTTTATTAGAAACACTCCAGAGGGCAAAACACTTCATCATTTTGTAAATTCAAGTACTGGCAAATATTGGCTTAAAAAATGTAACTAACTGGGCCATTTTAAGACAGCCATTTATGTCACTGACATTTGAAATAAAATAATCATGCAAAAAGTGAATGTTTTGATTACTTGTGATAGGGCAGTACAGAGGTTGGCTTCTTGGTCATGGACTTCAAAAAAGTTAATAAGAATTTGTGGATACTTGGAGACAGATAGATTGATCCAACCACCTCTTGAATACTTATGCTAGATATTTTTTTCCATGACTATTTTATTCTCTCTTTCATCAAACAAAACACTGAGATTTTTTAAAAATTTAACTTTATGACCTGTAGCTTTTATTATAAACCATTAGTTTTGCTAGTAGGAAGTCACTTGGCTAAGTTCTCTTTGTATTTTATTGACTTGAATGACTCTAGCTGAATTACATTAAGATAAACTTATCAATTGTTATAGTTGTCTTGGAAGGGCAAATGATTTTGTGGAAAGTGTACTGGACAGGAGTCCTGAGAACTGGTTTCATGCTCCAGATCTGTGGAATCTTAGCTAAGTTCTTTTCCATCTTGGGCCTCAGTTTTCATTTGTCAAATAGGGGATATAGCTGTTACTTATATTCATCTCATCTGACTTTGTGTGACACTGAATAAGTGTGAGAGCACTTTTTGAAATCCTATGAAGCTGTAGTATCGAAGACACTAATTTGTATTTCATTATCTCTTTGGTGATCTACATCTGTCAGGTGAATTTATTTCATTTCCACATGTACTCCACCCTTTAACTCATTTCCTGTCATCAGTGATACACCTATTCCTCTAATCATACAGGCTGGAGATTTTGTAGGTCAATTCTATTTTACTGCTACATTTTTCTGCTTTCTCCAATTCTTCATCAAGTCTCATTATTTCTTTCTCCATGTTATACCTCAGTTTTACCCTTTGCTCTATTGTATTTACTATGTTTATATTGAGCTTTCTTTTCTTTAGTAATAAGTCAGGACATAAGATAGTAAAAGCCATTTTCAAGTTTATTTCTACTTTTATTACCCTACTAGGAGTCCTCCCTCACCACAGAGCCCTTAACTAGCCATATTTTGACTTTATCTCCCCAATAGAAAGCAGATTATGGCTTTTATGTCTGATACATGGAATTCTGTCTTGGTTCAGGCATTCTGGGGATACCTGAACTTACTTAAAAGGAAAACACGAGATCCAAATGGCATGGCTACAGACTATATATAGAAGAGATACAGGGGAAAAGATGGTGCTTGTGGTTGGGGAGAAGTTTTCCAAAGAACTGAGATTATTATACTCATGAACAGAGCATAAGGTTAGTGATTCTAGAACTGGGTGATATTTGAAAATCTGAAGTAGGAAATAGCACCTAGAAAACCTATCAGTCAGAGAGCAGAAGCTCAGGGAGTGAGCAGGAGTTTGGGTGCATGGAGAGAGACTGAGGAGCTGGTAATATCTCCAGCCAAGGATGAGGGACTGAGTATATAAGAGTTTACCAGGTATTAAGAAACAACTGGATTAGAGGTTGGGATCAGGATGTTAAATCTAAAAGGAAATCAGGTTATCAGAATGAGGGGGAAATAATCTAGCCTCTTCTTTGTTCAAAGTGAATAATGCTGAGTTCTGCAAATTTGAGTCAAAGCTCCTTAAATCCTTTCTACTTAGAGTCAAGTTTGTCCTAGGGATTAAGATATTGTTGATACTGGTTCAGCTGCGGAAGAAGGAATCCTCCAGAGGTTACAGATGGAAGCAAGGTTGACTGACAGCTGTCTTGTCAGGAAAAGAAAACTGGCTTTGAAATAAAAATACCTATTCTAGTTTAGTCTTATACTATTTTTGACTGTGAGCAAGTTATTGAATTTTTCTGCGAATCAGTTTCCTCATCTATGAAGTGGGGATTATATTTTCTATGTAATAAGATTATTGAACGACTTATGTAAGATGTTATATAGTTTTGGGAACTATACTAGACTATATATTTATTGATATCTTCACTGATTTTAAAAATAGTATTCTACTACTTTCAAGTCTGAGAAAAACAAAGAGGCTTATAAAATTTTTTGAAATGTTGTACAAACCTGGCTTTGTTTCTTAGTTCAACTTTGGGACTTCTTTTCCTTTGGGAGTCACTTTCATAAAAAAGATTATGGTATTTGTTTTTTTTGTTGTTGTTGTTTTTTTTTAGAACAAATGCTAACAAGCCATCCTTTCATTCAACAAATACTTATTGAACATCTATTATAGGCAAGATACTGTTCTAAACACTTGGAGTATTTTATAAATAAAAATCTCTGTTGTAACAAAGCTTGTATTTTGGTGAGTGAGGTAGAGTATAAACAGTGAACATAATACATATAATTAGAATGTGTTAAGTGCTATGGAAAAAATGAAAGAGGAGAAATAGAGAACTGAAATTTTAAATGGAATATTTTAGGGTAGACTTTATTAAAAAGATGATATTGGAACACCCAGACTTGTGGAGGCCGTTGAGTAAGCCATGTGGATTTTAGAGGAAGAGCCCTCCAGGCCTGGGAACAGCCAGTGCGAAAGCCCTGATGTGGGTGCTTTAGGACAGATATTAAAAAAAAACTACAGCTCATCAGCCAAATCTGGCACTATTTTTGTTAATAAAGTTTTAATGGCACTCAGCCATACTCATTGTTTACATATTTATATATAGTTTCTTTTGTACTACAAAAGAGTTAAGTAGCTGCAACAGGAACCTTAAAGCTTTTAAGATCTTTATGAAACAAATTTGCCAACCCTTATTCTAGAGGCCAGTGCTGGAGTGAAGTGAAGAAATAATAAGTTCCTACTTTTTCTTTTTTGTGAGAGAAAAGATTTTTTTTAAATTTCACTCATTCACTCTTTTTTTAAAACAGAAGTTCCTTTTTTACTTCAACTATATCTAGACAAAGCACATTGTTAATACATAGATCCAGTTTTTCAAAAGACCACATAAGGGACTCTACTGCCTTTTATCATCTTTATTTCCCCTAAGAGTAACAATTATGTTTTTCTTTATTCTTTAAATTTTGTTCGTGAAAGAAAAAATGTCCAGCCTTTTTTCAAAAAACAAAGGATGAACAGAAGTGCAATACCAGACTAAATCCAACAGGTGGCTGTATTTCTCAAAGTTTCAAAACAAGCCAGGTTGCCTGTTGGATGCAAATTTAGATTTCACTTTTCAGTTCCTTCATATTAATTCTGTGATTCCAGTTTTATGACAAAGGGCTAAACCACAGTGAAAAAGAGAGAGGTCATCAAAGAACCAGAGATTATTTTATTGGCTTTATCCATATCCATTCTTCTATTGCTCATGCAACAATTTCACAACCAATATTTGTCTGTATCTTCAGTCTGGTTAGGCAGTCTGTGGTAAACTTTCAAATGACACCAGAAATATACAAAAGATCTGAGACATTGAGTGGAGTCCTGGAAGTGTCATATAGCAGCTGAATGAACTGGGAAGCTATTTATCCCTTGGAATAATTGAATAAGTTAAAGACTTTAGCAATAACTCCTTTTTCATAGTGTTTTAGGAGGTTTTATATAGGATATTGATAAAAGTCCTTAATTTTTATTAAGAGGCTTTTAAAAACTACATGTTATTATTACTATTTATCTTTCATCTCTCTCAAATATTTTTCATGTTCTATTTTATTTTATTGGAAATTTTTATTCTATCAGATGTAGATTTCATATTACTATCTTTGAATGATCTCTAGATGATTATGTTGCCCTCATTGTTTAAAAGAGTTTTAGTTCATTCTTATTCCCTAAGCACTGGCATAAGGACATGTCATTCCCGAATTATTTCCCAGATATTTTTCTTTGAATATTCCTGTACTTGTGTTTGTCTCTTACAATGCCATGATCCAAAATGGAATCCAGTTTTTTTTTCAAAACAGTTTTAAAATCTTTTGTTCAGTTTAGTATGTTTTGTTGTTTGTTTTTGTTTTTAAATCAGAAATGAGGGGCGCCCGGGTGGCTCAGTGGGGTAAAGCCTCTGCCTTCAGGTGATGTTATGATCCCAGGCTCCTGGGATGGGCTCTCTGCTAAGCAGGGAGTCTGCTTCCTCCTCTCTCTGCCTGCCTCTGCCTATTTGTGATCTCTGTCTGTCAAATAAAAAAAACAAAATCTTTAAAAAAAAATCAGAAATGATCTTTCAAATCCTTATAAAATAGTGTTAACTCCAGGCCATTATTTTGATATCAATGCACAGAAAATAAATTCAACAATTTATAAATTATGTACAAGTCACTGTGAAAAATGTTTTACCATATAAAACTCTAACCCCAAGAAGGTCATAACCACATGTGAAATATAGTGAGGAGATAACATTTTATGTCGTAAATTGGAATAATCTTTTCTTTTTCTACTTACTTCATTACTAGATATCCACTTCCTGTATCACTCTCTTTCTACAGAAAAGCCAAAGAGAAGTTGGTGGACATGAAAAATGTTGGTAGGCTTGCTGTCCATTTCAGATACTTGCCTGTACCTCAGATTAACCATGCCAGGTCACCACACAGGACTCATGCTCCTCCATATCTTAAGGATGCATCTTGAAATAGAATCCTACTATCCATCCTATGCAGAAGAGATCTGTGCATTTTTTTAAGTCTTCAGAATAATGTAGCCTATTCTGATCATTTTTATCTAACACAGAATTTGAAAAAAGCACAAAGAGTAAAATAATCCAGAGCCTGTATTGATTAGGGAAGGTCAATGGAAAAGATTATAATTAGTTTCTCAGTACTAAAGAGTACTTGGCTGAGTTGGAATATGAATTTCTATATTCATTGAAAATTATATGGGCACATAAGACTGTAATCATTCACTAAAGGTTTACTCAATAAAGCTTGGTAAATTTATGGTCATACATTAATTCAACAAACATTTTTTTCAATGCCAGGCACTGTGGCACATGATGAGGATATAATGATAATCAAGACAAACATCATTTCTGTCCTCATGGAATGTATTAGTTTTTTATAGCTGTTTAACAAGTTACTACAAACTTTGTGGCTTAAAACAACATAGATTTATTATTTTATAGTTCTGTAGATCAGAAGTCCAACATGGGTCTCAATGAGATAAAATAAAGGTGATAGAAAGACTGTATTCCTTTCTAGAACCTCTAGGATAGAATCCTTTCCTTGCCTTTTCTGGGGTCCAAAGGCTAGGATTTTGCCCCCCTTCCTCTATTTTCAAAGCCAACAATGTGGCATCTCTCTGACCCTTCTAAAGGCTCTCTACTTTTAAGAACTCATATGGTTAGAGTGGACCCCCATGGAAAATCCAAGGTACCCTCTTCATTTCAAGGTCTGTAATCTTTTATTATTGTTGTTTCCATAGACTCTATGCCCAGTGTGGAGCCCAGTGTGGGGCTTGAACTCCCAACCCTGAGATCAAGACCTGGGCTGAGATCAAGAATCAGTCACCTCACTGGCTGAGCCACCCAGGAGCCTCTCACGGTCTGTACTCTTAATCACATTTGCAAAGTCCCTTTTGCCTTGTAAAGTAATACATTCATAGGTTCTGGGGATTGGGGCATAGACTCTTTGGGGAGGTTATTATTTTGCCTATTACATGGACCTATAATCTACTGTATGAGTAGCAAACTGAAATTCCAGTAGGGCAGGCAGGGAACTGAAATTAATGAAACTGGGAATTGAAATAAATCGTGTGAGCACGTGAAAATACCGGTTTAATGTTGCCAGATCTTTCTATATTTCAAGAAAACTTAGATTCTGGATTATATGAAATCTTTGATTTTTAAAATGTGAACAACTGCCTTAGGTTGTTTCCCCAGAAGAAGATCCTTATACGAAAATTTGTATATTCCCTCTAGGGAAACTAGGAAGGGACTGGGAAAACTAGGACAAGGAAGGGAAATCCCAGCAAAGGTACAATTCCAGCAAAGTCCTACAAAATACGTCCAAAGGGAAACTCTGAAGTATATCATATCTCATAGTTATCCCCATTCACAGCAAGGGATTTGGGGCTTTCATAATTGTGCACCACCTTAGCCATTGGTTAAGATATACCTGAGGGGCATGTAAATTGCCTGTTATTACTCAGATGATCATGACTCAGTGCCCATGTTATTTTCTTACTTGGCCTGATCTCTATATGGCCCTAGATATTGGGATAACAAAAACTGTTAAAACTATCTGTGAGGCTAGTCAACAACCCTATTTCTAAATGCACTTCTGAATCTAGGGAAGAATGCAAGGAAGATTTAATAGCATCTTTTAGGTCAGCAAAAGACTTTATAATTTAGCCAGTTGAGCTCATATGTGTGTAAAGAGGGTATGAAAAGTAGAGCAGGCCAGCGTTGGTGAGAAAAATTCATTCCACTTGATGTTGCTACTCAAAAGAATGTCATCAGCACCTTTGCTACAGTTTCATGAAGTAATAGGGCTTCTTAAGAAATGACTTTTTTTTGTTTTTTTTTTTTTTTTGGTGGGGGAGGGGTCACAGATGCTAGTTTTTTTATTTTTATTTTTAAAATTTATTTATTTATTTGACAGAGATCACAAGTAGGCAGAGAGTCAGGAGGAAGGAGGCTTCTTGCTGCGCAGAAAGCCCGATGTGGACCCTGAGATCATGACCTGAGCTGAAGGCAGAGGCTTTAACCCATTGAGCCACCAGGCACCCCATAGATGCTAGTTTTTATTGATGTATCTTCCAAAGTGCTAGAAGAATCCAGATACATTAAAAATTTGTCATATGTTAATTAAGACATTCAGGTAAATTGGCCCCTTATTCAGAGCTCAAAGAAAATAAGTCAGTTGATTATTTAAAAAAATATTTAAGAATATCGGTGACTCTTTTGTCACTTTTTCTGCAAGATTTTTATATGAATTTTGACAATGAACAACTTTGGTGAACACCTATAGTTACCAGTTAACCTACTGATTTTTTGGGTGTCTAGAAGGAGGTGGAAATGGTATTAGAAAGCAAAAACTTAATCTCACAAAACAAACTGAAGGTTGCTGGGGGGAGGGGGGTTGGGAGAAGGGGGTGGGATTATGGACATTGGGGAGGGTATGTGCTTTGGTGAGTGCTGTGAAGTGTGTAAACCTGGTAATTCATAGACCTGTACCCCTGGGGATAAAAATATATGTTTATAAAAAAATAAAAAATAAAAAAAAAGAAAGCAAAAACTAAGGCAGTTGAAAATTTGGGAAGCCAATATTTTAACTTTATTATTTCCAGAACTGAATGAAATTGGAAAAATAGAACAGTTGACTCTTTATCATGCCCAAGAGAACATGTGGTGTTAGTCTGAGGATAATCTCATGAGTTTATTAAAGAAAGATCATAACTTTGCATTGAAAGCTTTGGCTCAATTCTGAATGTCTACACTTAACCTGTTCATAATTATATCCTCACAGTACTCGAGATGTTGCAACCACTATCAATTGCCCAACTAAACAATAGATTCCATATGGACACATTTGTCTTGTGGAGTTCAAATCACAATTTTTCATTAAAAAAATCTTTTAATTGGTTTAAAACATCAACACCATGTACTAAAGGCTACCAGTGTACTAATTTGAAGACCAGTTCAGAAAAAAAAGTCAGAAATATTTTTATGTTTATATGTTAAATTCCTGGAAATTTTCTATGAGGTCAATAACTTGGATTTGTTTTTATAAACTGTTAGTGAATAAAATTGTATATATAATTTGCTCATATTTCTTATGTTTCATCTTTACACTGTCATGTTGAGGTCTCAAATGTTATCAAACTTACAAATAATCATGGTAGAGACAGGTGGGTTAACTTTGTTAAGTGTACATGGATGTTGATTACATGTTCCCAAAATGGTGATGAGGTCAAAAGGATACCAGCCTTGAAAGTGGGAAGGCTTGACTATGACTTTTACTAGTATGTGATAACACATTAGTGTCTTAGCCTTTAAATATCTATTTTCTCATCTCCAAAATGAGTTGAGATCTAGACAACTTTTGAAGTCTTTTCCAATGCTGACATTCTGCCTCATTCTCTGTTCTTCCATTCAGACAGACTAGAGACAGGTCAGAATGACATCACTGTCGCCTCCCTTGCTGAACTGATTTATCCTACACTTGTCTGGCCATTTCCCTTCTAATCTTAAAGTCTGAGCAGGAAATACAAGCTAGTGTTCCGGAGTCACTAGACCCTATTAAGGGAGGCATGGGACTTTCTCCTAGCCAGTTAAGCCATTTGTTCCCTACATGAACATCATAAAAATTATCTTTTGTTTCTTGCTCTTTTTGCTTTGACTCATAAGCTGAAGAAATGTGCTTAAGATATAAGGTCTCTGCCGAAGGGGCACGTGTACCTGAATGTTTATAGCAGCAATGTTCACAATAGCCAAACTATGGAAAGAACCTAGATGTCCATCAACAGATGAATGGATAAAGAAGATGTGATATATATATATAGATATTGATATCTATCGATATCTATATAGATATCGATATCTATATCTATATATAGGAAAAGAATAAATGAAACAAGATGGGATTGGGAGGGAGACAAACCATAAGAGACTCTTAATCTCACAAAGCAAACTAAGGGTTGCTGGGGGGAGAGGGGTAGGGAGAGGGTGGTGGGGTTATGGACATTGGGGAAGGTATGTGCTATGGTGAGTGCTGTGAAGTGTGTAAACCTGGCAATTCACAGACCTGTACCCCTGGGTCTAATAATACATTATATGTTAATTAAAAAATTATAAAAAAAAAAGATATAAGGTCTCTAGAAGAAAAGGACTAAATGGTTTCTTCCACCTGCAGCATTTGGACATTACAGGACAAACCCTGGTGAAGGCTCTCCACTGGGATTATGGGTTAGAGTATACTTTTGTCTTTGGGAAATAGGGACATTCTTCTTTTCTGAGTTAGGACTGGACTGTACAGCTAATTTAAACAGTTCAGAATTGTTTTTACAATACTTACATGTTCTATTTGTTTTTTTCTCCTTATCTCTCATTTTGTGTTTTCTTCCAGAACCATCTATATGCTCTTTAAAACCTGATATTCCTTTATGAGAAAAGAATTATATAGCCCATAGAGGAGGAGAAAGCAAAGAAAGAGAAGAGAGAAAATGAGCCACTTCTACTTCCTTTCCAGGCTCTCTTCCTATCTTGAAGAGCCTTATATAGTCAGAGGGTACTGATAGTTTAACCCAGAGAATCCTGGCCTTTACAGCTTTGGCTCTGCTTCTAGGTATACTTCCCTAAGGGCCAGGTGTCCGAAAGCTAAATGAGACTGTCAATCCTACAAGATCAACACAGTTGCTCAGCTCCCATTTCTTGTTCATTGCCTCATTCCAAGTACTTGCTAGGCTTAAAAAGATAGTCAACTGAAATAAAATCATTCTAAGATTGTTTTGGGGACACCTACCCCAAGATGATGTAGGGAGACATGGGAGAGACTTAGAGAGTAATAGCTTTCATATCTCAAGGTTTCTCAATCTTGACACTATTGACAGTTTGTGCTGGATAATTCTTTGATTGGTGGGGGCACTGAAATTGTCCTAAACATTGTAGGAAATTAGCAGTATCTTTGGCCTCTACTTGCTAGATGCCAATAGCACTCTCCCTGCATTCCCCAAGGTTGTGACAACCAGAAATGCTTCCAGACATTGCCGAATCTCACTAGGGGACATAATCTCCCTTGATTGAGACCACTGCTCTATCTTAAATAGACCTTGGTTTTACACTATTATAGCACATTTGATAGAATGGTTTCTGCAACATGGAAGCAAGCTGATCCATGTGAAATCAATTTGACAAAAGCCGATTTCACTAAATGCCCATTTACGAAAAGAGCAAGTGTCAAATGAGTAATTCATCAAATTTATCATGTTTACGCAATTCATAAATGTTAATTTTAAGGAATTTTCTTTCTGAACATATTAAGTAAATTTTCAACAGTAATAATAAACACAATTATATTCCTAAGAAATATACACTCAAATTATTTGAATATATTTTAAAATAGTACTTTTCAGTGAATTGGTTTTCAAAAAATCCACGTCAGGGAACCAACATGAAGTCCTACCTTATCTGTCCCCATGGCAGCCAAACTGATAGCTATCTTGGAAGGGACCCTAGGACCATGAATAAAACTCAGCAGACATGTTAAGAAAAATGTGTCTCTTCAAACCATAACTCTTTTTTAAAACATATTTTATTTATTTATTTGACAGAGAGAGAGAGAGAGAGAGATCTCAAGTAGGCAGAGAGGCAGGCAGAGAGAGAGGGGGAAGAAGGCTCCCTGCTGAGCAGAGAGCCCAATGCAGGGCTCAATCCCAGGACCCTAGGATCATGACCTGAGCTGAAGGCAGAGGCTTATCCCATTGAGCCACCCAGGTGCCTCCCATAAGAGACTCTTAATCTCACAAAACAAACTGAAGTTTGCTGGGGGGTGGGGAGTAGGGATATATTGGCTGAGTTATGGACATTGGGGAAGGTATGTGCTATGGTGAGTGCTATGAAATGTGTAAGCCTGATGATTCACAGACCTGGACCCCTGGGGCATATAATACATTATATGTTAATTAATAAAGAAAAAAAGAAAAAAAGAAAATGTGTCTCTAGAGAAGGATGAAACCAAAGGTATGCTGGTATCACTTCTCTTTGGGCAAAGAAAACCAAAGGTGTCTCATCTTGGGTTCATGTTTTACATATCGGTTTGCAAAGGAAGTATATGGATCAGAGGTGATTTTTAGATAATATTATGGTTCCTGTGCCTATATTAATAAAGTAATTAGGCCTTTAATCTGAGGTAACAGATAGTACCTACTCAAAAGGAATTCTCCTTGCTTGGCCTTCTTCACTGACATAATACTTAAAATTTTCCCACATTACTTACAAGAACAGCATGTGTTTAGAAGTGGACAAGAGAAGCAGTGCTATGGTACACCTATTGAATTCCAGTTAATGTATGGAGATTTTACTTGGGAATTTTATGGGAGCTGGAGACATAGAGTTGAAAAGATGAAGGGAAGGAAAAGAGAAATATTTTAAAACCCATCTTGCCCTGAAGTATCCCTAAAATTTCACTATTAGATTGACTCCCCTGGGTTAAGTAGTAAGATTGGGAGAGACAGATCAAGGAGACTATGGTCTCCAAAAAGGCAGATATTATTTAGAAGACAGGAGAGTTCTGGGGATCCATTAAGATTTACGTAAACTTTAAATTCATATAAGGCTTAAGGTGATCCTTTTACCCAGTTACCATCTTAAACAGCCCTTGCAGAGGAGTGATAGAGCACATAAGATATGGAGCATAATCTGGTGCCAAAAAATCTCTAGTTGAGTTTCTGAAAGTCAGAGCTATCTGCCAACATGTGTAGTAGAGGTGGGAAGGGAAAGAACATTTCAAAAGTATTATACATAGGTTTGGGTCAAATCCTTCCTCATGTTTATTTTTATTTCTTTTTTTTTTTTAAGGTAGAAAATGGTTGAAAGAGAATAAACTTTAATCTACTTTATTATTTAATCCATGTTTCCTTTTGCACAGATGTCACCAATTTGCCATATCCGTTGAAAGTAGGACTTCCTTTTATTTGTCCCCAAAGTACCTATTTTCAGTGTCAAGGAAGGAACTAGGGTTAGCCTGGTCAGCAAACTCAGAGAAGATGCTTTTGGATATTTGTTGATTCCATCACTCACCAATATATTGCAACTTTAGAATTGCTATAGAAAATGCTGTTGAATTCCCTTCTATATCAGACATGACTGATACAGTACTTCTTTACGGATTAGCTAAAACTCAGCTTCAGAGTCTTACTCATCATAGTACTTTTAGCAGCCACTACCAAATAATTAGAGTTGGCACATGAGTTAAAGCTCATTTATCATCTCAGAGTTTACAGATTAAGATGTTTACCTCATTATACTGGTATTGGTATTATTACTAAGTTATCCTTTAAGAGATCTTTATTTTATAGTACCCACAAAATTTCCATCAAACCCAGATCCTTGTTTTTAAGGTCCCCTATTTTGGCATATACCTTAGAGTACACTTGGCTGGACATTAAATGGCTTAGAAAATTTTCCCTGATACAGCACATTGTCTCATTCTTTCATGGTACTTTGAAAATCTCAAATCTTTTATTTGAAGGCAGAGAACTTTAAGCACTCAATAAATACTTGTTCATTTGACTTGATCCAAATTTTCACATCATCACCAGTGATAAATTGCATTCAGGCAGTACAGTTCTGTATAACTCGATCCTTATTTTAATGAGAAATTCTACTGTTTTGCCATTAGAAGGAGGTCAGGAAGTCCACTTTCCATACAAAGAGGTAGAGTTGAATGTCACATGACTATACTTATGCAACTTTGGAGTTGCTCTACCATGCTATATTGTTTCATTCATGTTTGGCTTTACAAAGCCCAAGTTTTTAGGAACTTAGAAAAATAGGCTTTATCCACCTCAATTACTTTGTAGTCTTTCAGAATAAAATTTATAATGTTAGCTAAATAGATACACTCATGGCTTCTCTGTTGTTATATTCCATGTTTCCCTAAATGCCTTAGAAATTTTTTCTTAAACATGTCAGCTGTATTTGTCTAGTTTTGGAATCTTTTTGAAAGAAGGTCAATACCTTCTCTATTTTATATGCATATTCATTATATACACACATATATGAAATATTTAAATATTTACAGCTTTTGTGAGCTATATTAGTGGTATTCTCTATGGGTTCAGTTCTGCTGCTGCATCACTATCTGCCTATTTGTTTACTCAAGCAACAAATATTGAGCCTCTACGGAGAGCCAGGAACTATGACAGGAACAATAGGAAAGATGAGACAGGGAGATTGTGGCATTTTTCCTTTTGCTGGTAGATGCAAAACCAACTTCTGCATTCTTTCATTAGAATGGCCATAGACTAGTGCTTATCTCTTAATTTTAGGGACCTTCAAATCAGTTTTGTGTCTTCCATACCAAAAAACAAACAAAAACAAACACCCTCCCAACACCCACACCCACACCCACACCATCACACATTAAAAAACACCATTAGGGTAGCTTTAAATTCCATTGTCTAGGTCTGTTATTGGTCTATATTAGTATTAAGTTCATTATCAATTAAAATCTTTTTATATTCTCACATACAGAGCTGCTAAGTTATATTCTTTCTTTCCCGAACTTGTGCAATTCATTTTCTTATTCTATGTACAATTTCCTTCATTCTCATAAATCTTCATGTCAATATCAGCCATATTATTAAGCCCAGAGAGAATGTTTTGAATTATTGTACTGTAGATGTAGTTCTCCAAAATATTGGTTTCTAAAGATATAAGCATGCTTTTGTCATCTTACAAATCACTGATAAACACATGGGCTAGGACAAGGCCAAACACAAGCCTTGAAGCACAGTATCTCTTCAGTCAGGCACAAATTCCCCTCACTCTGCCAATACCTGGCTTACATTTCTTTATCTTATCTATAAACTTATTTTGAAAGAGTTTGTCAAATGTCTTAATACATTCTTCCTTATCTACATATTTTGTTCCTCCAAACTGTAAATGAAATTACTTTGGAATACCTTCATTTTAGACCTGTAGATAGACCATTTCCAGTTCTTATGTTAGGGCAAAATGTTGAAAGCATCTCTCTAAGATAAATTCATCAGTGCATCAGAGGCTGGGCTGGAGATGGAAAGACAGGAAAAAGCAACACAAGAAAGCAATCCGTTGACACAATAAAAATGACAGGTATTGCAAGACCGAACTAAGGCATAGGGAGTAAATAAGGATGGGAGAAATACTATACATATTGGAAGGAAGGATCAATAGAGCTTATTGATTCTGAGGAAGATTCAAGGATGATGCTGGGGCCCTAAAATGAGTAACTTTGGTGGGACATCTAATATTGCAAGATGTAGCATTTGGTATAGAACAGGAGACATTAATTATTAATGTTAATTTCTTTTGAAATAACAAGTATAAAGTCATAGACAACTCCTTCATTCATGACGCATCACTTCACAACATTCCCCTTAACTTTCCCCTACTCCCTGCAATGCTAGCTCTTCTGATGTCTAAAACAAATCCATAACTCAAAATGTATGGTATTTGAAGGTTGGGCAAGTGGCTGAGGTTAGAGGTGGAAGAATGTTGGAAATCATACAGGAGGAGAAATAGAGGAAGACTGAAACAAAGATTAACTGGTCAGTGAGCTTGGAGAAATAAGAGTACAAGGATGAATATGAACCCTCAAATACATCTCAGTCTAAAAAGTCACATGGATATCAATCTAATGACAGCATAGTGAACTAACTGATTCTATGAAGGTATTCTGGGAACAATGCACTCAAGCTCAGGAGCGTTACCAGAGTGTAAGAAAAAAAGATGATGTCATTTAGAGCATGCAACGTTACTTGAAGAGGGGTGGCTTGGGAGGAAAATCCTAGCAGGTCACTCCAAACATCAGAGTGTAGCTATCATGAGGTAAGAGAACACTGAATATGCCTGGGTCTGTCCCGACCACAGAAACAGATCGGCCATAAACACAATGCCTAATTCTTGAACTTCAATATTTTTGTTGCTTACCAATGAGCAAATTAGCACACAATAGGATGTGAATCCAACCCAGGGTTAGAATGAAATGTTTCAATAAATTATGCCTCTACTCTCAAACAATAGTACCATAAATTTGCCAAGCTGATTTTGGAAGCCAGACGAGCCCATATAAATCAATTTTAACTGGGGAAGTTTAGATCTAATCTCAATTAATAATGAACTTCAAATGGGATGTTGTCTTTTCTCCAGCAGTTACCCAAATAAATATAGATCATTTATATTTTGACTTATCCCCATGGATCTCACTGTTAGGATACTGGAATTATTGTCAATGGCAAAACACAAAAGGAGAAAGAAAAGAAGGGGACTGGGAAAATGAATTTAAGTCCAACTTTTTCTTACTAAACACTTCCCTTCTGTTTTATTATTATTTTCACAGAGCTATTAAATGTCATGTTTGGAGTAAATGTCATTAAAAATCCAGAGGCAAATTAGAAAAATAACATCTGAATTTAATAATGAAATATCTGCTTAGAACTATACAAGCTGGTGAAAAGAGAATTCTCTACCTCACCACCCCTCCACATGTTCCCAGCTCACATATCACCTCCAGCCTTTCCTCTCCAAAATGACATCCAGTGGTATACTTAACCAATGAAAGGCAACTGTCTCATCAGCTTAGAAATTTTTTTAGCTGCTCAAGTTATGAAGTTATGAAAAAACACTTTATTTTACCTGAAAATGTTCTCTTTACAACATGATGCAAACCATCCCCCAAATTTGTGATTTGAGAAATCGTACATGATCTTTAGCAATTACATTCTTTCTAAATGTCAGCAACATGCCAGCAAATACTCAGATTATAGAATTGGAGTACTCTAATTTTAGAGACTTTCAAAAGGGAATATTTTTTGTTCCAAACCCACATTAACCTACAGTGAGAAATACTTTTAGGCTATTTTCAAGAGATTATTGCAATGTTCAGATGTCCTGCTTAATGATAAAAGTCAGATCACTACATTATTGATGGTCTTTTAGAGATACTGATTGATTGTACTGCATACTGTCATAGGTTTAGAAGTATCTAAGACTCTTGCTTTCTAGCTTGATCTACAAATTTATTTTAGTAATGATTCTATCTAATTGTTTTAATTTCTTAAAATTATCATAAATCTTTGTAGTGGGGAAAAAGGGATATTCATTTAATACTTTGTTTTTTTTCCAGATACTGAAAACAATGACATATATTAATGTATTCACTTCATTTTTTGATAATAGCATATTTTTTGAGCATCTACTATATGATGATTCTTTGCTGAGAACATTCTACATATCGTCTCTAAACCTCTCAACAGCTCTGCATGCCAGAGGTCATTAATTTTCCCTCTCTTTTTATTTATTTATTTTAGAGAGAGAGAGAGAGGCCATGAGCAGTGGGGAGGGACAGGGAGATACAGAGTGTGTGGGGGAGAGAGAGAGAGAGAAGCAGACTTCCTACTGAGCATAGAATCCAAAGTGGGGTTCAGTCTCACAACCCTGAGATCATGACTTGAGCTGAAATCAAGAGTTGGATGCTGAACCTACTGAGCCACATGGGTGCTCCTTATTATGCTCTTTTAGAGATGAAGCAGCTGAAAAATGACAAATAAAATTTGAGATCAGACCTAGGGAATCCAAGGCTCATGCTTTAACTAGATCAAAATGGTATTTTCTTTGCAAGATATGATGAATTGATTTACACATAGTTTTTAGTTCACACTCTTCTGTCAGTAACATCACCCATTAGACTACAATAAATGCAGTTTACTGCAGTAAACATCATTTAAAATCCAGAAGCAAATTAGAAAAATAACATATGCACTTAATAAGATTTCTGTCTAGAACTGCATAAACTGGTGGAAAGAATATCTCTGTACTACCATACGCTTCCACAGACATCTCATAATAATGTACATATCCAGTGAAAGACAATTATCTCACTGACTCCATAAATTAGAGAATATGTACAGAGTTTGAAAGGTACCCGCCACATGCATACCAGTAGCCCCCCATGTAGTTGAGAATCACTGCTACCTAGATATCTTCACAGCATTATGATCATCTAATTTAATCATGGACTATATAAAAAGGGTCACCTGAAAGACATGTATGAACTTCCATAAAATTACTACTATAAATATTATGCACTGTGATTAATGTTTTTTAAGAATCATTTGGATGCACTGTTAAAGTTCAGTTCTGGGAAAATTTGTTTTTCTTAATGAAAGAAATAAAAATGTTGGTTAGGATGCAGAGAGAGAGGAAGACTCTTACACTGTTGGTGGGAATGCAAGTTGGTGTAGCCTCTTTGGAAAACAGTATGGAAGTTCCTAAAAAAAGTTTAAAGTATAGATATCTTATCACCCATCAATTAATTGCACTACTGGGTATTTACCCTAAAAATACAAATGTAGTGATCTGAAGGGGCACCTGCATCCTGATGTTTATAGCACAACAGCCAAACTATGGAAAGAGACCAGATGTTCATCAACAGATGAATGGATAAGGAAGATGTGAGATACACACACACACACACACACACACACACACACACACACTGGAATATTACTCAGCCACCAAAAAAAAAAAAAGAAATCTTGCCATTTTTCTCACACTCCTTATTGACATTTTGAACCAGGGGATGCTATATTGTGTGCATTGTAGAATGTTTGGTAACATCCCTGGCCTCTACTCACTATATGCCAGTAGTACTCCACAGTTGTGACAAACAAGTGTCTCCTGAGTATTGCAAAATGTCCCCTAGTGGCAAAATTGCCACCTAGTTGAAAATCACTGCTCAACTATAGTCTACGTGGGTTGGGGGTGGCTTTGTGTGAAATGTTTATCCCAAAATAGGCCATTTGGATTGAGAATCGAAGGATGAGTATGGGTCAGTATGTATTAAATTTGTGGCATGAAGTGGGTAGGAGGCTTTAGGAGATGGGAGAGTCTCAGTGTTCTAAGAAGGAAGCCCAAAACATCAAAGATCCTAGATGGAAATGAACCTGGACAAATACAGGAACTGAAGCCCAGTATGGACTAATACAGACTGTGTTGAGATAGTGTTACTACTAATGTTGAGAGATGCACCCATTCGGCCAGTCTGTGTAGATCATGGTCAGAACTATGAACAGTGAGAAACACTAAATGGTTTTTAGCTGGAAAATGACAAGATATTGAATTCAACCAGGAAAATGGTAGGAGTTGGGATGAGAGCAAGACAGACTACAAGAATATCTTAAGTCAATGAGGTTAGGGCTGGGCAGGTGTATTAACAGCAATGACAAGAGTAGCAGGGGTATGGCTAATTGGCCAATGGTATAAGGCTTAAGAACAGATATATATGTATAATCTTTCTACCTATTTTAACAAGAGATTCAATTTGAAAGAATCTTGGAAGGCCTTTGTAGGATAATACCAGCTAACCCTCCCAACATTGCAACTCTTAAGGAGGGAAGGTGGGCATGGTGCTGAAGGAACAGCTTCCACTGGGAAGGAGCACAGAGGAAGGAGTCTTATAGGAGACAAGAAAAGAGAGAATGTTTGTTGAAGAGGTTAAAGATACAAGGCTGTTTTATCTTCCTTAAACTCCTGAGGATACTGTTGGATGCAGGGGAAGAAGGGGTCGAGTCTGGGGTTAGAGGAAAGGAGATACAGCTATTTCTACGGGAGACAGCCTGGCATGGTTTAGATGCCTGGGGATCCTGACCCTCTGGGAAACAAAAAGGGAAAGCTGAGAATGTGGTACAGTGGATGCATTCTGAGTATCTTGTGGGGGCAGAGTGGGTAATTGCATCTAACAGGGAGACGTGGAGATTTTGGTATCATGAAATAAATCTTTCTCAATATCCACTTTTATAATGCTACACTTTAACTTATTCCTCCCCAATCCTTTCAGAAATGTATAAAACCAGTAAGACCTTTTACAGTCTATCTTTTAAACCTTGGTTGCAGTTTTGCTTCACATGAGCTTTGCTCTGCCTGGCCTGGTCTTATCATTTTCACAGCATGCCTTGTTCTCTTTCCCTGTTCATGTCCCTCTTCAAATCTTACCCATTTTAGAAGGCCTACCTCATATCCTGCCTCCTCTATGGCACCTTCCCAGACCACTGTCCCCACAAATGTTGTCTGCTCTTCTTAATTGGCACTTAATTAAAGACTGCCTTGGGGCTTCTTTTATATTGGTATCTTATATGTTAACTTTTCATGGTTATGAATTTGTTGTTTCTAAAATTGAATTGCAAATTTCTTGACATCCAGAATCAGGCTCTGTGTTTCTTATACTCCAAAAGCCTAACATAAGACTTGACAAACAAAAGTCACTCAACTGTTCGTTTAATTAATGCACTGGTTAATATACATATCACTTTTCTGGGAGAGACGTAGAGGAGCATTGGAGTCCCTGCTATGTGGCTATGTGTAGACTTGAGGTGTGAATCTGCCTGTGCATTAATTTTTTTTTCTCCTTTGCACAAAGGCTCTGGAATACAAATGGAAGGAATCTGACACTTTTTTGCTCATTTAAAGAGAACCTATTGGGGCTCCTGGGTGGCTCAGTTGGTTAAGCATTGCCTTTGGCTCAGGTCATGATCTCAGGGTCCTCGGGTCAGACCCCATATTGGGCTTTCTGCTCCGTGGAGAGTCTGTTTTTCCCCTCTGTGCTCCCCCTTTCTCAAATAAATAAAATCTTTTTTAAAAAATAAAGAGAACCTATTGTCTTTTGTCAGACAACTTTGGGATAGACACAGAATGGCAACTTCAAGTCTTCAGCTTTAGCAACAAGGAGGTGAGAACAGCTCTGGGCATCAATGCATTTGTCAAGAATACAGTGAAGGACCTGATTGAACCAGATCACCCATGGGGGACTGTAAGAACATCAGGGACAAGGGTAGAACAGGAGGGTAAATGATATCAAAACAATTTGCCTCAAGTTTGTGCTTTGAAGTTCATATTGTGAATTGCTGTGACAAATTTCAGAAAGAGTAAGCAGATGTTCATTTATCAATGAACAGACTTTTACTTCTATAGTCACAATTGGAAATACATCTTCTCAAATTTGCATTTCCATATCCTTAGCTGAAACAAAACATGGGAGGAAAAGAGAGATGGTCTCAGCAAAGAAAGGAAAAGTAGTGATGTGTACATGTTTTACTGGCCACTTTGAGCATTTTCAAACAAAAATATGTTTTTTACTCTGTTTTGTAAAATGACATCTTTGCCAAACTCTCTTCTCCATTACTACAGATGATGGTAGAGCCATTTTCCCAACCTGTTATTGTTTAGTTGTTCTTTGGCAGTTGACAGATACTCCATCTCCCTCTGAGCTGGGGGTGGGGGCAGTAGAGCACTAAACCAGGCAAAAGCAGCACTCTAACAAAGTTCTGACTAATACCTCCTCAGTTGCACATTGAAGCCCTATTTTATAAATTCTAAATGGCTATTATAAATTATTCAATTTTAATTATTTTTCTGAAATCAGTATTGCAAAACACGAAAATTAAAAGCCCTGTCATGAAACCTGTATTTTCCAGCATTGCCAACCAAGTGGACCAAACCAATGGATCAA
The DNA here is from genome assembly GCF_964662115.1 of Mustela nivalis. NCBI lineage: Eukaryota > Metazoa > Chordata > Mammalia > Carnivora > Mustelidae > Mustela > Mustela nivalis. Next base: position 46,285,324 of record NC_139020.1, read on the forward strand.
GTTCTAACAATTATTTTTTGCCAGGTAAGATGTTTCACAAGCATACAAGTATCTCTAAATGACATTTATTTATTTCTACATGATGCTATAGAATATGCTATAGTTATATGTCAGTCTACCTGCATGACTTTAGGCTGATATATATTTTAAGAGATACATTTAATCCATAACCACATACTCAATAATTAATTTTAACAGCATGATACTATGCAAAACATTATATCATTAAATACAGGCATGGGTAAATGTATTTTTTTCTACAATTTTATCAACTACACTTACAGTCAAGATTTAATGGTAGCCATTAGCAATCATGTCACTCTTTCCTTTTATTCATATGCTCTTGCAACATTGCCTTTTTATAGTTATTTTGACTTATTTTCCTGCTTGGGAAATAACTCCAGTAATACCCAGACACATTGCATGGGTGATTGTACTTATTTAAAGACTTCTTTAATTTTAAAATTTACATTCTAGAGTATAACTCTTTTATAGTCAATAAAGTGTCACATCTTTTCTATTTTTTCTATAGAATATCTCCAATTTGTTTTCATATTACCTTTTTGTTATTCCAGCTCAGGCTTTTCACCATTAATAATAACATTGATGTGTGGTGAGTCCTTCAGCAAGCCTGAAACCAAAAACTCACTTGTTTTAGACTAGGAGTTCATATTCCAAGTCTCATTGTCCCACTTGAGTCAATTTCACTTAGATTTGAATCTAAATGTATGGCCAGTTCAGAAATTCCTGCTCATTTGGAATAGGCTACCTATAAGGGCTGATTTAAAATTCCCAGCCAAGAACTTCTTTTTCCTCATTTGTCTTTGCAATAAGGAAGCTTTCACTAATCCAAGAGTTTTTAGCTCTGGATGCACATTAGAATCACTGTGTGTGGTGAGTGGTGGCTGTTAAAATATATTGGTAACTGGGGTCCACCCTAGACCAATGAAAATAAGATCTGTGGGGGCAGGGCTCAGAAACTGATAGTTTTTTAAAGCTCCCCAGATGATTAAGAACCACTGTTGTAAGCACATGACTTAGGGACAGGGAACTTTAATTTGAGAAACTGAATAGAGTACATCTCTTCTTCCTCCCATTTGAAAGTTTAGGGTCGCTAACTTTTTCCTTGTTGGACAAGTAAAGGTCAACTTAATCTAATTATTGCTAACTGCTATCCCCTGTGATATGTGCTGATTCTTGCAAGGTTTGAACTTGTTGGATCTGGACACATTGCTGCTATTAGAAGACATTGTCTCTAGGTGAGCTTTTTCTGGAACTGTGTTGGTTTCCCATGGGTGTGATTAATAAAGAAATAAAACACATTTATTTTTTTCAGGATTCTCCTGAAAATAGAACTTTCCTTCTAGTGGGCAAAGGTATAATGCAAAGATAAATTGTATATACTTTTAGAGCAGGGATTAAATGGGCTTAAAAGAAAAACCCAGATAGTTTGATTTTGTATTTACTAACCATGAATTATTATTAAACATTGCTTAACATAGTTATGGCTTTCTCATGCTTGGGAATCAGCTTACTGAATATCCTATTCAAATTGGGTTTAAGGACCAATCCACATGCTTTTCAAATTTTGACAGCTCCAATAGGAGTCAAAACTTAATGTTTTTTTTTTTTTTAATTCAGACTTTTATTCTAGCAACAATTTATACTTTCATAGAAAAGGTACCTCTGGATTTTCAATATCTTGGAACTTTATTCTTACCTGATTTCAGTTAGAGAAAGCAGAAAACCACAGAGAAATGTATAGATTTGACCTTGGTAAAACTACTCATTGTTTCCTCTCTCATGGGAAACTGAGTATTTCTCCCAGTTCTTGCTCCCTCTCATTTGGGATTGGCTGTATGTTAATGTGCCTTGGCAATCTTATCAATCAGAAAAAACCTAGAGGCATACATTTCTTGCTTAAAGCTTTAGTAACTGAAGTCTCAGTTCTTTGGGATAAGATAATTAGACAGAACATTAATTCTAAGTACTTAAAAATATATTTAAACAAGAATATTTTTTCTCCATGGCACAATAGAAATAAGACTCTTATTTTAAAAATCATACTGAAAGCCTGATGAAAGTTTCTTAATATTCTCATACATAAAAAATATTTTCCAAGAATATTGAGATTTCTCAATATTTCTCAATTGTTTATTTTTGTTTTTGTTGCCTTTGCTTTTGGAGTCAGATCTAAAAAATCATCACCATGACCAATATCAAGAAGCTTATTACCTATGTTTTATTCAGGGAATGTTGCGGTTTCAGGTATCATGTTCAAGTCTTTAATCCATTATAATTTTATTTTTGTATATGATGTAAGAAAGTGGTCTAGTTTCATTTTTTTTTCATATGGTCATCAAGTTTTTCCAACACCACTTTTTGAGAAGACTGTTCTTTTTCCATTGTGTATTCTTGACTCCTTTGTCATAAATTAATTGACCACATATGTGTGAATTTATTTCTGAGCTTTCTATTCTGTTTCATTGACCTATGTTAACTATTTTTATGCTAGTACCATACTGCTTAACTTACTAAAAGACATTTAAACTTAGGTTTGAATCAGAGGAAAGAATATTCCAAGTAATGGTAACAATAGGCCCTAAGATAGATACAAGCTTAACATGTTTGACGTATAGTAAAAACATGACTAAAGCTGAAGCAGTTGTCAAGGGGATAGTGGTAGAGGATAATGTCAGAAATGAAGTTAAGGATTTGCTCTTATAGGACATAGGCCAAATAAGGGTTTAAAACTTTATTTTAAATACATTGGGGAATCACTGGAGAAATTTAAGTAGTAATTTATGTGATCAGATATTTAAAGAAAGTGTGGTGGTTTCTAGGACAAAAATCAATCAAAGAAGACCAAGAGTAGAAGCCAGAAATTCAGTGTGGAAGTTCTTGAAATAGTCTATGTGAATGATGATAGTGACTTGGCTTATGGTGGTGATTGTTGAGATGGAGTAAGAAAGACTGAGTCATTATTAATTTTGAAGACAGAGTGAATAGGATTTGTTGGAGTAGTCATGGGTAGTCAGAAAATCATAGGAATTAAGAATAACTCCTAGGGGCACCTGGGTGACTCAGTGGGTTAAAGCCTCTGCTTTCAGCTCAGGTCATGATCCCAGGGTCCTGGGGCCTGCTTCCCCCCCTCTCTCTGCCTGCTGCTCTGCCTATTTGTGATTTCTCTCTCTGTCAAATAAATAAATAATTTTAAAAAAATCTTAAAAAAAATAAAGAATAGCTCCTAGATTTGTTTTACACTTGAAAGCTGGGTGGGCAGGGATGCCATTTTCTAGAGTCAAGAAGAGGTGGGAGGGATTAGATTAGATGCTTATTTGACATTCAAAGGAGAGGTCAATTAAGCAATTGGTTACACAAGTTGGGAGTCTCAACAAGGGATTGGAATTGGAGATACATATTTAGAAGTTTTAATCACACATTGTGTGATTAAAGCCATGAGACTGGATAAGGACACCTCAGGAGAAAGCATGAGTAGAGAATGTACCTCCTTAGAAAGTCTAATGAATTACCAGAGAGGGAGAAACCAACAAAGAATAAGGAGTAGGAAAGACTGTTCTAATCATTAATTATCACATTGAACTGCAATGTTGCAATGTTTTCAGAAGCTGTTGTAATATCAAAAGGATTTTTCATCCTTTTGTGTCTCTGCCAGCTGGCTTCAGACTGCTATATGTTTTGATTTTTACTTCTCATCTAAGATGAGAGTTCTTTTTTCTTTTTAAAAATTTTTTTTTTAGAGGAGAGGAGGGTCACAAGGAGAGAAAGAGTCTTAATCAGGCTCCAGGCCCAGTGCATAGCCTGATGCAGGCCTCAATCTCACAACCCTGAGATCATGACCTGAGCCAAAATCAAGAGTCAGACACTTAACTGAGTGAACTATCCGGGTGCCTCAAAGATGCAAGTTTTTAATTTGTTGTGTCTAGTATGCAGTGTGCCAATAGATTAGATACCTTTTCTTGTTGAAGCAGAGTGACAAGACTAATTAGACAAAAATGCCCACTCTCACCACTTCTTTTCAACATTGTACAGTGTACAGTACAAAAAAAGTAAACATTTTTACTTTGAGTAAAAAAATATAAAAATCGGAAAGGAAGAAACAAAACTATTATTATTTACAGACGATGTGATTGGCTAAGTAGAATATAGCACATAGTCAACATATTGTTAGGAGAGTTTAAAAGAGCAATTGGACATAGAGAAAAATACAAAACAAACTGCACATCTATTCAGCAGCACAAACTGAAAATACATTTAAAAAATAAAAATCATTTACAATCACAATAAAAAAGATGTTTAGTAATAAATCTAACAAAAGATTTATAAGACTTTTTTAGAAAACAGTGCAACACTTCAAAATAAAATGATCAGTTTTCCCCAAATTAATCTATAGATCCCATCCAATTCTATTGAAAAACTCAACTGGGTGTTTTGAAGAACCTGATTAGCTCTTTCTAAAATACCCAAGAAGGGTGGATGCCCAAGATAGCTAAGTCATCCAAGAAGTAGAATAAGGTGGGGTGGCTCAGTCAGTTCAGCATCTGACTTCAGCTCAGGCCATGATCCCAGGGCCCTAGGATCAAGCCCCACATAGGGCTCCCTGCTCAACAGGGAGTTTGTTTTCCCCCATCTAACCCTCCCTCCAGCACATGCTCTCTCTCTCTCTTGGTCTGCTCTCTCTCTCAAATAAACAAATAAAATCTTTAAAAAAGATGTAGAATAAGGGGAAGATTTATGCTACTAGATACTAACATTTATTATATACCTATTGGAATCAAGATAGTGAAATATTGGTGCACAGATGGATATACTGGCCTGAATAAACCAGAGAAACCAGAAACAAATCTAGCACATAAAAAAAAATTGATATAGGATAGAGGTGACATAATATATCTTTGGAGTAATTATGAACTATTACATATGGAAAAAATGAAATTGGATTCTTACTTCATACAAAGCACAAAATTCCACTTGAGCAGGATTAAAAGAGTTGAATGTGAAATGCAAAACTTTAAACTGTTTAGAGGAAGTATAAGAGAATATTTTATATTGGTATAGGGAAGGATTTCTCAAATGTGACACAACCACTAGACATAAAAGGAAAGTAAGGAATGTTAAAATTTAGAATTTCTATGCATCATAAGACACCATAATAAACAAGCAAACAAATAAATAAGGGCCACAAACATGGAAAACATGTTTGCAATATACAAAATGGATAAAAGTATCCATATACAGAATTAGGGTGGTGGCACTGCAAAACTTCAAGGCAGACAATCACATTCTTTTCTGAGTTCATGGCAGCCTCTGCTTTTGAGAATGTGCTTCTTGGAATTGTGCAATATGGTATCATTGCCTAAAATATATAAAAAAACTCACAAATAATAAAACAAACAACAAAATTGAGTAGGCTAAAAGACAGATATTTTATGATAGAGCAAATGCAGATGAACTATACATGTCATAATAAGATGCTAATCTTTAGTATTAATTAGAAAAATGTAAATGAAGATCACAAAGAGATATTATTTTATACTACAATTCTCAAATTTAAGCTGACTGATAATACTAAATGCTGGTAAGAATGCAGATTATTTAGAGTCAGAATTATGTGTCACATAGTAAAGTAGGAGTCCTCTTATAAAAAAAAAGTAAGTGAAATCTCTGAGCTCTACATAATTGAATAAAAATGCATTTCCATTGTGTATATATACCACATCTTCTTGATCCATTCATCTGTTGATGGACATCTAGGTTCTTTCCATAGTTTGGCTATTGTGGACATTGCTGCTATCAACATTCGGGTGCACGTGCTCCTTTGGATCACTACGTTTGTATCTTTAGGGTAAATACCCAATAGTGCAATTGCTGGGTCATAGGGCAGTTCTATTTTCAACATTTTGAGGAACCTCCATGCTGTTTTCCAGAGTGGCTGCACCAGCTTGCATTCCCACCAACAGTGTAGGAGGGTTCCCCTTTCTCCGCATCCTCGCCAGCATCTGTCATTTCCTGACTTGTTGATTTTAGCCATTCTGACTGGTGTGAGGTGATATCGCATTGTGGTTTTGATTTGTATTTCCCTGATGCTGAGTGATATGGAGCACTTTTTCATGTGTCTGTTGGCCATCTGGATGTCTTCTTTGCAGAAATGTCTGTTCATGTCCTCTGCCCATTTCTTGATTGGATTATTTGTTCTTTGGGTGTTGAGTTTGCTAAGTTCTTTATAGATTCTGGACACTAGTCCTTTATCTGATATGTCGTTTGCAAATATCTTCTCCCATTCTGTCAGTTGTCTTTTGATTTTGTTAACTGTTTTCTTTGCTGTGCAAAAGCTTTTGATCTTGATGAAATCCCAATAGTTCATTTTTGCCCTTGCTTCCCTTGCCTTTGGCGTTGTTCCTAGGAAGATGTTGCTGCGGCTGAGGTCGAAGAGGTTGCTGCCTGTGTTCTCCTCAAGGATTTTGATGGATTCCTTTCGCACATTGAGGTCCTTCATCCATTTTGAGTCTATTTTGCGACAACATGGATGGAACTAGAGTGTATCATGCTTAGCGAAATAAGTCAAGCAGAGAAAGACAACTATCATATGATCTCCCTGATATGAGGAAGTTGTGATGCAACATGGGGGCTTAAGTGGGTACGAGAAGAATAAATGAAACAAGATGGGATTGGGAGGGAGACAAACCATAAGTGACTCTTAATCTCACAAAACAAACCGAGGGTTGCTGGGGGGAGGGGGTTTGGGAGAAGGGGGTGGGATTATGGACATTGGGGAGGGTATGTGCTTTGGTGAGTGCTGTGAAGTGTGTAAACCTGGTGATTCACAGACCTGTACCCCTGGGGATAAAAATATATGTTTATAAAAAAATAAAAAAATATGCCACATTTCACAGGAAAATATGAAAAATCTCTTGAGTAAATAGGATCCTATAAAATATATGGGTTTAACAAATAATATCTTTGTTATCAAAGATAACAAATATCTTTGAATTTGATCATAAAGCAAAAGACATGATATCTATATCCCTCTCTTGAGCATGGAATGGATATTTTCCTAAGTCTCCTGTGGAACCTTTTATAAGTAAATAACCCATTTTCTTCTCTTATTGATGGTGTCTTGGTAATCCAGACAATACAGTTTAAGGGTAGAAATTATCTACTGAACTTTCTGAAACTCTCCAAAAGGTGGCTGAGTAGTAGCCTGTTAAATTGAAGGAAGATATTCTCATTCAAGAGGAATTTAAATTTCATTAAAAAAAAAAAGGGGGTCCTTCCTAAATAGTCTTGTGGCCTGAGCTTTTTGCTTATGGTATGTGCTGCTTTTAAAAGAGGCTCAGTTTTGTTACATATAAAAAACAATCTTCCAAGGAAAATAATAAATACATTTCTAATTTTGTCCTCATGAGATTATTCCATTGGAAAAATTTATGTGAAGCCTTGGGACAGGTATCCAAAAACAGTTGGAAGTCCAGAGCAGTGGGGAAGAGATTCAACCTGAATGTTTTGTCTGCAGAATCTGAACTTTAAAAATTTTAATCCTTCTAAGTTTTGTTTGAGACATCTTGTTTTCTCCAGCCTTTCCTTACAGACATTTATTTTTAAAATTTGGTTAAGGATTATTTTCATGGGCCTACTCTGTAAAGTCTTGAGTAACAAGGAAAAATGCTTTTTACTTTTTCTTATCTAGATATTTGCTCAATACTTAACTACAGTTGTTCTTAATCTTTATGGAGCTAAAGATTACTTTAAGAATATTATAAAAACTGTAATTCAACTCCCACAGAAAAATTTTTATAGACACATGTAAATTGAAGGGTATTATAGTCCCTCAGATTAAGCACCAGTATATATATATGTGTGTGTGTGTGTGTGTGTGTGTGTGTGTGTGTGTGTTTAAGAGACCATCCTTTCCCCATGGAGCATTTGTGTGTGTGTGTGTGTGTGTGTGTGCGCGTGTGTGTGTTTGTGTGTGTTTAAGAGACCATCCTTTCCCCATGGAGCATTTTTGACTTTATTTTCCATTCCTACGATAGCAGGCATTTAAAAAAATTATTTATTTTTAAAATTTCTTTTCAGTGTTTCAGAATTCATTGTTTATGCAACACACCCAGTGTTCCATGCAATATGTGCCCTCCACAATATCCACCACCAGGCTCACCCAACCTCCCAACCCCTCCCCTACAAAACTCTTAGTCAGTTCCCCAGAGTCCACAGTCTCTCATGGTTCATCTCCCCCTCCAATTTCCCCTGACTTGCTTCTCCTTTCTATCTTCCTATGTCCTCATGTTATTCCTTATGCTTTACAAATAAACAAAACCATATGATACTTGACTTTCTCTGCTTGACTTATTTCACTCAGTATAATCTCTTCCAGTCCCACCCATGTTGATACAAAAGTTGAGTATTCATCCTTTCTGATGGAGGCATAATACTCCATAGTATAGATGGATATCTTTATCCATTCATCTGTTGAAGGGCATCTTGGTTCTTCCCACAGTTTGGCGACTGTGGCCATTGCTGCTATGAACTTTGGGGTAGAGATGGCCCTTCTTTTCACTACATCTGTATCTTTGGGGTAAATACCCAGGAGTGTAATGGATCATAGGGAAGCTCTATTTTTAATTTCTTAAGGAATCTCCACACTGTTTTCCAAAGTGGCTGCACCAACTTGCATTCCCACCAACAGCGTAAAAGAGTTCCCCTTTCTCCATATAGTCTCCAACACATGTTGTTTACTGTCTTGTTAATTTTGGCCATTTTAACTGGTGTAAGGTAGTATCTCAATATGATTTTGATTTGAATCTCTCTGATGGCTAGTGATGATGAACATTTTTTCATGTGTCTGTTAGCCATTTGTATGTCTTCTTTGGAGAAGTGTCTGTTTATGTCTTCTGCTCATTTTTTGACATGATTATCTGTTTTGTGTGTGTTGAGTTTGAGGAGTTCTTTATAGATCTTGGATATCAACCTTTTGTCTATACTGTCATTTGCAAATATCTTCTCCCATTCCATGAGTTGCCTTTTTGTTTTGTTGATGTTTCCTTTGCTTGCAGTCCCCAAAATTCATTTTCACTTTTGTTTCCTTTGCCTTTGGAGACACGTCTTGAAAGAAGTTGCTGTGGCTGATGTTGAAGAGGTAACTGCTTATGTTCTCCTCTAGGATTCTGATGGATTACTGCCTCATGTTGAGGCCTTTATCCAACTTGAGTTTATCTTTGTGTATGGTGTAAAGAGAATGGTCAAGTTTCATTCTTCTACACATAGCTGTCCAATTTCCCAGCACCATTTATTGAAGAGACTGTCTTCTTTCCACTGGATATTTTTTCCTGCTTTGTCAAAGATTATTTGACCATAGAGTTGAGAGTCCATACCTGAGCTCTCTACTCTGTTCCACTGGTCTATGTGTCTGTTTTGACCAATACCATGCTGTCTTGGTGATCACAGCTTTGTAGTAAAGCTTGAAATCAGGCAACATGATGCCCCCAGTTTTCTTTTTCTTTTTCAACATTTCCTTAGCTATTCAGTGTTTCTTCTGATTCCATACAAATTTTAGGTTTGTTTGCTCCAGCTCTTTGAAAACTTCCAGTGGAATTTTGATCAGAATGGCATTGAAAGTATAGATAGCACTAGGTAGTACAGACATTTTAACAGTGTTTATTCTTCCGATCTATGAGCATGGAATGGTCTTCCATCTTTTTGTGTCTTCTTCAATTTCTTTCACGAGTGTTCTGTAATTCCTTGAGTACAGATCATTTACCTCTTGGGTTAGGTTTATTCCCAGATATCTTGTGGTTCTTGGTGCTATAGTAAATGGAATCCATTCTCTAATTTCCCTTTCTATATTTTCATTGTTAGTGCATAAGAAAGCAACTTGTTTCTGAACATTGATTTTGTATCCTGTTGCATTACTGAATTGCTGTATGAGTTTAGTAGTTTGGGGGTGGAGTCTTTTGGGTTTTTCATATAAAGTATCATGTCATCTGCAAAGAGAGAGAGTTTGACTTCTTCATTGCCAATATGAATACCTTTTATTTCTCTTTGTTCTCTGATTGCTGTTTCTAGGACTTCTAACACTATGTTGAACAAGAGTGGTGAGACTGGGCCTGATCTCAGTGGGAAGGCTGTCAGCTTTTCCCCATTGAGGATGATATTTGCTGTGGCTTTTTGATGGGTAGATTTTATGTAGTTGTGGGATGTTTCCTCTATCCCTTACTTTAAATCGTTTTAATCAGGAATAGATGCTGTATCTTGTCAAATGCTTTTTCTGCATCAATTGAGAGGACCATGTGGTTCTTCTCTCTTCTCTTATCAATTTGTTCTATCACACTGATTGATTTGTAAATGTTGAACCACCCTTGCAACCCAGGGATAAAACCCACCTGATCATGGTGGATAATCTTTTTAATGTACTGTTGGAGCCTATTAGCTAGGATCTTGTTGAGGATCTTCTCATCCATATTCATCAGAGATATTGGTCTGAAATTCTCCTTTTTGGTGGGGTCTTTGCCTAGTTTGGGGATCAGGGTAGTTCTGGGTAATTCTTAAAAAGTCTGGAAGTTTTCCTTTTGTTTCTATTTCTTGAAACAGCTTCAGGAGAATAGGTATTATTTCTTCTTTGAAAATTTGGTAGAATTCCCCCAGGGAATCCATCAGGTCCTGGGTTCTTGCTTTTTGGGAGGTTTTTGATCACTGCTTCAATCTCGTTACTAGATAATTGGTCTATTCAGGTTATCAATTTCTTTCTGATTCAGTTTTGGGAGTTTATAGGTTTCCAGGAATGTATCCATTTCATCTAGGTTGCTTAACATATTGGCATATAACTGTTGATAATAATTTCTAATGATTGTTTCTATTTCTTTGGTGTTAGTCATGGTCTCTCCCTTTTCATTCATAATTTTACTAATTTGGATCTTCTTTCTTTTCTTTTGAATTAGTTTGGCTAATGGTTTATCAATCTTATTGATTATTTCAAAAAACCAGCTTCTAGTTTCGTTGATGAGTTCTACTGTATCTCTAGTTTCTATCCTATTGATCTCTGCTCTAATATTGATTATTTCCCTTCTTGTCTGTAGGTTAGTCTTAATATGTTGTTGATTCTCCAGTTTTTTAAGGTGTCAGCAAGGTGGACATTCAAAATGGTTGGAGAGATTAAGAGCTTCCAAGACCAGCAAGGATTAAAAGACTATGTGACCACCAAGCCTCCACTACAAGAAATATTAAGGGGGGTTCTATAAAAGAAAGAACCCAAGAGTGTCATTGAAAAGAAATTTATGGAGACAATCTATAGAAACAAGGACTTCACAGGAAACACGATTTCAATAAAAACGTATCTCTCAATAATCACTCTCAATGTGAATGGCCTAAATGCTCCCATAAAATGGCACAGGGTTGCAGATTGGATAAAATGACAGGACCCATCCAAATGTTGTCTACAAGAGACCCATTTTGAACCTAAGGATACATCCAGACTGAAAGTGAAGGGATGGATAAGCATCTTTCATGCCAATGGGTCTCAAAAGAAGTCTGGGGTAGTGATTCTCATATCAGATAAATTATATTTTAAACTAAAGACTGTAGTCAGAGATACAGAAGGATAGTACATCATTCTTAAAGGGTCTATCCACCATGAAGATCTAACGTTTGTAAATATTTATGCCCCCAATATGGGAGCAGCCAACTACATAAGACAACTATTAATCAAAATAAAGAGTCATATTGATAAGAATGCATTAATAGTAGGGGATCTTAACATGCCACTCTCAGTAATAGACATATCATCCAAGCAGGAAATCAATAAAGAAACAAGAGCATTGAATGATGCATTGGATAAGATGGACCTAATATATATATACACAGAATATTGCACCCTTAAATAACAGTATACTCATTCTTCTCAAGCACACATAGAACTTTCTCCAGAACAGACCACATACTGGGTCACAAATCTGGACTCAACTGATATCAGAAGATTGAGATTATTCCCTGCATATTCTCAGATCACAATGCTTTGAATCTGGAACTCAACACAAGAAAAAGTTCGGAAGGAAATCAAACACCTGGAAGCTAAAGACCACCTTGCCTAAGAATGTTTGGATCAGCCAGGAAATCAAAGAAGAACTTAAACAATTCATGGAAACCAATGAGAATGAAGACACTTTGGTCCAAAACCTATGGGATACAACAAAGGCAGTCCTAAGGGGAAATACATAGCCATCCAAGCCTCCCTCAAAAAAAATTGAAAAATCCAGAAAGACCAGCTGTCTTTGGCTTCCTTCTCAAATGTTAGTTGACTCTATAAGCAGTGGTTTATTTCTGGGCTCTCTGTAGTGTTCTATTGATCAGTCTGTGAGTCTTTTATGCCAGTACCACATTATGTGTGGTTGTTTGGTTTTTGTTTTGTTTGTTAGTTTGCAAGGAAGTGTAATGTTCCAGCTTTGTTCTTCTTATGCAGGATTGCTTTGCTATTTAGGGATTTTGTGATTCCATACAAATTTTGGGATTCTTTTTTCTATTTCTGTGAGAAATATCAATGGAAGTTTCATGGGAACTGCATTGAATCTATAGATGGCTTTGGGTAGAATGGATATTTTAACAATAATAATTCTTCCAATTCATGATCATGGAATATCTTTTCACTTATTTGTGTCTTCTTCAATATCTTAAAATTTTCAGTATGCAGAACTTTCATTTCTTTGGTTAAATTTATTTTTAAGCATTTTATTGTTTTTGGTGCTTGTAAATGGGATTGTTTTCTTAATTTCTCTTTCAAACAGTTCATTGTTAGTGTATACAAACATAGCTGATTTTTATATATTGATTTTGTATTGGGCAACTTTACTAAATTTGTATATTCTAACAGTTTTATGATGGAGTTCTTAGATAATTCTATATAGGCTATATGACATCTGCAAATAGAGACAAATTTACTTCTTCCTGATTTGACTTTTCTTTTCATTATTATTTTCTTTTTTTCTTGTCTAATTGTTCTGACTAAGACTATCAGTATTATGTTGAGTAAAAGGTGAGAATGGTTATCCTTGTCTTGTTCCTGATCTTAGAAGGCAAGTTTTCAGCCTTTTATCATTTAGTAAGATGTTAGATGTGGACTTTATTATGTTGAGATATGTTCTATCTATACCCACTTTGTGGAAAATTGTTATCATGAAAGGATATTGAATTTTGTCAAATGCACTTTCTGTATTTATCGAAATGATTTTATGATTTTTATCCTTCTTTTTGCTAGTGCTGCTTGACTGATTTTCAGACATCCTTGCATCCCTAGAGTAAATCTGTCTTTTTTTTTTTAATTTTTTTTAATTAATTTTTTTTTTTTTAGAAAACTCCATTTATTTATTTTATTTAATTTTTTATTTTTTATAAACATATATTTTTATCCCCAGGGGTACAGGTCTGTGAATCACCAGGTTTATATACTTCACAGCACTCACCAAAGTGCATACCCTCCCCAATGTCCATAATCCCACACCCTTCTCCCAAACCCCCTCCCCCCAGCAACTCTCAGTTTGTTTTGTGAGATTAAGAGTCACTTATGGTTTGTCTTTCTACCAATCCCATCTTATTTCATTTATTCTTCTCCTACCCACTTAAGCCCTCATGTTGCATCACCACTTCCTCATATCAGGGAGATCATATGATAGTTGTCTTTCTCTGCTTGACTTATTTCACTAAGCATGACACACTCTAGTTCCATCCATGTTGTCGCAAATGGCAAGATTTCATTTCTTTTGATGGCTGCATAGTATTCCATTGTGTATATATACCACATCTTCTTGATCCATTCATCTGTTGATGGACATCTAGGTTCTTTCCATAGTTTGGCTATTGTGGACATTGCTGCTATCAACATTCGGGTGCACGTGCCCCTTTGGATCACTACGTTTGTATCTTTAGGGTAAATACCCAATAGTGCAATTGCTGGGTCATAGGGCAGTTCTATTTTCAACATTTTGAGGAACCTCCATGCTGTTTTCCAGAGTGGCTGCACCAGCTTGCATTCCCACCAACAGTGTAGGAGGGTTCCCCTTTCTCCGCATCCTCGCCAGCATCTGTCATTTCCTGACTTGTTGATTTTAGCCATTCTGACTGGTGTGAGGTGATATCGCATTGTGGTTTTGATTTGTATTTCCCTGATGCTGAGTGATATGGAGCACTTTTTCATGTGTCTGTTGGCCATCTGGATGTCTTCTTTGCAGAAATGTCTGTTCATGTCCTCTGCCCATTTCTTGATTGGATTATTTGTTCTTTGGGTGTTGAGTTTGCTAAGTTCTTTATAGATTCTGGACACTAGTCCTTTATCTGATATGTCGTTTGCAAATATCTTCTCCCATTCTGTCAGTTGTCTTTTGATTTTGTTAACTGTTTCCTTTGCTGTGCAAAAGCTTTTGATCTTGATGAAATCCCAATAGTTCATTTTTTCCCTTGCTTCCCTTGCCTTTTGCATTGTTCCTAGGAAGATGTTGCTGCGGCTGAGGTCGAAGAGGTTGCTGCCTGTGTTCTCCTCAAGGATTTTGATGGATTCCTTTCGCACATTGAGGTCCTTCATCCATTTTGAGTCTATTTTTGTGTGTGGTGTAAGGAAATGGTCCAATTTCATTTTTCTGCATGTGGCTGTCCAATTTTCCCAGCACCATTTATTGAAGAGGCTGTCTTTTTTCCATTGGACATTCTTTCCTGCTTTGTCGAAGATGAGTTGACCATAGATTTGAGGGTCTATTTCTGGGCTCTCTATTCTGTTCCATTGATCTATGTGTCTGTTTTTGTGCCAGTACCATGCTGTCTTGATGATGACAGCTTTGTAATAGAGCTTGAAGTCCGGACTTGTGATGCCGCCAACGTTGGCTTTCTTTTTCAATATCCCTTTGGCTATTCGAGGTCTTTTCTGGTTCCATATAAATTTTAGCATTATTTGTTCCATTTCTTTGAAAAAGATGGATGGTACTTTGATAGGAATTGCATTAAATGTGTAAATTGCTTTAGGTAGCATAGACATTTTCACAATATTTATTGTTCCAATCCAGGAGCATGGAACATTTTTCCATTTCTTTGTGTCTTCCTCAATTTCTATCATGAGTACTTTATAGTTTTCTGAGTATAGATTCTGTGCCTCTTTGGTTAGGTTTATTCCTAGGTATCTTATGGTTTTGGGTGCAATTGTAAATGGGATTGACTCCTTAATTTCTCTTTCTTCTGTCTTGCTGTTGGTGTAGAGAAGTGCAACTGATTTCTGTGCATTGATTTTATATCCTGACACTTTACTGAATTCCTGTATAAGTTCTAGCAGTTTTAGAGTGGAGTCTTTTGGGTTTTCCACATATAGTATCATATCATCTGCGAAGAGTGATAATTTGACTTCTTCTTTGCCGATTTGGATGCCTTTAATTTCCTTTTGTTGTCTGATTGCTGAGGCTAGGACCTCTAGTACTATGTTGAATAGCAGTGGTGATAATGGACATCCCTGCCGTGTTCCTGACCTTAGCGGAAAAGCTTTCAGGTTTTCTCCATTGAGAATGATATTTGCGGTGGGTTTTTCATAGATGGCTTTGATGATATTGAGGTATGTGCCCTCTATCCCTACACTTTGAAGAGTTTTGATCAGGAAGGGATGCTGTACTTTGTCAAATGCTTTTACAGCATCTATTGAGAGTATCATATGGTTCTTGTTCTTTCTTTTATTGATGTGTTGTATCACATTGACTGATTTGCGGATGTTGAACCAACCTTGCAGCCCTGGAATAAATCCCACTTGGTCGTGGTGAATAATCCTTTTAATGTACTGTTGAGTCCTATTGGCTAGTATTTTGTTGAGTATTTTCGCATCTGTGTTCATCAAGGATATTGGTCTATAGCTCTCTTTTTTGGTGGGATCCTTGTCTGGTTTTGGGATCAAGGTGATGCTGGCCTCATAAAATGAGTTTGGAAGTTTTCCTTCTATTTCTATTTTTTGGAACAGTTTCAGGAGAATAGGAATTAGTTCTTCTTTAAATGTTTGGTAGAATTCCCCTGGGAAGCCGTCTGGCCCTGGGCTTTTGTTTGTTTGGAGATTTTTAATGACTGTTTCAATCTCCTTACTGGTTATGGGTCTGTTCAGGCTTTCTATTTCTTCCTGGTTCAGTTGTGGTAGTTTATATGTTTCTAGGAATGCATCCATTTCTTCCAGATTGTCAAATTTGTTGGCGTAGAGTTGCTCATAGTATGTTCTTATAATAGTTTGTATTTCTTTCGTGTTAGTTGTGATCTCTCCTCTTTCATTCATGATTTTATTTATTTGGGTCCTTTCTCTTTTCTTTTTGATAAGTCGGGCCAGGGGTTTATCAATTTTATTAATTCTTTCAAAGAACCAGCTCCTAGTTTTGTTGATTTGCTCTATTGTCTTTTTGGTTTCTATTTCATTGATTTCTGCTCTGATCTTTATGATTTCTCTTCTCCTGCTTGGCTTAGGGTTTCTTTCTTGTTCTTTCTCCAGCTCCTTTAGGTGTAGGGTTAGGTTGTGTACCTGAGACCTTTCTTGTTTCTTGAGAAAGGCTTGTACCGCTATATTTTCCTCTCATAGGAATGGATGAGAATGCCTTTGTTGTGTCCCACAGGTTTTGAACCGTTGTATTTTCATTATCATTTGTTTCCATGATTTTTTTCAATTCTTCTTTAATTTCCCGGTTGACCCATTCATTCTTTAGAAGGATGCTGTTTAGTCTCCATGTATTTGGGTTCTTTCCAAACTTCCTTTTGTGGTTGAGTTCTAGCTTTAGAGCATTGTGGTCTGAAAATATGCAGGGAATGATTCCAATCTTTTGATACCGGTTGAGTCCTGATTTAGGACCAAGGATGTGATCTATTCTGGAGAATGTTCCATGTGCACTAGAGAAGAATGTGTATTCTGTTGCTTTGGGATGAAATGTTCTGAATATATCTGTGATGTCCAACTGGTCCAGTGTGTCATTTAAGGCCTTTATTTCCTTGCTGATCTTTTGCTTGGATGATCTGTCCATTTCAGTGAGGGGAGTGTTAAAGTCCCCTACTATTATTGTATTATTGTTGATGTGTTTCTTTGATTTTGTTATTAATTGGTTTATATAGTTGGCTGCTCCCACGTTGGGGGCATAGATATTTAAAATTGTTAAATCTTCTTGTTGGACAGACCCTTTGAGTATGATATAGTGTCCTTCCTCATCTCTTATTATAGTCTTTGGCTTAAAATCTAATTGATGTGATATAAGGATTGCCACTCCTGCTTTCTTCTGATGTCCATTAGCAGGGTAAATTCTTTTCCACCGCTCACTTTAAATCTGGAGGTGTCTTCGAGCTTAAAAATGAGTTTCTTGGAGGCAACATATAGATGGGTTTTGCTTTTTTATCCATTCTGATACCCTGTGTCTTTTGACAGGGGCATTTAGCCCATTAACATTCAGGGTAACTATTGAAAGATATGAATTTAGTGCCATTGTATTGCCTGTAAGGTGACTGTTACTGTATATGGTCTCTGTTCCTTTCTGATCTACCACTTGTAGGCTCTCTCTTTGCTTAGAGGACCCCTTTCAATATTTCCTGTAGAGCTGGTTTGGTGTTTGCAAATTCTTTCAGTTTTTGTTTGTCCTGGAAGCTTTTAATCTCTCCTTCTTCTATTTTCAATGATAGCCTAGCTGGATATAGTATTCTTGGCTGCATGTTTTTCTCGTTTAGTGCTCTGAAAATATCATGCCAGCTCTTTCTGGCCTGCCAGGTCTCTGTGGATAAGTCAGCTGCCAATCTAATATTTTTACCTTGTATGTTACAAACTTCTTTTCCCGGGCTGCTTTCAGGATTTTCTCTTTGTCACTGAGACTTGTAAATTTTACTATTAGGTGACGGGGTGTGGGCCTATTCTTATTGATTTTGAGGGGCATTCTCTGAACCTCCTGAATTTTGATGCTCGTTCCCTTTGCCATATTGGGGAAATTTTCCACAATAATTCTCTCCAGTATACCTTCTGCTCCCCTCTCTCTTTCTTCTTCTTCTGGAATCCCAATTATTCTAATGTTGTTTCGTCTTATGGTGTCACTTATCTCTTGAATTCTCCCCTCGTGGTCCAGTAGCTGTATGTCTCTCTTTTTCTCAGCTTCTTTATTCTCTGTCATTTGGTCTTCTATATCACTAATTTTTTTTTCTGCCTCATTTATCCTAGCAGTGAGAGCCTCCATTTTTGATTGCACCTCATTAATAGCTTTTTTGATTTCAACTTGTTTAGATTTTAGTTCTTTTATTTCTCCAGAAAGGGCTTTTATATCTCTCGAGAGGGTTTCTCTAATATCTTCCATGCCTTTTTCGAGCCCGGCTAGAATCTTGAGAATTGTCATTCTGAACTCTAGATCTGACATATTACCAATGTCTGTATTGATTAGGTCCCTAGCCTTCTGTACTGCCTCTTGTGACATCACAGATTTTCTATGACTTATGATAAGGTTACATCCTGATAAGCTCATCAAAAGTGGAAAATATAATAAATTAAACATACATTCAATACACCTAACCTACCCAACATTACAGCTTAGCTGAGTGTACTTAAAATGTGCTCAGAACAGGGGCGCCTGGGTGGCTCAGTGGGTTAAGCCGCTGCCTTTGACTCAGTTCATGATCTCAGGGTCTTGGGATCGAGTCCCACATTGGGCTCTCTGCTCAGCAGGGAGCCTGCTTCCTCCTCTCTCTCTGCCTGCCTCTCTGCCTACTTGTGATCTCTGTCTGTCAAATAAATAAATAAAAATCTTAAAAAAAAATGTGCTCAGAACATTTAGTATTAGTCCAGACTGGGCAAATTCATCTAACACAAGGCATATTTTATAATAAAATATGTAATACCTCATGTAATATTGAATACTAAAGTCAAAAAACAAAATGATTGAATGGGAAAAGAATGGTTGTAAATGTATCCATTGTTTGCCCTTATGATTATATACTGACTGGGAGCAGCCCAGCATCATGAGGCAGTATTTTAACACATATCACTAGCCCGAGAAGAGGACAAAATTCAAAATTTGAAGTTTAGTATCTATTGAATGTGTATTGCCTTCACACATCACAAAATTAAAAAATCTTAAAACAAATTATTCTAAATGGAAGGCAGTATGTTAGTTTTAAATGTAAAATAGTGATTCAATATTTGTGTACACTGAAATGATGACAAGTTTAGTTACTATCAGTTACCATACATAGTTACATTTTTAAAAAATTAACATAATGTATTATTTGCTTCAGGGCTACAGGTCTGTGAGTCATCAGTCTTACACAATTCACAGCACTCACCATAGCACATACTCATCCCAATGTCTGTAACCAGCCACCCTATCCCTACCCACCCACCCTCCAGAAACCCTCAGTTTGTTTCCTGAGATTAAGAGTGTCTTATGGGTTTGTCTCCCTCCTCAGTCCCATCTTGTTTCATTTTTTCCCTCCCTACCCTCCACAGCCAGCTGCCTTGCCTCTCAAATTCATCATATCAGAGAGATCATAGTATAATTATATTTTTTTCTTCAGGTAAGATCTTTTAATATTTATTGTCTTAGTAACTTTCAAATATGCAATACAGTATTATACATATATATGTATATATATATACACACTTATATATATATATATATACATATATATACACATATATTATATATATATACAAACACACAACTATATACTGACTGTACATAGTCACCATAGCATATTACATTCTCATGACTTATTTATTCTATAACTGTAAATTGTACTTTTTAACCAACCTTACCAACACTTACCCCTCCCCACCTCTGACAACCACCAATCTGTTCTGTGTATCCATGAGCTTGTTTTTTGTTTTATATTGTTTTGTTTTCATTTTTTTAGGTTCCACATATAAGTAAAATCATATCACATTCGTTTTTCTCTGTCTGACTTACTTCATTTAATGTAATGCCCTCAAGCAAAATCCACCCATGTTGTCACAAATCACAATATTCCATTCTTTCTTGTGATGGAGTAGTTTTCAAGTGTGTGTGTGTGTGTGTGTGTGTGTGTGTGAAAGAAAGAGAGAGAGAGAGAGAGGTATTATATTCTTTATCTCTTTATCCATCCATGAACACTCTGGTTGTTTCCATATATTGGCTATTGTAAATAATGCTTCAATGAACATGGAAGTGCATATATCTTTTCAAATTAGTGTTTTTGCTTTTTTCAGATAAATAGCTGGAAATGGAATTTCTGGATCACATAGTAGTTCTAGTTTTAATTTTTTGAGGAACCTCCATAACTGTTTTCCATACTGGCTATACTGGTTTACATTCCCACCTATATTACAAACTTACAGTACTGTAAATGGTATGATATTAGCATAAAAACAGACATATAGAGGAATGAAATAGAATAGATAATCCAGAAATAAGCCCATGAATGTAGGGGCAATTCATTTGCAACAGTGTAGCCAAGAATATACAATGATGAAAGAAGAGTGACTTCAGAAACAGCCAACTAGGGCTACATTAAACTAAAAGCTTTTGCATGACAAAGGAAATCATCAACAAAATGAAAAAGCAACTTGCTGAATGGGAGAAGATATTTACAAATCATATATCCATTAAGGGGTTAATATTTAAAATATATAAAGAACTCCTACAACTCAACAGCAAAAAAAATCTGATTTAAGAAAATGGTGGAGGGGGTGCCTAGGTGTTGCAATAGGTTAGGCATCTGACTCTTAGTTTCAGTTTAGGTCATGATCTCAGGTTATGAGTTTGAGCCTTGCATCAGGCTCCACATTCAGCGTGGAGTCTGCCTGAGACTCTCTTCCTCTCACTCTGCCCCTCCCCACTGCTCGCTCTCCCTTTCAAATAAATAAATAAAGCCTTTTAAAAAATTGGTGGAGAACCTGAATATACATTTTTACAAGGAAGACATATAGGTGACCAACAGACATATGAAAAGATGCTCAATATCACTAATCATCAAGGAAGTGCAAATCAAAACCACATTCCACATCACATCTATTAGAAGACAGGGCAGGGGGTTGCGGGGAGTAAGAAGGGAAAAGATGAAACAGGATGGGATTGGGAGGGAGATAAACCATAACAGACTCCTCATCTCACAAAACAAACGGGGGGTTTCTGGGGGTGAGGGGGGTAGGGAGAGGGTAGCTGGGTTATGGACATTGAAAGGGTATGTGCTATGGTGAGTGCTGTGAATTGTGTAAGCCTGATGATTCACAGACCTGTACTCCTGGGGCAAATAATGCATTATATGTTAATAATAATAATAATAATAATAATAATAATAGAATGGCTAGTATCAAAGGACAAGAAATAACAAATTTAGCAAAGATGTGGAGAAAAGGGAACCTGCAAGTCTAGCTAAAGTTTCATCTATATTTCTTCTTTCAAAAACCAGCTATTAGTTTCACTGACCTTTTCTGTTTTGTTTTTAGTCTTTACTTCATTTATGTCTAGTTTGTTATTTATTGAGGTGTAAAGTTAAACTGCTTATTTGAAATCTTTCTTTTTTCTTGATGTAGGCATTTATCATTGTAAACTTCCCTCTTAGAATGCCTTTGGTTCCATCACATGTTTGGTATGCTATATTTTCATTTGTCTCAACATTTTTTTAAAAATTTCTCTTTTAATTTCTCCTTTGACATATGTTGTTCAGTAAATGTTTGATCTCCAGAAACTTGTGAATATTTACATTTTCTTCATGCAATTGCTTTCTAGTTTTATACCACTGTTGTGGGAAAAGATGCTTTATATGATTTCATTCTTTTTAAATTCATTAAGTCTGGTTTGGTGGCCCAACATATGATCTAACCTAGAGAATGTTAACATGTATCTAATAAGAATGTGCATTCTGCTGTTGAATGAAATGTTCGCAAGATGTCCATTAAGTTCAACAGGTCCAATATATAATTTAAGTCTAAGGTTTACTTATCTAAATTTCTGTCTCAATGATTTATCTTTTGCTGAAAGTGGAGTACTGAAGTCCCCTACACTATTGTATTGTTGTCTGTTTCTCCCTTCAGATTTGTTAATATTTGCTTTTTATATTTAGGAGTTCCTATGTTTGGTGCATAAATATTAACAAATATTATAGGCTCTTGATGAGTTGATGAGTCCTTTATAATTATACAATGGCCTTCTCTGTCTCTTGTTATATAGAGTTTTTGGCTTAAAATCCATTTTGTCTTATAGAAGTATAGCTACCTTTGCTTTTTTTGGGTTTCCATTTGCATGGAATATCTTTTTCCATTCACTTTGAAAGATTCACTTTCAGTGAAAGACTGAAAGGTTCACTTTTAGTCTACCTGTGTCTGCAAAATTGAGGTGAGTCTCACATAGGTGGCTTATTGTCAGGTCTTATTTTTTTTTAATTCATTCAGCCACTCTACATCTTTTTATTGAAGAATTTAGTACAATTATATTTAAAGTAATTATTGGTAATTGTGGACTTACTATTGTCACTTAAATTAACAGACTAATTGGTTTCTGATTATTTTTAATTCCTTAATTCCTTTCTTCCTCTCCTTCTTTTTCTGTGATTTGATAATTTCCCAGAGTGGTATGCTTTGATTTGTTATTCTTTGTCTTTTGTATATATGCTATAGATATGAGACTTACAAAAACCATATTTATAATAGACTATTTTTAAAAATTTATTTATTTGACAGACAGAGATCACAAGTAGGCAGAGAGGCAGACAGAGAGAAAGGAGGAGGCAGGCTCCCCACTGAGCAGAGAGCCTGATGCAGGGCTCGATCCCAGGACTCTGGGATCATGACCTGAGCCGAAGACAGAGGCTTTAACCCACTGAGCCACCCAGGTGCCCCTATAATAGACTATTTTAAGTGGAAAATAACTTAACTTTGAACACATAAGAAAGCTGTACATTTTTACAACCCTTGGATTTTGCTTTTGATGTCACAATTTACATCTTTTTGCATTGTGTATCCATCAACAAGTTATTGCCATTATGATTTTTTATTAAGACTTTTATCTTTCAGCCATTATAGCAGTTATAAGTGATTTTCCTACCACCATTATAATATTAGACTATTCTGTTTATAGTATATTTACCTTTAACACTAGAGTTTACTTTCAAATTTTCTGTTACTAATCAGCATCCTTTTGCTTCAGTTTGAAGAAGTCCCTTTAGCATTTCTTTTTTTTTTTTTTTTTAAAGATTTTATTTATTTTACAGAGAGAGAGATCACAAGTAGGCAGAGAGAGAAGGGAAAGAAGACTCCCCACTGAGCAGAGAGTCTGATGCGGGATTTGATCCCAGGACCCTAAGATCATGACCCGAGCCAAAGGCAGCGGCTTAACCCACTGAGCCACCCAGGCGCCCCTCCCTTTAACATTTCTTGTAAAGCTGGTCTAGTAGTGATAAACTGTATCTTTTCTTTAACTGTAAAACTCTTTACTTCTCCTTCAATTCTAAAGTACAATTATGTCAGATAGAGTATTTGGGAATAGCAGTTTTTTTTTCTTTCTCTTTTAGCACTTGGAATACATCATGCCACTCCATTCTGGCCTGCAAAGATTCTCCTGAAAAAAATCTATTTATAGTCTTATAGAGATTACCCTCTATATAACAAGTCTTTTTTTCCTCTTGCTATTTTCAATATTATCTTCTTGTCATTAATTTTTGGCTACTGAATTTTAATGTTTCTCTTGGTGTGGTTCCCTTTTGATTCATGTTATTTTAAGCTCCCTGGGCTTTCCTGATCTGGATCTCTGTTTTTCCAGGGTAGGGAGATTTTCAGTCATTATTATTTCATAAAAGTTCTCTGTCCCTATTTCTCTTTCTTCTTCTGGGATTTCTATAATGCAAACATTGATTGCTTTATGTATCCCATAAGTCCCTTAAATAGTCTTCCCTCTTTTTCATTCTTTCTTCTTTTTGCTCCTCTGAATGAATGAATTCCACTGTCCTTTCTTCCAGCTCACTGATCCTTTCTTCTACTTGATGTGGTCTGCTATTGAACACTTCTATTGAATTTTTACATTTGTTCTTATATTCTTTATCTCTGTGATTTGTTTGGTACTTACCTTTTTGTTGAATTTCTCACTTAGTTAATGCAAGGTTTTCTGATCTGAGAGCATCTTTATGACTAGTGTTTTGAATTTATTATCAGGTAAATCACTTATCTCTGTTTCATTAAGTTCTGTTTCTGGAGTTTTATCTTGTTCGTTTATTTTAATATATTCCTCTGTTTCCTCATTTTCCTTGACACTCTATGTATTAAACAAAACCACCACCTTTCTAATCTTGATGGAATGGTCTCATGTAGGAGATAAACCTTGTCAAGTAGCCTGGCCCATACTCTTGATTGCCTCACAAACTCCATGCTTGTCCAAGATGCCTTATTTATTTTTAGTGCTTCATGTAGCTGAGGGCATGCCAAGACCCATCATGTCCCAAAAAGGAGGAGGCAAGTTCCACACATGGATGCAGGCCAATTGAAATCTGTACCATCAGGCAAAAGCTGGAAAATATGTAATAGGCACTTTCCAGGAAGTAACTAGAAGGTGGGCATTGTTTTTTTCCTATTCCCTCTGCAAAGCTTGTATTTCTGATGAGAAGACAGTTGAGAAATGGGTTGTATTTTTGTAGTGCCTTCATGGTTACTGTATCAGCAGACTCTTTTTTCTCTCTAAGAATTCCTTATCTGTGCCACTTATCAATTCATTGCCCCTCAATTTCACACTTCTTTCCTCCTCTTTGTCCTTTTATAGCTGGGCTCAAATTTTGCATTGCTAGTTGGCTCAATGTTAAATTTTATTAGTCGAACAGGCTGGAGAAACACTTCAAAGCATAGAGGAAGAGAATTCTCTTTCTCCTTTTGAGGTGTTTAGTTTTAGTTCTCATGGTATGACTGACAGTGGGAGATCCAGTGAGATTCAATCTTCAGCAAATCATTCTGGCCCCTTAGCAGATAGTTTCCTGAAGACCAAATTCAGCCTACTAACATCCTAGAAAACTGCCACTCTCTCTCTAACAGGTTACAGTTGTACCTTTTTCAACAAGGTCAGATTTATAGTCTTGTAGTGGGGTAGTGGTCCTTCTCCAGATTTAAAAAAAAATTTTTTTTAATTTATTTTCAGCGTAACAGTATTCATTGTTTTTGCACCACACCCAGTGCTCCATGCAATCCATGCTCTCTCTAATACCCACCACCTGGTTCCCCCAACCTCCCACCCCTCACCCCTTCAAAATCCTCAGATTGTTTTTCAGAGTCCATAGTCTCTCATGGTTCACCTCCCCTTCCTATTTCCCTCAACTCCCTTCTCCTCTTTAACTCCCCTTGTCCTCCATTCTATTTGTTATGCTCCACAAATAAGTGAAACCATATGATAATTGACTCTCTCTGCTTGACTTATTTCACTTAGCATAATCTCTTCCAGTCCTGTCCACGTTGATACAAAAGTTGGGTATTCATCCTTTCTGATGGAGGCATAATACTCCATAGTGCATATGGACCACATCTTCCTTATCCATTTGTCCGTTGAAGGGCATCTTGATTCTTTCCACAGTTTGGTGACCGTGGCCATTGCTGCTATAAACATTGGGGTACAGATGGCCCTTCTTTTTACTACATCTCTATCTTTGGGGTAAATACCCAGTAGTGCAATGGCAGGGTCATAGGGAAGCTCTATTTTTAATTTCTTGAGGAATCTCCACACTGTTCTCCAGAGTGACTGCACCAACTTGCATTCCCACCAACAGTGTAAGAGGGTTCCCCTTCCTCCACATCCCCTCCAACACATGTTGTTTCCTGTCTTGCTAATTTTGGCCATTCTAACAGGTGTAAGTTGATATCTCAATGTGGTTTTAATTTGAATCTCCCTGATGGCTAGTGATGATGAACATTTTTTCATGTGTCTGATAGCCATTTGTATGTCTTCATTGGAGAAGTGTCTGTTCATATCTTCTGTCCATTTTTTTATATGATTATCTGTTTGTGTGTGTTGAATTTGAGGAGTTCTTTATAGATCCTGGATATCAACAAAAATAAAACTGGGGACATCACGTTACCTGATTTCAAGCTTTACTACAAAGCCGTGATCACCAAGACAGCATGGTACTGGCATAAAAACATACACATAGACCAGTGGAACAGAATAGAAAGCCCAGATATGGACCCTCAACTCTATGGTCAAATAATCTTGGACAAAACAGGAAAATATACAGTGGAAAAAATATAGTCTCTTCAATAAATGGTGCTGGGAAAACTGGACAGCTATATGAGAATGAAACTCGACCATTCTCTTACATCGTACAGAAAGATAAACTCAAAATGTGAGACAGGAATCCATCAGAATACTAGAGGAGAACATAGGCAGTAATCTCTTCAATATCAGCCACAGCAACTTCTTTCAAGATATGCCTCCAAAGGTAAAGGAAGCAAGAGCAAAAATGAACTTATGGGACTTCATCAAAATCAAGAGCTTCTGCACAGCAAAGGAAACAGTCAACAAAACACAGAGGTAACCCACGGAATGGGAGAAGATATTTGCAAATGACAGTACAGACAAAAGGTTGATATCCTTCTCCAGATTTTTTTTTTCAAAAATTCTATTTATTTATTAATGAGAGAGAGACTGAGAGAAGCAGAGGAAGAAGAGGAAGAAGCAGGCTCCCCGCTGAGTAGGGAGCCTGACGTGGGGCTTGATCCCAGGACTCTGGGATCATGACTGAGCCAAAGGCAGCTGCTTAACTGACTGAGCCACCCAGGTGCCCCTCTCCTCCAGATGTTTATTTCTGTTTTTGGGTACTCTCCCTCAGCCTTAGAAGCCATTTTGTATTTGTTCTTCCTGCATTCTTTCATCCCCTCTACTTTTATAGTAGCTAACCACTTTCTATTGGTTAATAATTCATTACATTAAATTCTCCCTTTTCAAATTACTAGTGATGTGCCCTGCCCCACCATGCTTTAAAAATAGACTTTGGCAGCAGTTTGTGTCAGGCACTGATATCAAATTTCCCTCTACATGGAGGTACCTGGAAGGATACTCTTGAAATTAAGCATATGACTGGAAGTGATGTGTGTCATTTCCATACAGAAGCATTCAATGGCTAGTGCTCAACCTACAACCTACCCTCTGAACACTTATGCCTTTGTATATATGGCAGTTAACTAACCATTTAGTAATGGTTAGTTAATTACTAAATAGTTAGTTAATTACTAAATTAATTTTCAATATCTACAACATGACCCTGTGATTGCCAAAAAGAGTCCCAAGGAAGAAGAATTTTTAGGCAAGAAAATTAATTAGTCAGTGCTATGTTAGAGTATTTTCCCCTCTGCAGAGGGGATATTCTCTGCAGAGAATATGTTTAATATGCTATAATGTCCATCTCTAAGGAAGAGGCATTTGTCAAATTGTTTTGACCAAGGAGCCCATAACTGCTGTAACATCTGAAGACTGTGGGTTAACAGCTGAACTCTATTAGTGGAATTCTTCTGTGTGGAAGTGACACTCTTCTGCTCATATTCTTACCTTCCAGAATAAGAATCCTTCCAGGTACTTCAAAGAAAGGGGGAACTGGTGATCAGTAAAGAATTGCAATGTATGCCACAAACTGTTACTAAATTAATTAACACAAAACAAAGTTGAGTTGAACACTGGGTGTTATGTGCAATTGATGAAACACTAAGTTCTGTACCTGAAACCAATTTTACCATATACAACGAACTGAACTTAAATAAAAATGTAATTTAAAAAACATGAGCTTTTTGTGGTGGTGGGAACCCAAAGAATATTGTTTAATAGTAGAAAAGTTGATTAAGTTAAAACTAAACAACTGACAGTTTGTTTGAATCTGTTACATGATTTGTATAACTTATACATAAGATACCCCAAGGCACATGTATTAGTATGCTTTTGGTTATTGGAGATAATCATACAAAAATATTAAATGCTTTATATCTTACAGTTATTGAAAGAGATTCAATTCTTTATCTCTATGGTTCTACTCAGTGACTGATGCATACTACTGTTCCTTAGCTGTCAGTAAGTGTCTGAAAGCTTTAAAAATTATTGATAGCTAAAAATTTTAAATATTTTGTAAGTTAGCATCCTAAACTAATGTTCAAAAGAGTCATTGATTTCTTTAGGTTTGTTTTACTTGATGCAACTTTTACATTTACATCTTTGCATTAGAATCAAATTTTTGCATTAGTAATAAGAACCTAACTTGAACCACTGCTGCTTAAGCCCAAAGTATAGTATGACTAAAAGGGTCTTAGCAACTGGGATTCTAATTCTAGCTAGTAAAAGTGGAATCAAATAGTCAAATTCTTTAATAATTTTGCCCTTATTTTTTTCCTGTAAAAAAATAGTAGATTTAAAATAGGTGATCTCTATGACCCTAGAATTTTTAATAAAAATATTTTATAATTTTAATTCCATATCCTCTATAGGAATGTTCTTTTTTTTTTTAAAAGATTTTATTTATTTATTTGTCAGAGAGAGAGCACAAGTAGGCAAAGAGGCAGGCAGAGAGAGAGAGAGAGGAGGAAGCAGGCTCCCTGCTGAGCAGAGAGCCTGATGCGGGACTCGATCCCAGGACCCTCAGATCATGACCTGAGCCGAAGGCAGCGGCCTAACCCACTGAGCCACCCAGGCACCCTATAGGAATGTTCTTATTATCAATGTGATAGTTCATATTTTATGTGATTCATTAATTCATTCATTTATCAAATATTTAATGAGCAACTTTTATTAAATGAGAGTGGGAAGATTGTATTCGGGTCACTGAGGTAATTGAGAACTTTCTCCTTCAACAGTGTGAATGAAAGATCACTGTTGAAGTCACATTTGAACAAAGTGAAATTATGAGTTTAAACTGCAGGAAGCTACCACAAGGAATAATGAATCTATTTCAAATAAACAAAATTTTACACAATTGATAATTAAACACATGAAAAAATGTTTCAGGGACAGAGGATGCCATGAGATGGCAGTTGTCTGTTCAATAACAGTTAATAAAAGAAAATATTCACGTTTCAATTTTTAAAGTAGCTAATTATTTTCACTCCCTAATTGACCCTGATGATGAAAAAAAAATGACTCTGATGATAAAAAGAAAAACGATTCCCTGAGACAGAATCAAAAGTGTTGAGTTTGGGAGTTGTGGGCAAACATTGTCCCAGACAAGTGATTGCCTGATGCTTGAGATTTGTTTTTATGAAGGAATATGGAGGGAGATGCTGTCGTCTTGTTTCTAGGAAACTTCATAGGATGCAGAAGGTGGGATTCATGTCATCACTGTTTTATATCAAATCTGTTTCACTTAACTTTTGTATTAGGTAATAGGCATTTACAAAGCACTTTATGAAAGAGGAGAGTCATCTAACCCACCCCTATATCGTCTCCCTTCTGAAGAAGATAAAGACAGATGCTAGAGAAGACTTGGAAGTAATTGTTTCTTTCATGTTTTTAGTTGAAGACTGAGGCTCTTCCAGGAGACTGAAATCAGGATACATAGTGGTAGACATAGAAAAGTGCTCAGATGGGACTGGGCTCTCACACATGGAACAGAGTTGCCCCACACTTGTGCATGGAAAGCAATGCTCCTCAACCACATTAGGATCAACATTCCTTTATGTCTCCCACTAACTCAGCTTGGATTACTATCCTTCTTCTGTGTATTAAGGAATCTAGGTCATGATACACACTGCACAGATAATACATGGAGTGAAACAGAGAAGAGGTTCCAACTCAACCCTGGTTTTAGTTGCTCATTCAGTAAATATTTACTGAATGTCTTCTATGTACTAGACACAATGTTAGGCATTGAGGGATATCATCCTGAACAGGACAGACATACACAGAAAGACAATCTGGGGATGGGAAGGCCAAACTAAAATCCAATCAATCAATCAATCAATCAATCAATTTTGATTAGGTCAATGAAGGAGATAAACATAGTGCTGAGACAGAAATCAATAGTAGAAAGGAGCAATGATATTTGTAGAAACATTTGGGGAGGTTTGTCTATGGGAGTGATGTTTGAGAAAATATTTTAGCTGAAACTCAAGGAATAAAAAGATGATCACATGGAGACTGTGGAAAAAGTGAGTTGGGCAGAGGAAAGGGCATAGGCAATATTCTGTAAATAAGAAAGAGCTCAGTGAATTCTTGAAATCAAATGAAACCCATGTATTTGGAGTGCTGTGGTAGGAGGAAAGAATGGCAGGGAGAAGTGAGGCTGGAGTGGTGGCCTGGGGTTGTCATATAAGGCCTTGCAGGTTGTCTTGTAGGGCATTTTATTCTAAATGCAGTTGGAAGTCATTGAAGGCATTTAAGCTGAAGTTTAACATAATCAAAACTCTGCTTTATTATCACTTGCTTTTATGGGTTGGATTGGGAGGAGAAAAGAATTAAGGGATAAAGAACCACTAGAAAGCAGATCAGAGATGATGTTGGAGTAGGAGGGAGGAAGTGGAGAGGTACTGAAGTGGACAAACACTTGTTAGGTAAAAAGACTGTAGTATACATATGAAAAGGGATATGAAGATTGCATCATGAAGTATGAATATAACTCTTTCATATCAAAAGATAATAAAAATAATTTGTAGGTCATGTAGTTCCAGTCCTTTCATTTTGCAAATAAGCCTTAAAACTTGAGATGCAAAGACTAATTAGTGGGGGACTTATTATCAAAACACCCATTCTGATTTCCTCTTTAGTTACTTTTTTTCCTGTAGAATATTGCAAATTGTAAAAATAAAATTATGAAGCATTCATCAATTTTTAATTGGGTACATTTTAAAATTCTAAAAATAAAGCTTATTATAGTATCAGGTAAAATCTGATGAAATCTGTTTATCCTGAATACTGTTTCATCAAGATGACTGGTTGAAGATTAAAAAAAAAAATGTGGGGTTTATTATGTGGAGGAAGGAGACCAGACTTAGGAATATTTAGATGACTTAGAACAGCAAAGTATGCCCTCAGCTTAGCTTCTGCATACCAAGAAAAGAACATTTAGTGGGCTACACATGCAGAACTCTACCTTTTTTGCAATGTAGTGCCCGAATTAGCAGAATATATGACTAGGTAGAGAGAAAGCTCAGGCAATTAGAAAGAGTTGCCTCCCTTACTGGAACTGTGGTTATCTTTGGGTTCTCCCTCCTTCTGGTAACTGAAGTTAAACTATGGGATAAAATCATTGGTAGTTAGGGAAGTAGCTGATATGGTGATAGTAGATATAGTGAATGCCATATCAGAGTTGAGGCTATATCCTTCCTGGGCTAACTGGCTAAGTAGAAGTTGGTTTGCAGATTTTCCTCACTCTTCAAAAATAACTGTCTCCTTCCACTGGCCTGTAACATCATATGAAAATTTCAGAGCATAGAGTTTTCATGTAAGGGGTCATATTGTTTTTTAAATCTACCAATGTCTGCCTGCTCTACCACAACACTCTGTTTTTCCATGAGTGACTGATTTAACTGGACTAATCTCTACCTTTCACTTAGGATGTAGGTAGACCAGGTACAATTTGTTCCTGTCATAAAAAAATGAGTTAGATAAATGAATTTAGTAAAGGGGCTATTTACAAAATTAATATATTGAAATCTATTACATTTCTATACACTAACAATAAAGAACCAGAAAGAAAAATTCATATAACAATTCTATTTACAACTATAACAAAAATAATAAAATTAGGAGTAAATTTAACCAAAAATGTGACAGACTTGTACTCTGAAAATCATAAAACCCTGAGAAAAGAAATTAAAGATGACATAAACAAATATAAAGATACATATACCATGCTCAGGGTTTAGAAGAATTAATATTGTTAAAATGTCTAAACTATCCAAAGAAATCTAAGACTCAATGCAATCTCTATAAAAATAGCTATAACATTTTTCACAGAGCTAGAACAAATAATCTTAAAACTTGTATGGAACCACAAAAATCCTGAATAGCCAAAGAAATCCTGAGAAAGAAGAACAAAACTGGAAGTATTGCTCTCCCAGACTTCAAACTATACTGTAAAGCTATAGTAATAAAAACAGTATGGTATTGGCACAAAACAGACATAAAGATCAATAGAACAGAATAAAGATTCCAGAAATAAACCCACAGGAATATGGTAAGTTAATCTATAACAAAGAAAGCAAAAATGTACAATGGGGAAAAGACAGTCTCTTCAAAAAAATGCTTTTGGGAAAACTGGACAGTTATATAAAACACTTTCTTACACCATATGCAAAAATAAAATGGCTTAAATATAAAATCTGAAACCATAAAACTCTTAAAAAAAAAGATAAGCAGTGGGGTGCCTGGGTGGCTCAGTGGTTTAAGCCTCTACCTTCAGCTCAGGTCATGATCTCAGGGTCCTGGGATCGAGCCCCCCCCCATCGGGCTCTCTGCTCAGCGGGGAGCCTGCTTCCCCTCTCTCTCTGCCTGCCTCTCTGCCTACTTGTGATCTCTCTCTGTCTATCAAATAAATAAATAAAAATATTAAAAAAAAGATAAGCAGTAAACTCTTGGACACTGGTCTTAGCAATATTTTTTTTGGATCTGTCTCCTTAGGCAAGGGCAACAAAAACAAAATAAGCAACTGAGACTATATCAAGCTAAAAAGCTTTTGTACAGTAAAAGAAACTTCAAAATGAAAAGACAATCTACTGAAAGGGAGAATGTACTTGTGAATGATATACCTGATAAGGTGTTAATACTCAAAATATATAAAGAACTCATATAATTAAATGCCAAAGAAACAAACAACTTGACTAAAAAGTGGGCAGAGAATCTGAATAGACTTTTTCCCAAAGATATATAGATGGCCAACAGACACATGAAAAGATACTGAACATCACTATTCGTCAGGGAAATGCAAATCAAAAATACCACGAGATATCACCTCATAGCTATCAGAATGGTTGTTATCAAAAAGAAAAATTAACAAGTTTTGGCAAGAATGTGGAGAAAAGGGAAACCTTGTGCAGTGTTAGTGGGAATGCAAATTGGTACAGCCACTAGGGAAAACAGTATAGAGGTTCCCCCAAAACAAAAAAAAAAATACAAATACCATATGATCCAACAATTATACTTTTGCATACCTATCCAAAGAAATGAAAACACTAATTTGAAAAAAATACATACACCCCTATGTTTACTGCAGCATTATTTACAACAGCCAAGACATGGAAACCACCTAAATAGAAGAATAGATAATGAAGATGTATAATGGAATGTTATTCAGTCATAAAAAAAATGAAATCTTGCTATTTGTATCAATATAGTTGAACCTAGAGGGTATTAGAATAGGTGAAATAAATCAGAGAAAGACAAATACCATACTATTTCAGTTATATGTAGAATCTAAAAAAAACAAACAAACCCAAATAAACAAACAAATCAAAACAGAAACAGACTCATAAATACAGAGAACAAATTGGTGAATTGGTGGTTGCTAGAGGGAAAGAGATGGATGGGAGAAATAGGTGAAGGGGATTAAGAGGTACAAACTTCAGTTATAAAATAAATAAGTCACAGGGATGATGTAAATTATAGCATGGGGAATAGAGTCAGCTTTTCATGGTGACAGATGGTAACTAGACTTACTGTGATGATCATTTTGTAATGTATATGATTGTTAAATTACTGTGTTGTATACCTGAAACTAATATAATATTGACTATCAACTATACTTCAACAACAGCGAGAGAATATATAGTTTATACAGCACTAAAAACAAAGAAATGACAATTAAGCAGACAAATGGCAGCTAGGTGAAAAGAAAAGGAAAAAGGAAAACAAAACAAAAACAAAATTCTAAATTATTGATGATTTTATCATTTGGCTGTATTCTTTGCTGTCAAAAGACTTTTTTGGTCAACCACCTGCTCATCATTTTGAGAGATTATAGATTCATACTTGGTTGCTTTTCACTCAACTTTGAGAAAATTAAATGCAAATATCATGCCACAGTCATAGAGAAAAATTGACATTTAAGTTGAAAAAACTTAAATTCCTAGGTAACTTGCATCTCAAGATGTATTCCTCTTTTTCTCTTTTCTCATCCCATTCCCCTCTCACTATTCCTTATATAATAATTGAGGACTTATAGATTAAAAATTATATATACAAGCAGATACACTAGGTAGAAGAAAATATAGATGAGGAAACAATCTTATCCCATTTATTAGCTTGAAGTAGGTTTATTTAAATCCATTTCCATATTCTAGGTAAGTCTTCCAGTTTTGGTGTATATCCCCTCATTAAATAAATTAGATGTATTTAGTTTGCCTCAGTTTACATTCAGTTCCTGGCAAGATCAATTCCATTTATCAAGTTTTTAAAAAAAATTATTTATTTGATGGGGGGGAGAAAAGAAAGAGAGCGAAAGAGAGAGAACATTTGAGCAGGAGGAAGGGCAAAGAGAGAATCTCAAGCAGATTCCCCACTGAGCACAGAATTCCACTGGGGACTGGATCCCACAACCCCAAGTTCATGACCTGAGCTGAAACCAAGAGTCAGAAACTCATTTAACTGAATCACCCAGGTGCCCCACATTTATCTAAATATTTTATGGGAAAAAAATTATGGTGATAGTCTCTGTAGATTAATGCTATGATTAATTAAGGTCATCACTTATCTCTAGCAGAAAGATTATGGTTTTTTCAATCTTGGGATAAACCACAAAGCTTAACCTAAAACATTTAGGCAAAATGTTAATAAATTAAAACTAAGCCTGATGGAACAGTCTAGTTTTTTCACACAATATTTCTAGAAGTGACCCAATAGCAAAGATAATAAGTAGGAGAGGTTTTGAAAGTCTAATTAAAGTAAAAACAACTGTAGAAGTTACATGAAAGTTTGGTGCGGATTTAAATATTTTGGTTAAGACTCAGTATTCACTTGGAAAGCTGATGAAAAAAATGGGGAATTTGACTGTATTTGCAATAATTTACTTTTGGGAAAAAAAACTAACTGAAGCTAACAAGCTCAATTATTGACATCTATGTTATCTTCCTGTTGGCTACATCAGTGTCTGTTCTTATTTTTTTCTATTTGTTTAAAATATTTTATTGTTAAAATTTTTAAGAGAGAGAGTGTTGTCACCATCTTTCTTACCTTATAGAGATGAAGACTGAAATATATTGGGATGAAATGACACATTTGGGATTCTTTAAAATACCTTAGCATTAATAAGAAAATAAAGGGATTAGTACAAATGTTGCACAAGTATATGTTACGTATAGATAATAAGTTTGCACATACATACATATTTTTAAATGAAGGATGATACATTATCTTAAAGCTTTTGGGACAAGGATACTTTGATGAGCACAAAAAAGAATGATAGATTAACTAAGGAGATTAATTGGCATATATTCTTTTGCACTGATTCTGAGTTTCTAAAAGTTTCCATTAATTTGCTTATATCATTCAAAAAAATCAGCTGGCTATTTTTTGATGAGCACAGAATAAAAATAGTTATAAGTTAGGTTCTTGGGAAATTCTAGCACTTTGCCTGTATAATGCTTATTAGTTGGGTGGATAGTTCTTTAAGCATTCTTTAGTCATCCCCCCAACTCTGTATCAACCACCTGTTCTCTCCAAATGAGAACTGTAACTATGAGGAACACCTTAAAGCCCTGTCCTAGGGGTAAAAATGAGTTAAAACAGGAGTTAATGAGAGTTAAGTAAGGAATATTCTGAAATGTGTATCTGAAATTAAAAGGATATGGCAACATTCTCAGCAGGATGGAGTCCTGGGACTTGTGAACATTTACCACATCAATGTCTATGACTAATAAATAGGTCAAATGTATTTATCAGAGCTCATCTTAAATAACCATTCTTTTTCGATTATATGCTATCTCCTTGTTTCCTCCTGTAAACACACTTCACATAAGAAGTCACTGTAATGCAAAGTTAGTTTAGTTCTTGGAGTTTTTGTTAAGAAAATATTTGCACATAAAATGAAAAGACCCTGTTATTTGGAAATTAGCACACATCTTTTATCCTGCCCCAAAGGCATGATAAATCCTTTATTGTGTTTCCTTAATTTTTCCTATATCCTGTATATTTTGGACTTGACAGTATTGCATTGCATCCTGTGTTGGTGTTTCTGTTTTGGTTAACCAGACTAAGTTCAGCATTCAGGACTTTAGAGCCCATCCCAATGCATGTTAAATCAATTATGGAGGCACAGGGTAGCAGTGCATGCTTTCTACCCAAAAGGCCCTGCTAAAGCTGTTAGATTCAATTAGGTACAAACTCTGTCTTTGGGATTAGAGTTTTATATTCCAAGCCAAAGCTCAGTTACCTTTGTTCTCTTCTATACCCACACATAACTTTGCCACTGAGGTTATGTGTCCCTGCCATGCTGTCTACCCCTGAAAAGACACAAGTGATTCACAGCAGTCCTTCTGAGAAGTTGATTACATTGACCAGTTGAGTTTGAAAGAATTCTGAAGGCTTCTTTTTTTGGGGTGGGGGAATGTGGGAGAGGACATTTTTTTGTTGGTTACTACAGGAGAGAATTGGGTTTTGGGTTTTATTTTCATACCAGGGTTGGGTTGCTGAGCCGGAAATTGAATTAAAACTGGCACGTCTCTGTGGCTTCATTTGCTTTTCTTCCGGCCATGGGACAAGCTGGCACCAAAACCTTGTTTTTGAAACCCTGAAACCCAAGCCTTAGACAGTCAGTGCCAGTAGTGTGAGTTGAAATTGCTTGGTTTGAATTTCCATAGAATTGTGGGGACCCAAGTAGAAAAGTTGAATGAGAGTTTGTCTCAAAAGGCAGTAGAATGTCTTCTTTGGACTGACTTGGTAAGGAATTCAGGCATTGTCTTACAAGATATTTAGAAGTTAAACTTGTACCAGCCCTTCCTCTACTGTGTATAGCATCTTGTTTATCAGAGAAAAGAATAGAGGTGTAAAAGCCAAAAGGAAAAAGTGTGGACTGTTGCATTTTGAAGGAGAGTTTGTGGTTGTGGATATTTCATAGAAGGAATAAAGAAAATTGGGGCAAGAATTTGTTCAATGTGGAACATTGAGAGAAAAGGGGATGAAGAAAACTTTTAGAGATACTTTTGCTGTATATTATGAGTGGAATTCTCTTTGGAAACACTTGGATAAACTTAAGTAAACTCTTAAGTTGCTTTTAATTGCCCCTCACTTTATTTTTAAAGTTAGACTCCTTTAAAAATGGAGTGTTCAAGTACTTATATAGATTAAAAGTGATAGTAGTTAAGACTTGTTCTTGAGCAAGTTGCACAGTTTACCTAACATTCTAGCTTCATATTCAGGACGAGTTTAAATCTCTCCTTTCATTAATTTTTCTTCAATATTAGATTTTGAATTTGGAAATCTTTATAGTCCAAGTCAATGCAACAGGAAATTTATCTTTCTTCATTAATTTTTTCCAATGCTAAATTTTTTAATTGAAAATGTTTCTAATGTTAGGCAGTATATTATTAATAGAGGGGTCAGGACATGTAATGCTGACTGTAATTGAAGTCTAGAGGACTACTTATATAAAAAAATGAAGATTGGGTAAGAGTGTAAAAACACAACCATGAGACTCCTTGTACTCTTTTTTTTTTTTTTTTTTTTTTTGTCCTTGACAATACTATGCATTAGGAATATTTAAAAGAATAGTCACAGACTATGAAATGTGGAAGGAAGAAATGCAGAGAAGAGAATGATACCACATCTGTCATGTGGAAATGGTAATCAGCTAGACTGTTCAAAATGCCTTGAGTCAAGCTTGACTGGAAGAATGAAATGGGAATGCAGTTGATATACTTTTAGAGATACTTTTCTAGATAAATTGACTCAGGATTCAATATTTTAGTTTGGCCCAGGTATAAATTTGAGAGGAGAAAAACATAGATTTTGGTATTTTCTATGGATTATTATTATTATTTGGATGTGGAAAGACTTATCTAGCTTACATAGAAGTACAGACATTGCAATTTAGAAGTGTAATAAAGGCCCATTATTTTCCTAAAAAAGTTTAAAGACTATAAAAAACCCAAAACAAAAAATTCTCTGTTTATCTACTGGACATTAAAATCAAATTGAAAAGCTTTCATGACTGGTGATCTTGGCGTGAAAAGTAAAGCTTTTGTTTATTGCCCCTCAGCCTATATACCCTATATCATTATCTCTTGTGAAGTATATTTGAAGGCACAGAGGCCAAATGAGACAACTGATGGTACTGTGATCCATGGACCAATTATACCTCACACAATTTAACAATGATTGATGATAACAAAACTGCCCAAATTAGGGAGGTTGAATGCCACACAGTACATCATGACTGATTTGAGCAACATGAATGTTTGCAATCTCACATCTGTATTTAATTTCATTAAACTTCTCTGGTTATTCAAGTTTGACTCAGTGTACATTCTGTTCTCCTTCTATGTAAAGCACAGAATTGTTGGTTTATGCAAGTCTGACTGTTTAGGTAGTAGCTTTTGGAAGAAAAGAGTTTAACCAGGCATTGGAGAATGTTATTATTTTATTTGGGAAAGAGTTAAGGACATCACTTTAAGTATGATTAAAACATATTTTTAATCAATACATTCTAAAACTATGATGTTTTAAAGTGGAATGAATGAAGAAAGCTTCTGTTTATTTAGGCATTAATGTAGTCTTGCTTTCCACAGCAGTCCTTAGAGAGGAAATGGGAAAGGAATGGAAGTCACATTAATTGTACTTAGAATGAGTCTCAGGCTAGGGGTGCCTGGATGGCTCAGTGTGTTAAGCCTCTGCCTTCAGCTCAGGTCATGATTCCAGGGTTCTGGGATAGAGCCCTGTGTGGGGCTCTCTGCTCAGCAGGGAACCTGCTTCCCCATCTCTCTCTGCCTGCCTCTCTGCCTGCTTGTGATCTCTCTCTATCAAATAAATAAAAATCTTAAAAAAAAAAAAAAAGAACGAGTCTCAGGGTAGGCCTAATTTAATTTCTGCACTTCATGAATAATAGCATGAATACTCTAGTCAACTTTTGGGTGAATTGAGATTTTAATGAATTTCAGAATCAAAATATTTCTGAGAAGTATAAAGGCTGAAAATAAAGACTTTCCTATTGAACTGAAGAAAATACAGCCAATGAATCTTTTTTTTTTTTTAAGATTTTATTTATTTATTTGACAGAGAAAGAGAGAGAGATCACAAGTAGGCAGAGAGGCAGGCAGAGAGGGGGAGGCAGGCTCCCTGCTGAGCAGAGAGCCAGATGTGGGGCTCAATCCCTGGACCCTGAGATCATGACCTGAGCCAAAGGCAGAGGCTTAACCCACTGAGCCACCCAGGTGCCCCAGACAGCCAATGGATCTGAACTTCCAGGAACTGAGGGATGTTCAAGTTCAAGTAGTTCTTATCCCCAATGTCAGAAAAGACTATGCAAGAGGTGAGTGTCTGCCTAACTCTAAAATAGGAAAGAATTTTAGGGGTGCCTGGATGGCTCAGTTGGTTAAGTGTCTGCCTTCAGTTCAGGTCATGATCCCAGGGTCCTGATCTGTCTCCCTGCTCAGTGGGGAGCCTGCTTCTCCCTCTCCCTCTGCCTGTTCCTCCCCATGCTTGTGTACGGCCTCTCTCTCTGTCAAGTAAATAAATAAAATCTTAAAAAAAATTAAGGAATGAATTCTCTTGTTCTTCAATTAATAAAAATTATAAGATTTTTCCCTTTCAAAATTTGAATCTCTCCTACTTTAGCTGAGTTTACTGTTAAGTGGTTATCCAACCTGGTATAATTCTGATACAGAACACAAATAAGAAATAGGATCTCTTGACATTATAAATGCACTAACAAAATTGAATTGAGAGGAACATTTTTCAGCTTTGAACTCTTTTCTCCTCTAATGTGACATGTCATTTTTCTTGAAAGAGTGTCAGAAACACAGAAACTGACCCACTGATTATTCACTGCCACCTTGCTTTGAGATAGCTAAGGATAAAATGAGCCATTTGATGAAAAAGTGCCTGAAAATCCTAAAGTTATATTTGTATATGTGATATTATTTCCATGGCTCAGACCCTGATAAGCTGTATTGTATTAAATAAGTCATTAAAACTCATTAGGTCTCGGGTGCCTGGGTGGCTCAGTGGGTTAAGCCACTGCCTTTGGCTCAGGTCATGATCTCAGGGTCCTGGGATCGAGTCCTGCATCGGGCTCTCTGCTCAGCAGGGAGCCTGCTTCCTCCTCTCTCTCTTTCTCTGCCTGCCTCTCTGCCTACTTGTGATCTCTCTCTGTCAAATAAATAAATAAAATCTTTTAAAAAATCTCATTAGGTCTCATTAGGTCTCAGTGGCTTCATAAGAAAATAAAGAAAATAAAGAAGTTGGATTAAATAATATTTAAGACTACTTCCAGTTCTAATATTTTATGATTTCAAGATGCTTGCTTTTTAGTTAATCCAAGTCTGGTTTTTTAAAATATATATATAAAAAGATTATCCCAAAGGTAAATATTCCTGAACT
Organism: Mustela nivalis; assembly: GCF_964662115.1. Classification (NCBI taxonomy): domain Eukaryota; kingdom Metazoa; phylum Chordata; class Mammalia; order Carnivora; family Mustelidae; genus Mustela; species Mustela nivalis. Next base: position 46,325,802 of record NC_139020.1, read on the forward strand.
TTTGTCTGAAAGTTGTGGGTTTGGGAATATTGGTTCAGTAGGAATTTATTTCTTTTTAAAAGTATTCTTGTCCTTTTGTAACCTGGGTTATTTGGGGTGGACCTTAGAGTCTTGTACACCTTCCTACTTCAACAGAGGGCCAGACTTTTTGGTGAAGAAGTCCCAATTATATACCAAACATAATCACAAGGATCTGGCAAATTATATTGCCCACAGTGTCCAAAATTTTCACATTCTGTGCTGGTTTGGGAGATTGGTTTTGTTAAGTATTTTCCAACATTGCTCTTAATTGAACCCTGAAGGCTTTTCTTGGCAAATGATTTCAGCCTTCACTAAGTCTGAGAAGGCCCCTCAATGTGGGCAGAAGCAGTGCACTGTTAGGATGCTTGATCTTTCTCAAAGCTCTGCAAAGGCAAACAGAGACCATCTCCTGTTGCTTGACTGATGCCAGGCAGGATTTTCTAAGATAGAGATTGGTGGTGCATAGGATTTAGAACAAACCCCACAATGGCTGCCAGAGAATGTGGTTTTGAGACTGGAAGTTATGTATTCACATCTCCCTATTCCTCTTGGAGTCATTTTTCTTGCTCTCTAGAGGGCAAAAGGAGTTGGCTAACAAAACTAGCAAATTAGTGATTGATGGTATTTTCCTTCTATTGAAATTCATTAGTATTTCTCAAACCATTGGAAAGTTGATGGTTTGAAAGTTCTTCAAAGGACTGAATGGTGACAAAATTCTGGCCTCTCTTGAGGCCAGAAGTAGCTTTTCAAAAATGAAAACAAGTTTATGGGAAAACAAAAAACATTACTTTGTATATTTGCATATTTGCTTACATAAAGGCAAAATGTGGCACTAATGAATTTGTATAGTGTTACCGGCTAAAAATTGATACAGCTTACATTATAGTGAGAGAAAAAATATCCTCAGAATAGTTTACTGTCACGAAGGATGTGTAATGTCTGGTAAAATGATTTCAGATTGCATCAATAGGAATCTTGCAATTAACAAATGAATAAGTTTTCACAGAGTGAGAGAAGCAGATTGGGGGTGACCTCTGGGGACTCCATCACAATAAGTAGCTTTGTGTTCCACTGGGTAACATGATTATCCACAAGATGATTTCCTAGATAAGGCTTCTAGTATGTGTAACTTGTGGTCACCAAGACCAAAATCTGCTTGTTCTCTGTAACCCAGTGCTGGCTGCAATATAAAATAGGTAAAATATTTGGAAGAAAAAAAATCCCCAATATATATAGCTGATAATAAAATTTATTTTATTTTTAACTTCTATGAAAATAACACTCATATAAAATCAGAAATTAGAAGAACAGGGGAAAAAAGCATGCATATTTCTATCACCCACTGAAAACCAGTTGTAACAGTTTGTGTATTTCTAGCCAATCATTTTTGCTATACATTTTCAATCACGATTGTGATGATATTGTACACAAAATTTTAAATCTTTTCTCTTAATTTTCCCTAGCTTAATTGAGATGTAATTGACACAAAACATTGTATAAATTTACACTGTAAGTGATCATTTGATATATGTATATATTGTGCCATTTATTTTAATTCAAGCCTTTGTTTGTGTTATATAACCTCTTCATAATCATTGTTGAATTTTAAATAATGGCTACATAACACTTTATAATATGGCTATCTTACAGACTATTCAACATTTATTCATTGTTACCTTAATGGTTTCTAAATTCTCAATGGTACAGATCACAAAAACATCTTTGTTGTTTAAATATATTTCCTAAAAATTTATTTTTTTCCCTTATGAGAGATATCTAGAATGTCACTCATTCTTCAAGTTTTCATTGAGCAACAGAACTTTAAAGAACCTTAGAAATTATCTCAGCTACCTTGCTCACTCTATAAAGGAAATGGCAGAATGCTATGAAAATTTTAAGAACATATTTTTCTTTCCTTTCTTGCTTGGTTTCTCTTTAAGATGATTATATCTATGCCGTAAAGGAAGCAGAGGTGGGGAGTTAGGTATCCTGCAGTTATAAAAAGGACATCTCTCAGGTGATTGTCCATAGCAACCCATTCAGGATGAAAACCATGCTGGAGACTGCTGGTATATCTAGTAAGCACTATTCTGAGCCCATTTGCATGTTAGCACTCCTATCCTCTAGGCCTTGAGGTTCTTTGCACTATTGTTTCTCTCCCACTGGTATGATCTTCCCTTAGATAGTTTCTGCCACCTTGCTTCTTGGAACAATTGATAGCACCTGTGTGATAAGCTACTGAGCAGGAACAAGAATCCGGTAACTTTGTTCCCAATTCAATGATGAAGCTTTATGGGCAAGTTGGGACTATTACTCTGATATTGATTTATCTAGCTAAAAAATCCACTGTTGAAAGTTTAAATCCAATTTGTTGTTGTTGTATGTTTGTTTTCAGTTTTGAAGTGAATGACTTTCTTCTGTCTTCAGTTTTCATTATCTTCTTAATTGCAATGAAGAACTCTCCAAACTGAGAATTTGGATAAATACTGGGAGCTCTTGTCTTTCTTCATCGCCTCTCCCTTTTTTGTTTCCTTTTATGTCAATATTTCCTCAATTTTACCTTTGTTCTTCCTCTCTAAGGCCTTTTCTTTTTTTTTCTTTTTTAACTCAACCTATTACTGATTATAAAATAGAAAATTGCTGCTCCATTTTTTCCCCCCAAACTTTGGATAATAGAGAAAAACTTTTTTAAAAATGGGAAAATTCTCAGTTTGATGGCTTGGCTTTGAATCCAAACTCTGGTACTTGTCAGAAGTATAACCTTGGGCCAGTTACTTAACCAGTCTGTGCCTCAATTTCCTTATCTGTAAGATTGGCCTATTATTGTAACTTCCCTCATAGAATTGTTTAAAGTTTAAATAAGACATTACAGGTAAATCATAATAATCACATGTAAATGTTTGTTGTAATTTATTACATCTATAAGAAAAAAGGAGCCTTTAGATTCCAATTTTAATGTGCAAGTATAGCCTTAAAGTTTAAAGCTGATCAGTCAGTTGAAGTATCTTAAACACTGTAAATTTTGAAAGCATATAAGTCAATTATGAAGATAAGGACCTTCCTTATAGTATCTCATCCAAACCTCAAAACAAGCTTACAGTATGCCAAAACAAGCTCACAGTGTACAGATGATGAAAATGAGTCTTGTAGAGGTTCTGTACCTAGTCCAACATCATTCACATAGCTCGGGAGTGCCAGAACAAACCAGTCTGGGTTACATCTCTTCTCAAAAAACTAGCCTATGGTAATTAAATGAAAGGAATAAAAAATTACTGGGGTGTGAGAAGGAAAGTAAAATTAAAAGTCAGAAAATGAAATTACAAATACCTTGGGTAACTGGTTACTAATGTTACCTACATATCACATGGCACCAAAGTCATCTTTCCCATGGTAAGCCTCATGGTGTGGGGATCATGTTTAATGTTACTGGAAGTTTAAGAGGACTAATGATTTTAAATGATAAGGAATAATAATAATTTAACAGGAAATTTTAAAATTGCAGATATGCATTATATAAAGGTAAATATTAATTTTTCTAATAATCCTTAAATACTTTTTAATCTTTTAAGATAGACTAGATCACAGGGGCTAAGATGGCAGAGTAGTAGGAGGACCCTAGGCTTGCCTGGTCCCTTTAACTCAGCTAGATAAATATCAAATCATTCTGAAAATCCAAGAAATCGATCCAAGAACAGAACAAACTGTACAAGTGGAGGGCGAGAAGAGGCCATATCATGGAAGGTAAGAGGTGTGGAGATGTGATTTGGGGGAGAAATGGATCACAGATGTTGTAGAGAAGAGGAAGCACTGGTCACAAAGAGAAGAGGGAGAGAGGAAGAGAGAGAAAGGAGTGTATAGGAGATTGCACAAGGAAAACACTTCCCTAAAGTCATTGGCTGGGAAAATAACAGGGGCTGAAATGTATGAATTTTTACAAATGGGGCTCAAAGATGGGAATTTTAGAGGTCTGTGGTATGGCCAATGTGGAGATCCTTGTGTGCTACAGTGTTCCTATAGGAGGGAAGAGAGTCCAGGAGCAGACAACATGATCTGAGGATCCCCTGAGATACATTGGGAGAGATTGTCTCCCCTTCTTGGGGTGCCTCTGGGAGAGGTAGCATTGCCCTTCTAGGGACAAAAGAGCTTGGTGGGCACCAGTTCCCTCCCTTCCCCTCAGTATATACAAATTTCAGTGAGCAACACAGCACCAATGCTGGCGGCCTAAATCACTTACACCAAGCCCTGCCCCTCTGCACTCTGTGGTGCTGCTCTTCTCAGGAAAGTGTGCCTGGGAACCAGTGCAGTGGGCCCCTTCACCAGAAGACCAGCACCACATCTACTGACCACAGAGTTCTGCAAAGCTTCGTGAAGCTTTAGTAGAAATATCATCGGGTCTCCTTTGTCTCTTTTAACAAGCAGACCAGAGTACACCTAGTTAACACTCACCATACTCTGGCCAAAGTCCAAACACTTCCCATGACAGGCAAGGAGAAACTCTTCAGAAAACTGACTTGTGGGAAAGAATAGCCAAAACACAGCAACAGAGTGCACACAGCATCCAGCAGAGACACTTCCTGAATTGCCAGGCCCTGGACAATATATGACTTCTTCTTTATGAAGCCATTACTTTCAGGAGTAGGAAAAATAGTGAGCTTTCTTAATACAGACAAGACAGAGAGCTAGACAAAATGCCAAGATGAAATTCACCCCAAAAGAAAGAATAAGAACAAGAATAATTTTAGACTTAACACCAGTAGATGGAAAGTGAGGGGTGGAGAACAACTTATCATGCAAATGGACCTCCCAAAATGTTGGAGTAACAATAGTTATATCAGATAAACTAGATTTTTAAACCAAGGACTGTAACAAGAGATGAAGAAGAACACTACATCATTAAAAAAGTGATCTATCCAACAAGAAAAGCTAAGAATTGTAAATATTTATGCCCCCAATTTGGGAGCATTCAAATATATAAAGCACTTAATAGGAAACATGATATCAATAATAACACAATAATAGGAGGGGACTTTAACACCCTACTTACAGCAATGCACAGATCATCTAAGCAGAAAACCAACAGGGAAACAATGACTTTACATGACACACTGGACCAGATGGATTTAATATATTCAGAACATTCCATCCTAAAGTTGCACTAAAAAATAGCTAGAACAAATACATGAATTCAGCAAAGTTGCAGGATATAAAATCAATGTGAAGAAATCTGTTGCATTTCAACATACTAATAATGAAGTGGCAGAAAGAGAAATCAAGGAACTGGTACCATTTACAACTGCACCAAAAACCATTAGATACCTAGGAATAAACCTAACCAAAGAGGTAAAGGATCTGTACTCTGAAAACTATAGAACACTCATGAAGGAAACTGAAAAAGATGCAATGAAATGGAAAAACATTCAATGCTCATGGATTAGAAGAACAAATATTGTTATATAGTGTCTATAGTGTCTAAAGTGTCTATACTACTATAAGCAATCTATACATTTAATGCGATTCTTATCAAAATATCACCAACATTTTTTTACAGAGCTAGTACAATCCTAAAATTTGCATTAAACCACAAAAGACCCCAAATAGCCAAAGCAATCATGAAAAAGAAAAACAAAACTGGAGGCATCACAATTCCAGACTTCAAGCTCTATTACAAAGCTGTAGTCATCAAGACAGTATAGTCCTGGCACAAAAACACTACACATAGATGAATGGAACAGAATAGAAAACCCTTTAGTGGACCCACAACTATATGGTCAACTAATTTTCAACAAAGCAGGAAAAAATATCCAATGGAAAAGTCTCTTCAACAAACGGTTTTGGGAAAACTGAACAGCAACATGCAGAAGAATGAAACTATATCACTTTCTTACAACACAGACAAAAATAAATTCAAAATGGATGAAAAACCTAAATATGAGACAGGAAACCATCAAAATCCTAGAGGAGAACACAGGCAGCAACCTCTTTGACATCAGTCATAGGAACTTCTTACCAGGTATGTCTCCAGAAACAAGGGAAACAAAAGCACAAATGAATTATTGGCACTTCATCAAGAAAAAAGCTCCTGCACAGCAAAGGAACAACCAACAAAACTAAAAGGCAGCCTATGGAATGGCAGAAGATATTTGAAAACAACATATCTGATAAAGGGTTAGTATCCAAAATCTATAAAGAGTTTATAAAACCCAGCACCCCAAACCCAAATAATTCAGTTAAGAAATGGGCAAAAGAGGGGTGCCTGGGTGGCTCAGTGGGTTAAAGCCTCTGCCTTCAGCTCAGGTCATGATCTCAGGGTCCTGAGATCAAGCCCCGCATTGGGCTCTCTGCGCAGCAGGAAGCTTGCTTCTTCCTCTCTCTCTGCCTGCCTCTCTGCCTACATGTGGTCTCTGTCTGTCAAATAAATTAAAAAAAAAAAAAAAGAAAAAAGAAATGGGCAGAAGACATGAATGGACATTTTCCCAAAGAAGACCTCCAGATGGCTAAGAAACACAAGGAAAGATGTTCAACATCTCTCCATCATCAGGGAAATACAAATCACAACTACAATGAGATATCACCTCATACCTGTCTAAATGACTAAAATTAACACAGGAAACGAGATGTTGGAGATAATGTAGAGAATGGGGAATCCTCTCGCACTGTTGGTGAGAATGCAAACTAGTGCAGCCACTCTAAAATAGCATGCAGGTTCCTTAAAAAGTTAAAAATAAAACTACCCTATGATATAGCAAATACCCTACTAGGAATTTACCCAAAGGATACAAAAATATTGATTCAATTTCTTTTGATGGCTGCATAGTATTCCATTGTGTATATATACCACATCTTCTTGATCCATTCATCTGTTGATGGACATCTAGGTTCTTTCCATAGTTTGGCTATTGTGGACATTGCTGCTATAAACATTCGGGTGCACGTGCCCCTTTGGATCACTACGTTTGTATCTTTAGGGTAAATACCCAATAGTGCAATTGCTGGGTCATAGGGCAGTTCTATTTTCAACATTTTTGATTCAAAGAGATACATGCATTCTTATGTTTATAGCAACATTATCAGCAATAGTCAAATTATGAAGAGAGCCCAAATGTCCATTGATGAATGGATAAAGAAGGGGTGTGTGTGTGTGTGTGTGTGTGTGTTTTGGTTTCAGCTCGGGTCACAATCTCCAGGTTGTGCAATTGAACCTTGCATTGAGCTGTGCACTCAGTGTGGAGTCTGCTTCAGATTTTTTCTCCCTTTCCCTCCCACTTACTCATTCTCTCTCTCGAATACATAAAATCTTTAAAAAATTTTAAGAAATAATATATTCATCAAAGGATAACTGAAAATTCAAGTTTCTTTGTTTTATGTCATCAACAGTTGTGTTGGTATTGGCTCCTAATAAGTAGCTCTGATTAGAAGTTTTGTTTTACATGCTAAAGTTGCAAAAGTAATTATTATTATTTTTTAAAGATTTTATTTATTTATTTGACAGACAGAGATCACAAGTAGGCAGAGAGGCAGGCAGAGAGAGAGAGAGAGAGGGAAGCAGGGTTCCGCGGAGCAGAGAGCCCGATGTGGGGCTCAATCCCAGGACCCTGAGATCATGACCCGAGCCAAAGGCAGCGGCCCAAACCACTGAGCCACCCAGGTGCCCCCAAAAGTAATTATTAATACAGGAAATTCGTTACATTTATGATCTTATGGCCACAAACCATGTATTTTTCAGGTTAATCTCTCTCAACTCAATTTTTCAGTAAGACTCAAAAATTAAATATCAACTACCTGATAATATCAACTACCACATGTTTTACAGTTGCTTTAAACTAAACTAATATCTCTCTTTGTTTTCCCCGACCCTTCTTCTGGTTTCTATTTTCATGAAGCCATCACTCTGCACATTTCTTAAGTAAGGCATTATAAAATCACTCAGTTTCTACATCTCTTTCCAAAAGTAGCCATTTAATTCTGTATTTTCATTTTACTTCTGAAATATTGCTCATCTATGTCTTTCCCTCTCCATGTCCAAGGGTACACTCTTGGTCTAGGTACTTGACTCACAGTTGGTAGTGTTGTAAAAATGTCCTAAATTGTGTCTTTGACTCTTCCCTCCTTTGCAAAGTACACCTAACCCATGGCCACCACAGATCTACTCATGGTATTTCTGTTTTTAAAATATGTCTGTATTACCCAGAGAACAAGTCCAAACTCCTTAGTAAGCATACAAGACCTTTCAATATATGCCTTTAGTCTAACAAAGTGCCTCATCACCTACTATTTCTCATGCACATCTTGTATTCCAATCATTCACTGAAACATCCATGCCCACTTTCACTTTTTTGTCATTATCTCAGCCAACACTTCTCCTCCCTACCTAATCTGTCTTGTTAGCTTCTACTAATTTCTTTAAAGCCCAGCTCATTGCCATGAATCTTTAGCCTATCTTTCAGGTATAATTAGTCATTCCTTTTCATTGTACCCCCCCCCCCCCACTGTTACCATTTTCTTCACGTGCTCATCCCTTTTATTATCTGTTTGTTTATATATGTGTATATATATATATATATAAATATACATATATTTATATATATATATACATATTTTAAAGATTTTATTTATTTATTTGACAGAGAGAGACAGAGTGTGAGAGGGAATGCAAGCAAGGGAAGTGGAAGGGGGAGAACAGGCTTCCCACCAAGCAGGGAGCTTGATGTGGGGCCCAATGTCAGGACCCACGGATCATGACCTGAGCTGAAGGAAGATGCTTAACAACTGAGCCATCCAGGTGACCCCATTTGTTTATATCTTAATTAATCCATTAATCTATACAAATATTTATTGTCTTCTGTGTACTGTAGTAGCTTAAGTTATAGTAGAGAATAATGTCAAGTCCTTACTTTATGAATTTTTCATACAGTTTAGTATGAAATAAATAACAAATAAATAAAGATGAAAGTAATATAAAGCAGGTGCCAGGAATAGACATAAAGCAGTTTGAATGGTGCTTGGGTGGTTCAGTGGGTTAAGCCTCTGCCTTCAGCTTAGGTCATGATGTCAGGGTCCTGGGATTGAGCCCTGCATCGGGCTCTCTGCTTGGCAGGGAGTCTGCTTCCCCCTTTCTCTCTGTCTGCCTCTCTGCCTACTTGTGATTTCTCTTGTCAAATAAATAAATAAATAAATAAAGTCTTTAAAAATTATTTAAAAAATAAAGCAGTTTGAGAGGCTGGAAGGTGACAGAGGTTGGGGAAAGTGGCTATATTAAGGAAGGTCTTTCTAAGGAAGTGATAGTTGAGTACAGACCTGAATTAAGTGCTGGCATCATGCTGGTAAACGTCTAATGAATTGGGTGTGGGCTAACATAAAATCTAGGTTTCAGGCATGGGCATTTAGATGAACAGTGACACCATTTATTGCAATGAAGATTAAAAGGCTAGGGAGAGGAGAACATGCTTATTATTTACTTAGAGATTTCTACTAGTTCGTGAGTTTCTTGATGACTGGTACCATGTCTTCTTTGACTTCGGACTAAATAAGATGTGCAAAATATTTAGAAATCAGGAGGACTATTGGAGGTGGGGAGTGCTTATGAAAGACCAGTGGGTGGCAAAAATGCTAGAGACCACTTTACCACATTATTTCCACAGTCCACTTCCAGCTCTGTAATTGTTTGCATCTGAGTCCTAAAATTTAAGATGAGCAATTACCTGGGAGTTGAAAATCAAATACTTATTACCAATAGGCAATCAGAATAATATTCTCCATATACAAAGTACTCCACATTCTTCTCTAGGTACTTTCAAACTTAAAATACCATCTTTAATATGATGCAGAATAAAAATAAAATAACAAATAAAAAATTTTAGCTGAAATAAAGTTAAAAAAAAGTCCTGAAGTAAAACTTTAAAGTCAATGTCAACTTTTTCATGGAGTCTTTTTTGCTTACTCACATGATCTTTCCCTTTTGTTAACATTCATTATACTTACAGATCTCTTATCACGTACCAAGGAGGTAGAATAGTGATGTAGAAATGGCAGGAATAGGAAGAAAGGCTATACCCACACTTTTGTCACTTGTTAAGTTGGAAATCAATTTAAATCCCCTGGACCCCATTTTCATTGTGAATTGGAAGTAACCAAATAAGCTCTACTCATATCATAGAGTTAGGGTGACTCTTAGTCAAGTGGCTCCATGAACTTACAAGCTCTACATAACCTCCAAAATTTCAGTCACAAAGTTATCCCTTTCATTTATGAAATAGTTGCCTTTTTCCATGTACTGTAAGGACCTCAAAGATAAATAAGATACAATCAGTATTCTCCGAGTGGTTAACCTCTAGTAAGAAAGATATGAGCATATCTGAGGAATAAGAGAAATGCACAGCAAGATGCAGGAAGCATTATTAATGTCATCTGTAATGTAAGGCTTGATGTATTCCTTCATTTCCCAAAGAAGTAATAAATTCCTAAATGCCAGAGACCATGTCTTGTATAATATTCTTAGATTCCCACTACTGGCAGAAGTTAGGAGCTCAATAAAGAGTAGTTATATGAATAAGCCCAATCATCTGTTGATGGACATCTAGGTTCTTTCCATAGTTTGGCTATTGTGGACATTGCTGCTATAAACATTAGGGTGCACGTGCCCCTTTGGATCACTACGTTTGTATCTTTAGGGTAAATACCCAATAGTGCAATTGCTGGGTCATAGGGCAGTTCTATTTTCAACATTTTGAGGAACCTCCATGCTGTTTTCCAGAGTGGCTGCACCAGCTTGCATTCCCACCAACAGTGGAGGAGGGTTCCCCTTTCTCCCGCATCCTCGCCAGCATCTGTCATTTCCTGACTTGTTTATTTTAGCCATTCTGACTGGTGTGAGGTGATATCTCATTGAATAAGCCCAAATAGGGAAGCTGGGCTGAGGAGCCATATCACTACATATATAAACACTCTATAAATCTCTCAGTACATATATACAATTCCCTTGCTCTGTTCTCTGTCTCCCTGCTCTGGACTTTGGAATGTCCACTTTATGGAACTAAATTAGTTTTCTTGGACTGTACTCCTTATCCCTGGTGACAGGATTATTCTCCCATAAATATTTCCAAAGACATTCCTGAAAGATATGCACACCTTGTTTTTCCTAAAAAAAAAAAATTATTTCCCACAAATGTTTTGGCAAAGTTAGTTCAAACTGAAGCTTGTAGAAAAGCTGGTTCTGGGTTATAGATCTTTTCATTTACTGATCTTAAGTATACTTTACCTATTATAGATATTTTAGTAATTGCTTATACTTGAATTCCCCAGAACCCAAAGGAGTCATCAACAGGCATATTCCCAGGTTACATCCTGATACCTCCAGCTTAAACTGGCTAACTGTAGTGGCGTTGTTTTAGATGCAGGAAACAGCTGCAAAATGACATACTTTGCTTGAAAACTTGTTTTACATGGTCTTAAGCCAAACTTGCTATCTCTTCTGAATATACACTTTTGTACAATGATTTGTTTCCCAAGTACCTCCCAAATACATTGTGCCAATTTTTAAGTATGACTCAGCATGAGTATTTAACTTGCCTAAATCCATAGGAACACATGGATGACCAGTTATAAAATATAGAAAGGGACTATTTGATCATTTGTGACATGACATGATTTTTCATGCCCCTTTAAGTGGATATATCATCTCATAAGTATAATTAGCTGAATCTTTTCAGATCATGTGAATTTCATTTTTAGATCATGCTGATATGAGCAAAGAAACATGATTTATTGGGAAATCTCCCCTCTCAGAAGTCAAGAGGCCAGAATGCTGGTTCCACCTTTGCCACTGATTAACTCAATAACCTTGGATAAACCACTTCACCTTTTGAAATCAACTATTCTTGCCAGTTATTGGAGAAAATTGGACTGGGTTCATGACGGTCCTTTCCAGTTGGAACATTATTTAGTGCCAATCACTTTTAGTATTATAGAGTAAAAAATTAATTAGTCTTGGAAGAGCAATGTGTTTTGAGAAAGTTCTGAATGGCAGAAGACAGAATACTCAGTGACCTAAGTAAAAAGAGAGCATTTGTATGTATCAGAAGCAAAGTATAGGATTAGAAATTTCAATATGTAGAATAATTACGTGAACAAGAAGAAAACAATGGGTTAGTCAGCCTAATTTTTTAATAAGTTTATTTAGTGAGTCTTGAAAAGGCCAGATTTCTTCAGGTGCTATTGAAAGGTGACCAGATTCTCTCCTTTGCTTCAGACATCAGTGTACCGTGCCTATTAATCTGTGTGAGTGAACTAGGGAAATTTGAGAATGATTGGATTCTAAGAAAAGAAAGCTGGACTTTTTTCTTCCCCTTCATGGAATGGTGATTCTTTTTGGTTCCCAGATCAAGGGATCCATAAGATTCACTTCTAGAGACTAGAAGAATAAGTCATAATGGGAGCCTGGCATCTCATTATTTGGTGGGATATATGCCAGGACAGATTTGCTGAAAGCCCTTAGTGTTGATTGGAGCAGAGGAAAGGGAATTGGAGAGACATAGATTGGAGAGGTGGGGAAAGGACTGAGGGAGGGAACAACAGTGGAGGAGGGGTGCAGTTCACTCCTATTATTTGTCATTGCAAGATGGCTGCAACACCTGTGGATCAAAGGTCTTCCAGGAGGGGCAACCCAGAGGCAAGATCATTATGGAAAGAAACTGATAGATTCAAAACTTCAAGCTGGAACACATCTACCATGCAGAAGTCCCCATAAGGGTCCTTTAAAGAACCCACTTACATGACCATTAGAGAAGTATCAAATCAAGATCATTTCACAGGGAAGATTACTGTAGCAAAAGACAGGTCAGAAACATTTGCTTATGAACTTCCATTTCTCCTCCCAACATGCCAAAAGAGAAAGGAATCCAGAAAAGGGACAAGATGATGTTATAAGGAACACACTGTTCCCCTTGCTCATTCTGGATTCTTTAAAGCAAACCTAAACTTGGCCCATGGGCAGATATGAGATTAAAGTTTGAAATGATTAAATTTGAATGGGCTTTTTGACTGTAGATAACTGGAAAACTGAAAGTGATTATGGCAACTGAGATTTCACAAGAGAAAAGAAATGGGGATTCTTCCTGGCATAGTGAAAGTAGCATCAGCATGGTAGAAAACCATTTCACTTCTGTGTCCCACTAAATCTAGAATGTTTAACAACCTGGCAGACATATGGTAGGTTATTCTAGTGACTTTGTCCAGAATCTCAAGTGTGGGGAAACTGAACTTGTTGCAGATGATGATATATGTCATTATTTAGTATAGAATATGACTACTTTTAGCTTAGCTTCTAGGATTTGTGGAAACTCATGAAATATTAGCTCCATCAAATAAGTAAGAATGCTGGCTTATTGTTCCAAATTATATGCAGAAAATATCTACAATTTTGGGAGACAGCTCTCCATGAATATTTTCATATTTTTGCGTAGTTTGGGATTTGTGATTTTGTAGCAATCCTGCTGAAAAATAGAGATTGTGCAACACTCCAGAGAGATTTACTGAGACTTATCTCCACAGAGCCATTTGCTCACATCTAGGGTAGAGCCTTTCCTCTATTCCCCAGAGAAAATTTGATTGCATTCCAGAGTAAAGTTCTCTCTGAAAAGCAAGATAGAGGTACAGATGTAACAGCTGCTCTAGCTTAACTCTGAGTCCTAATTTCAGGGTTTTACTCCTCTGATACAAATCCCACTCAGGCATGCCCAGGTGAATACTGGTTCTTATCCTGGTGCCCTATGGGGAACTGGAGTTAAGAAGCTCTGTGTTAATAATCTCTTCTATAATCCAGAGATCTTATATTTACTGTCAGTGTATATAATATATTTTATATTTTGTGTATATATACACACCTACACATGCACATACATATATAGATATGCACACACATTGAGATGTACTGCATATATATGCAGTATATGTCAGTTTTATAAACAATAGTATAAAGTTTTTGACCATCATAATGTTGAACTGATGTAAATTATTTCTATTACAGTATTAATTTTTAGAAATTATTTTAGAGATACTGGTAGTTTATTTGCAGAATACAATTATTTGTATTTCTGAGCAAGAACATTAATCATATCAGAAAAATACACTCTACTGACCCTATTAATCAGACTTTAATGGCCTACTGTTCAGACATAAATTTTCTGAGTATAAACTGGATGCTGTAGATTCCAGAGGTGAGGCCTAAACTAGATGTTCATTTTGAATTCTGACCCAGCTGGGTGTGTCTGTAAGCGTCAGGGGAACAAACTGTTTTAATAAAGATCTTGTGATGTTCCTGATGGCAACCCTGGTTGGATTAGCTGGGCAGTGGAAGTCAAGGGCCACATTCTTTCTTCTCCTGGGAAATGAAGCATTGGAAGAGAGAGTTGGGGTTCGATATGCTAAGAATTAGTGAGGGATGATTTTGAGTATAGAACATCACAGTACCACTTAATTTGTTTTCCTGACTTGCCCGAGGAAAATTAACCTAGGATTTCAGTTAGAAGGAGACAAAAATGGATTAGTTGATCTAATAAAAGGAAAGGTTTTTATACCTGGTGAGGGAGACCACAATGAGGGATGATGCTGAGGTAGAAACAAGAACACAAACTAGCATATTTTGTGATCAAATTCAAGTTAGTTCCAGAAACACTCATCTCCTACTGTGCACAGAGTACTATGCTAAGATTTGGGCCTTAAAAGATGAGCAAGATATAGTCCTTACGAATAAGATGTGAATAAGACACGTGTGGGATTTCAATGTAAAATAGAAAGTGCAAGGTCAAAGGAGCAAAGACACAGAGATGGGAAACAGTATGATATCTAAGGAGAACGACAACACTTTAAGAAACGCATAGCAGTGATTTTCAACCAAGGCTGCATAGTAGAATCAACTCATGAATGTTAAAAAAATACCCAATGCTCAGACTCTACCTCAGACCAATAAAATCTGCATTTCTTGAGGGGGATCCCAGGCTGCAGTTACTTTTTAATCTTCTCAGGTGATTTTTGTTGCATTCCAATTGAACCCCCTGTCATGGTAATCAACTGTGAAGCAAGACTTCCTGAGAGGTGGTGCAGTTTGTCCATCTGTAAAACAGGGCTAATAACATCTACTTGGTTCATCAGGTTGTTATAAAGACATTTGAATGTAATAATGTATTTGAAAATGTTTTTTAAGCTACAAAGTCCTATAAGAATGCATGATAACATTAGCTCTCCTATCTGAGAGCCCTTTGAGTGTAGAGAATTATTAATCTTTTTAAATTTTAATCTAATATTAATCTTTATATGAATCTTATTAATCTTTGCATCTCTACACTTTCCAGTGTAGGCTTTGTCAGGTAGTAGATGTCCAATACCTTTGCTAGATGGGTGAATAAGCAAATAAATCAACACTGCAAATAAGCACACACTGAGCTTTTGAAACAGTATCAAAGCAGAAAAAAAAAAATGGTTAATGCAAAAGTATACCCTTACAGTTTATATTCAAAAGAAAAGTTTAGAAAGGCACATGAGCTTGTGGAGCAATTCAAATTAAGATGACTTATTGCAACTTTCAAGAGAAATGTGAATGAACTTTAGAAATATGTATAGAAACATGTCCCTGATTTTGAGTGTTCCAACTGAGAATCCAGCTTGGTGTGTAGACAATTTAAACAACAGGATATTTCCAGAAAAAAAGTCAATATTTGAAATCAGAACACGTGGACTTCTTGAAAAAAAATCACATTTTCTTTGGAGTCTCCCATTTTTATTTTTTATATGGTCTGACTTTGAACAAAATCATATGTGGTGTGTTTGTGTGTAAAAATGGAGTGTCTATTTAGACATTATAGAGATGTTCAGATAAAATAAATCCATAAAATTAATTAGCAAATTTTAAATTTAAGAAAAACAGTTGCTTGCTTATTTAATGAATGAAGAAAGGGAAAGAGCCATAAATGCATCGTATTTGTACTCTGTCCTTTGTTATTTTCAGTGCAATATCATAAACTATAACCTCACTGACATCAAAGGAAAGCTATTTTTTTTTTTGTGTGTGTGTTTTTGTTGCAATTTGACATTCTAACTAGCTAGACACCAATTCATCATTCTGTCTTTAATAAGTCCCATCAATCAAGTTCATTTCCCAGGAAGCGACTAATAGATGCCTCATGCAATGCTGGAGTAAAGTCCATCTGGGCAAGGAAGGGAGATTATAGTGAGGGAAAAAATAAGAATAGAAACAGCACTCGCAGTAAGTGTCATCTTTAACAGTAAATTTTTCATAGTTCAGAATCAATGTGTTATTAATATCTATTTAGAACTCTATTCTAGGAACACAGGATAATTCACACATCGCTTCAGAAGTTTGACACTGACATGATGATGACATTATTTTGAATGATATCATGTCCAAGAAGATCTATTTGAAAATAAGAAAGTGTGATGAGCATACAGGAAATAGAAGACTAGATCCAAGTTAACAGACAAGTTTATGGAGCAAGACTTCTGAGGGCCTCTGGTCTAGGTAGGGAGATGTCAATATGGAAAAAACTCAAGGCCTCAGGGGATAGTAGGAAGCAAGTAGGAGGCCTGCCCTCAATGCAAGGATGTTCAGAAGGCCTGCCACCTAATAACTTCAAATTTCCTCTACATATGCCTAAAGACAGTAGGCAGGATCATTTTTTAGAAGATACGATTTAATGGGGTAAGAAGTTTTGCTATAGTGCTATGTTAGAATTTGTTTGTCCACACAGCAGATGGTTAGAATTTCATTTGTCAAGCAAGACTGAAATTAAATTGGATGGGAATTAACATGTTGACTCTTAGCTTTGTTCATATTCTCTTCATCTCTTATTAGTATTATTATAATCGTCCTATACCCAGTTCCAGTGCCTCCATTCCACCTCCATGGTAATCTTCCTAAAACAGAATCCTAATAGCGTCACTTCTTTTTTTTTTTTTTTTTTTAAAGATTTTATTTATTTATTTGTCAGAGAGAGAGGGAGCACAGGCAGACAGAGAGGCAGGCAGAGGCAGAGGGAGAAGCAGGCTCCATGCCGAGCAAGGAGCCAGATGTGGGACTCGATCCCAGGGCGCTGGGATCATGACCTGAGCTGAAGGCAGCTGCTTAACCAACTGAGCCACCCAGGCGTCTCGCGTCACTTCTTAATATCACTGTTTAAAACCTTCAGTGCGTCCCATTACCATGAGGTCAATCCAAAAAAATCTTATTATGCATAAGGTACTTGTCCCTACTTTTTTTCCATCTTTTTCCCTGGCTATTTTCCTTACCCTTCCTTTTCCTAAACAGAAAACTGCCCACTGCCCATTGTGCATTCCATGCTGTTCCAGGTCTGCATTCTTTGGCTCTTACTGTTTTCTGTGTCTGGAATACTTCAACCGCTAAACTACTGAAATTCCAGACATCTATCAAAGACAGGTTTATCTCTGGGTAGTTTTGTGCAAATTTCCAAGCTAAGCTTTCTTTCTTTTTTTTTTTTTTTAATAAAATTTTTATTTTTTATAAACATATATTTTTATCCCCAGGGGTACAGGTCTGTGAATCACCAGGTTTATATACTTCACAGCACTCACCAAAGCACATACCCTCCCCAATGTCCATAATCCCACACCCTTCTCCCAAACCCCCTCCCCCCAGCAACCCTCAGTTTGTTTTGTGAGATTAAGAGTCACTTATGGTTTGTCTCCCTCCCAATCCCATCTTGTTTCATTTATTCTTCTCGTACCCACTTAAGCTCCCATGTTGCATCACCACTTCCTCATATCAGGGAGATCATATGATAGTTGTCTTTCTCTGCTTGACGTATTTCGCTAAGCATGATACGCTCTAGTTCCATCCATGTTGTCGCAAATGACAAGATTTCATTTCTTTTGATGGCTGCATAGTATTCCATTGTGTATATATACCACATCTTCTTGATCCATTCATCTGTTGATGGACATCTAGGTTCTTTCCATAGTTTGGCTATTGTGGACATTGCTGCTATAAACATTCGGGTGCACGTGCCCCTTTGGATCACTACGTTTGTATCTTTAGGGTAAATACCCAATAGTGCAATTGCTGGGTCATAGGGCAGTTCTATTTTCAACATTTTGAGGAACCTCCATGCTGTTTTCCAGAGTGGCTGCACCAGCTTGCATTCCCACCAACAGTGTAGGAGGGTTCCCCTTTCTCCGCATCCTCGCCAGCATCTGTCATTTCCTGACTTGTTGATTTTAGCCATTCTGACTGGTGTGAGGTGATATCGCATTGTGGTTTTGATTTGTATTTCCCTGATGCTGAGTGATATGGAGCACTTTTTCATGTGTCTGTTGGCCATCTGGATGTCTTCTTTGCAGAAATGTCTGTTCATGTCCTCTGCCCATTTCTTGATTGGATTATTTGTTCTTTGGGTGTTGAGTTTGCTAAGTTCTTTATAGATTCTGGACACTAGTCCTTTATCTGATATGTCGTTTGCAAATATCTTCTCCCATTCTGTCAGTTGTCTTTTGATTTTGTTAACTGTTTCCTTTGCTGTGCAAAAGCTTTCGATCTTGATGAAATCCCAATAGTTCATTTTTGCCCTTGCTTCCCTTGCCTTTGGCGTTGTTCCTAGGAAGATGTTGCTGCGGCTGAGGTCGAAGAGGTTGCTGCCTGTGGTCTCCTCAAGGATTTTGATGGATTCCTTTCGCACATTGAGGTCCTTCATCCATTTTGAGTCTATTTTTGTGTGTGGTGTAAGGAAATGGTCCAATTTCATTTTTCTGCATGTGGCTGTCCAATTTTCCCAGCACCATTTATTGAAGAGGCTGTCTTTTTTCCATTGGACATTCTTTCCTGCTTTGTCGAAGATTAGTTGACCATAGAGTTGAGGGTCTATTTCTGGGCTCTCTATTCTGTTCCATTGATCTATGTGTCTGTTTTTGTGCCAGTACCATGCTGTCTTGAGGATGACAGCTTTGTAATAGAGCTTGAAGTCCGGAATTGTGATGCCACCAACGACTGCTAGAACTTATACAGGAATTCAGTAAAGTGTCAGGATATAAAATCAATGCACAGAAATCAGTTGCATTTCTCTACACCAACAGCAAGACAGAAGAAAGAGAAATTAAGGAGTCAATCCCATTTACAATTGCACCCAAAACCATAAGATACCTAGGAATAAACCTAACCAAAGAGACACAGTATCTATACTCAGAAAACTATAAAGTACTCATGAAAGAAATTGAGGAAGACACAAAGAAATGGAAAAATGTTCAATGCTCCTGGATTGGAAGAATAAATATTGTGAAAATGTCTATGCTACCTAAAGCAATCTACACATTTAATGCAATTCCTATCAAAGTACCATCCATCTTTTTCAAAGAAATGGAACAAATAATTCTAAAATTTATATGGAACCAGAAAAGACCTCGAATAGCCAAAGGGATATTGAATAAGCTTTCTTTGAATAATTTGTTCAACTTCTCTTTTTGACCTTTCTATATAACCTACAAATTTGAACTGCATTATTTATGTTTGTCTCCTCCATAAATATGTGAGCTCATCAGAGGCAGGGAATCTCTGATTTGTCTTGTTATCCCTAGTTCTTAATTCTTAGTGTAATGCCCAGTATACAGAGCATCTTTACATTTCTTTTTGTTGAATGAATAAATTAATATACATCATTTGGGATTAGATTTGATTCAATACAATAGAAAATTCAAAATATATCATTCATATGAGATAGTGATATTTTACTCATGTAAAAAAAATTCAGAGACAATAGTCCAGGGCTGTATGGTGGCTTTATGCTGACATCTGCATTATAAGAGTCTCTTAAAATTATGCTACTGATCTGCAATGGACTCAATTGTATACCTCTGCACTTCAAATTAATGTTAAAGCTCTAAGCACCGATGCATCTGTATTTAGATATAGGGCCTATAAAGAGGTAATTAAGGTTAAAAGAAGTCATAAAAGTAGGGCCCATATAATATAGGATTAATAAATTTATAAGAAGAAATACCAGAGCACTCTTCCCTCTCTCCACCCTCTCCAACCCCAGGGTTTCATGCACACAAAGAATAGGTCATATGAGAACACAGCAAGATGGCTGCTGCCTACCAGCATACAAGAGAGGTCTCAACCGAAACTGACCATGCTGATACCCTGATTTTGGACTTTCCAGGCTCCAGAACTGTGAGAAAATAAATATCTATTGTTTAGATGACCCAGTCTATGGTATTGATATTTGTTATGGCAACTCAATTTAACTAAAACACTAACCCTCTGGATTTTCTTCTGGAATAAGGTGGCTGCTGAAGCACTAAGGATTATGTCTGGTGAGTTCTAGATAAAGGGAAGAAAAAAGGGGGAAAAGGAAAAAAGGCAAGAAATTTTCTCTCCTAGCTGTCAGTACTCCTTTAAATTTCCTAAACATTCAGTTAGAAACCTCTGTCATCCTTGGCTTCAAGTGAGACAAGAAAACATATATATATATATTTTTTAAGAAAACATAATTTTTAAGCTGAGCTCATTGTACCTTTGAGTGAAATCAGGGTTTTGTTTGTGAAGAAGATGGGGAAAATGGATATTAGGTTGTTATTTAGCAGTCCCTGCCACATGGTCTATCTTGACAGTTCTGGCTGTTGGAAAGAGAATTCGTGTCTTGGCTGAATGGGGTGGCCACTTTAGCTACACTAAATTTGTAAAATGAGTTGTAACTTTGGTACCAGAGTCAAGGACAAAGACAATAAAAGAGCTTAAATACGAGCTATTTTAAATACCTTTGAGAAACGGTTGGGCAACATAATATTTCACTATATTCCTAGAAGAGGTTTTGATAGGATATTTTCTTTTTCTCCCAGCAAGGAGAATATCAAGTAGATATTCAAATATGAAAATAAATCTTGGATCTATTACTTCAGAAAATTTGATTATACTGTACTCATCAGATTTCATCTATCAAAGCCAGCAGAAGAAAGGAAATAATAAAATCAGGGCAGAAATAAATGATAGAGAAAAAACAAACATTAAAAAAAATCAATGAAAGTAAGCTACTTTTAAAAAAAGATAAACAAAATTGACAAACCTGTAGTTAAACTAAGAAGAAAAGAGAAGACTCAAATAAAATGGAATCAGAAATGAAAAAGGAAACTACTACTACAGAAATACATAGGACTATAAGAGATCATTATGAATAACTACATGTTAAGAAATTATATAACCTAGAAGAAATAGACAAATTTCTAGAAATATACAGCCTACAAACACTGAATCAGGAAGAAATAAAAAAATCAGAATAGATCAATAACAGAAGTAAAGAAACCAAACAGTAATCAAAAACCTTCCAATACAGAAACCTCAGGACCAGAGTTTTCCTGCAAGTTCTACCAAACATTTAACAAATAAATGCTAATCCTTTTCAAACACTTCTAAAAATTGAAGAGGAGGAAATATTTCCAGCATTATCCTGATACCAAAGCCAGATAAGGACAGGAAAACAAAAGTAGAGATCAATGAATATAGATACAAAATGATGATAATCATTTTGATGAATATAGATACAAAAATTATCAGCAGAATATTAGCAAACCAAATGAAGAACACATTAAAAGCACAATATACCATGATCAGGTAGGATTTATCTTTGGGATACAAGATGATTCAATCCATGAAAACTAATGAATGTGATGATACCACATGAATAGAATAAATGATGCAAATCGTATGATCTTCTCAATAGATGAAGAAAAAAACATTTGGCAAAATACAACATCCTATCATGATAAAAACACTCAATAGATTGTTTTTCAGAAAACATATCACAAGATAATAAAGACCGTATATGACAAACCCACAGCTAACGTTTTACTCAATGGAGAGTAAATGAAAGCTTTTGCTCTAAGATCAAGTACAAAACAATGGCATCAACCCTCACCATTATTTTAATTTAAATTCAATTAATCAACATATAGTGTATTATTAGTTTCAGAGATAGCATTCAGTGATTCATCAGTCTTATATAATACCCAGTGCTCATTACATCACCTTCACTCCTTAATGTCCATCAAAATCCTTCTTTCCTTGTTAAAATTCTGCTTAGATGATCTGTCTTTTGCAGCAAGTAGGATGTTAAAGTTCCCTACTATTATTGAATTATTATCAATGTATTTCTTTAGTTTTATTATTAATTGATTTATCTAATTGATTGCTTCCATGTTAGGTATATAAATATTTAGAATATTTTGATCTTCTTTTTGGATAGACCCTTTAATTATGATATTATGACCTTCCTCATCTATTATTACATTCTTTGGTTTAAAATCTAATTTTTCTGATATAAGAATTGCTACTCCAGCTTTCTTTGAATGTCCATTAGCATGAGAATCAGTTTTCCACTCCCTCACTTTCAATCTGGAAGTGTTTTTTGACCTAAAGTGAGTCTCTTGCAGACAGAATACCAAGTTTCTGCTTTTTCATCAAATCTGATACCCTGTGTCTTTTGATTGGGGGCATTTAGGCCATTTCTATTCAGAGTAACTATTGAAAGATATGAATTTAGTGCCGCTGAATTAAAAACAGTAAGGTCACTGTTTTTGCATATTGTCTCTGTTCCTTTCTTTTGGGCTCTCTCTTCACTTAAAGTTCCCACTTTAATTTTTTTTTGCAAGACTTGTTTAGTGATAACAAATTCTTTTATTACATGTTTTTCCTGGAAACTTTCTATCTCTGCTTTTATTTTGAATGACAGCCTTTTGGATAATGTATTCTTGGCTGCCTATTTTTCTCACAGAGCACCCTGAATATAACACGCCAGTTCTTTCTGGTCTGCCAGGTTTCTGTGAATAGGTCTGCTGCTAGTATGTTTCTACCCTTGTAGGTTAGGAACCTCTTGTCCCTAGTTGATTCAGGATTTTTTCTTCGTCTTTGAAATTTGCAAGCTTCACTGTTATATGTTGTGGTATTGACCAATTTTATTGATATTTGAGGGTTGTTCTTTGTACTCTCACCACTTTTATTCAATATAGTGCTTGGAAGTCCTAGCTATAATGCCAGCAATGAGGCAACCAAAAATGAGTTATCCAAATTGGAAAGGAGGAAGTAAAATGCAGATAATATTATCTTATATATAATAAATCCCCAAGACATAACCAAAGAACAAGTTCAGTAAGGTTGCATGATATAAAATCAATGCAGAGAAACTAGTTTTATTTCTATATATTTAACAATGAAACATCTGAAAAAGAAATAAAAGATACTATCTCATTCACAATAGTAGCAAAAGCAATAAAATATGTAAGAATAAATTTAGCTAGGAAGTGAAAGATTTCTACACTAAAAACTATAATACTTCATTGAAAGAAATCAAAGAAGATACACATAGAAAAGGAAGATATCCCATGTTCTTGGTTTAGAAGAACCAAGAATATTTAATATTGTTAAAATGTCATTTTAATATTGTTAAAATGTCCATACTGTCCAACGTTGTATATAGATTCAAGGCAATCCCTATCAACATTCCATGGTTTTTTTTTTTTCTTCACAAAAAATAGAGAAAAAATAATCCTGACATTTGCATGGAATTACAAACAAAACAAACAAAAACCAACTCATATAGCCAAGCAATCCTGAGAAATAGAAACAAAGTCAGAGGCATCACACCTATTGATTCCAAACTACACTACAAAGCTGTAATAATTGAAACAATATGGTACTGGTACAGAAATAAACACAGAAACTAATAGAACAAAATAGAGTACCCAGAATTAAACAGTATTCAACAAGAGCCCAGGTGGGGAAAAGATAGTCTTTTCAACAATTGGTGATGGGATTACTGAAGAACCACATGCAGAAAAATGAACTTGGACCCTTATCTTACACTACTCACAAAAATGGATCAAAGGCTTAAATATAAGACCAGAAACCATAAAATTCCTAAGCAAATATACAGAGGAAGTCCCTTAAAATTGGTCCTGGCAATGATTTTTTGGGTATGACACCAAAAACACAATAACAACAACAAAAATTAACCAGTAGCTCTACAAACTTAAATGCATCTTCACAGAAAAAAAAAATCAGCAAAAGGCAACCCACAGAATGTGAGAAAATATTTGTAAGCCATATATCCTATAAGGGGTTAATAACCAAATTGTATAAAATCTCATACAACTAGATAACAGAAAATACACAATCCAATTTAAAAATGGGCAGAGGAATTAAAAAGACATTTTTCCAAAGTAGGTATACAGGAAAAGGTATTTGCAAATGACCTGATGAAGGGTTAGTATCAAAAATCTATAAAGAACTTATCAAACTCAGCACCCCAAAAACAAACAACCCAATTAAGAAATGGGCAGAAGACACAAATAGACATTTTTCCAAAGAAGACATCCAGATGGTTAATAAACACATGAAAAGATGCTCAATGTCTCTCATCATCAGGGAAATACATATCAAAACATGATAAGATAACTTGCACCTATCAAAATGATTAAAATTAGCAACACAATAAATAATAGGTGTTGGTGAGGATTTGGAGGAACGTGAACCCTCTTGAACTGTTTTCAGAATGCAAACTTGTACAGCAGATTTGGAGAACAGTGTGGAGTTTCCTGAAAAAACTAAAAAGAGCTACCCTATGACCCAACATTTGCATTGTTAGGTATTTACACAAAAGGAACAAAAATACAGATTTGAAAGGACACATGCACTCTGATATTTATATCAACATTTTCAACAAAGCCAAACTATGGAAAGAGCCCAAATGTCAATCAGCTGATGAATGGATAAAGAAGATATATATATATAGAGAGAGAGAGAGAGAGAGGATATATAATATATAATGGAATATTACTCAGCCATCAAAAACAATGAAATCTTGCCATTTGCAATGATGTGGATAGAGCTAGAATGTATTATGTTAAGCAAAATAAGTTAGTCAATTATAAATAGCATATAAAAATTATATTACAGTTATAAATAGCATATGATTTCATTCATATGTGTAATTTAAGAAACAAAACAGGTAAACATATGGGAAGGCAGAGAAAAAGGAGGGAGGGAAATAAACCATAAGAGACTCTCAACAATAGAGAAAAAATTCAGAGTTGATGGAGGAAGGGAAATGGGGGATGGGCTAGATGGGTGGTGGGTATTAAAGAAACACTTGTGATGAGCACTGGGTATTGTATGTAAGTGACAAATCACTGAATTCTACTTCTGAAACCAATATTGCACTGTATGTTAATTAACTAAAGTTTAAATAAAAATTAAAAAAAAAGGAATACAATGGCAAACATGTACATGAAAAGATATTTAGCAGCACTAATCATTAGGGAGATGAAATTTAAAACTTTAATGAGATATCACCTAATACATGTTTTATGTCTATCATCAAGAAACTTAGGTTACAGGTTATCACTTTCTGGTTTCAGTTGCTCAGAGGTCCAGAGGAGTATCCCCTTGCATATTCTGGTCCCTAGGCTACCTTGAGTGGTTTAGGTTCCTGACAGCCATTGATCCCAGATGGAGGCAGAAATTAAGGGAGGAAAGCAGTATGAGGAGATTTTAGTTAATAACATAAAGACAGCAAAGTTAAGGATATAAGTTAAGGATGTAGTCTGAAATTTATTCATCCACCTGGTGAAGAAATAAGGGATTGGCCTTGCTAAGGGATGGGCCTATTCCAAGTATTGTGGTAGTTGGGAGAATGAAATGGAGGCAGCCTGGCTCTTTCGGGGAGAAAGAAGGGACAGACTTTAAAAGGGAAATTTCCTGAAAGGACCAATAAAAGAGTCTTTGCTAAAATAATGGTCTGTGAAGTGGAGGGTATGGGATACTGTGTACAAAAGTGCAAAATTATTCACTAGGGTTCAGGAAGAAATTTTAGAACTTTTAAATATTTTTTCTCACTTTAAATTATTTGTATGTACTTTTATAATGTAAATAATATAAAAATGGTAAAGTTGTATAACTTATAAATAACTATGTATACATTGTAGGTATATGGTCAATAGTTTTACTTATGGGGTAAATGATCAAAAAAGTTTGAGGCCATAACACTGAAGTGTCAAAGGAGCGAGATGTTTATCCTCCTAAAAGCCAATTTGTAATAGACATCATAGAGGTAGCAATAGGAAGGAAAATGCTTTGGCAAAGTAAAAATAAAATAATATGCGGCAATTGGGTGGCTCAGTCAGTTAAGCGCCTGACTCTTGATTTTGGTCAGGTCATGGTCTCAGTGTTGTGAGATTGAGCCCCAAGGCCAGAGTCTTCCTTGGGATTCTTTCTCTGCCTCTCTCCCCACCTCCTCTAAAATAAAGAAATAAAATCTTTAAAAAAGATAGTAGAAACAGGTTCATCCTAATTATAGAGAAATTTTACATTTTTATCCTTTTCGTTTTGTGCTTTCTTGAAATCCTTACTTCTTTCTTAATGAGGTGAGCTTTATGAAATTGGGAATAGAGTAAAACTCAAGTATTTTTTATTTCATTACTTTTCAGACCAAAGACTCAGTAATCATTGCCTGATCATAGCAAACCAAAAAATATCAGGTATAAAATAAAACATTTATGTAAAGCAAGAACCAAAAGCACCTAAAGAATCTACTTTGCTTTTTTTTTTTTTTTTTTAAACTCGGTGATTTTCAGGCATCCCAATGACTTATTGCTACCTGTCATGGAAAAAATAAGGAATGCCTTTCAGATTGTTAAAGTTAAGGCAATTTCTCTTTTTTTCCCTTCACATTTGAAATGGGAAAATAATGCTGGAGACAAAAAACAAACAAACAAACAAACAAACAAATCTTGTTTTAAACATTGAAAAACCCTCAGTCTTGCTACAGATTACAATAAAAATTGATTAATTCAGTAGCAACAGATATGGCTTCATGTGTTGTACATCTTTAGACCCCTACAAAACAGAATTTACCCTTCATATGAAAGGGCAGAATTTTATCTTTTGTTTCCCACATGGGATGAGAGTAGAAATATTTAATAAAAAGGTAAGTAGACAGAGATATTTTTGGCATGATGGCATGTATAAGAAGTATAAATTATTAATAAGGGAAGGCCCATTCTATAGATGCTCCTTGATAGAGTTAGAGCCAAGATCCTGGGAAAGGGGTGGGCTGGGGAGAAATGATCAAGAGAATTGGGATGAAAGTAAAGAGTAAGTGGAAATCACAAAGGAAAACCAGAGCCTAGGTAATCTGCAGTTGGTCATCCAAAGTCGATAATAAGTGAATTAAGGATGAGACAGCAAGAAAGGTTAAAAAAAGAAGTTTTGTATTTATATCATCTTTTAGAATCTGTGTATATGAACAACAGCATAACATGAATTTCTTTCTCATTAGAAATCTCCTAGGGGCTCTATGACTCAGCAGATTCTCTGTTAATGGACAGACAAATCACCACCTAGTTGGAGTATTTGCCTATCATAAAGTTTCAGAGTTAAACTGGCAGATTCTGTCAACCAGAGAATGTCAGCCTTTACAGACATGATTAGTATTTCCAGAAATTTCCCTAAGTCAATGTCTGACAAATCTAAGCCCTAAACCTATGATTAAGCTTTTTCTGCTGGCATCATATTCACACTGCGTTTAGTTGTAATGGAAATTTGAATTATTTATTTCCTTACTGTATTATTGTAAAACTTATTTATAGTGTTGATTTAGATTTCAGCTTTGCCCTATTTTGGTACATCTATAGGCCTCTGTATAATAGTTTCCAAATACTATCTTTCCAATGCAAAGTCTAAATTAGAGGCTAAGTGACAACTACAAGTATGAAACAGAAGCAATTTATGAAAAAGTTATATCTCATTCTTTATATATTTATAAGTTTCTAGTTTGCTAAATACTCTTCTGAGCATTTTTAAGTGATAAAAATTGGAATATATATAACATAGTGTGATGGTTAGTTTATGAGTAAATTTGGCTAGGCCATGGTATTCAGTTGTTTGTCCAAATGTCAGTTAAGATGCAGCAAAAGTATATTTTAGATGTGATTAACATTTAAATCAGTGAGTAGACTTTGAATATATTGATAACATGGATGGGCCTCATCCAATCAGTTGAAGGCTTTAAAAAGGCAGAAAAGACTGAAGTTCCTGGAAGATGAAGAAATTCTGCTTCCAGATTACCTTGTATTTAAGACTGCAACATCAACTTTTGTTGGAATTTCCAAAGGCCCATCTGCCCTGCAGATTTTAGACTTTCCAGTGTCCATAGTAGCATAAACATATTCCTTTAAAATCTCTCTCAAGGGGCGCCTGGGTGGCTCAGTGGGTTAAAGCCTCTGCCTTCAGCTCAGGTCATGATTCCAGGGTCCTGGGATTGAACCCTGCACTTGGCTCTCTGCTCAGCAGGGAGCCTGCTTCCCTTCCTCTCTCTCTGCCTGCCTCCCTGCCTACCTGTGATCTCAAATAAATATCTAAAATATGTCAAATAAATAAATAAAAATCTTAAAAAAATCTCTCAATATAATTTATATATCTATATAATTTAATATATAACATATATTATAATTTGTCTATAAAAATATAATATAGAAATATAAACAAAAAACTCAACTGATAGATTTTTTTCTTCTCAAATTAGTTGAATTAGTTATGTTGGCATTTTTAAAAAAAGATTTTATTTATTTTTTGGGAAAGCGAGAGGGAGAAAGCATGAGCTATGGGCGGGGCAGAGAGAAAGGGAGGATCAGACTCTTTGCTGAGCAAGGAGCCTGATGGGGGGCTTGACCTCAGGACCCCAGGATCATAACCTGAGCCAAAGGCAGATGCTTAACTGACTGAGTCACCCAGGGGCTTCCTAGCTTTATTTTGAGAATGAATAAAACCTGGTAAACACATGTATTCACATACCAAGTGTTTTCTTACCAAGTACATAGTGGGAAATGAAACATGGGAAGAAATATCTGTGTCCAGGGACTGTGCTTTTCATCAAGCACACCAATGAGAATAGTAGAGGTATGCTGACCCCATTTTTCAATGTTCTACTGATCATTACCCTCTTGATTCTGTTAGTTCTAACACCTGCTAGCTGAGAGAAGATACTGCCAGCCCTAAAGTAAAGTCCCAACGATGCTAGCCTTATATCACCCAAAACATCCTGTGTGAAAGTGCAGTCCAAGCATTTCAATAGTCTACCATTAAAAACTGAAACAAGATTTTGAAGATTATTAGAAGTTTTCCAGATGTTGAGCATATACATGCATCCTATCTGAAAATCAGTCTGCTTAGATTCTCAAAGGCTTACCCCATAAAAATGATTATTTTGTTTTGGCTGCTGGCCAATGTAAGCAATTCTAAGAGGTTCCAGTCATTTTCTTCCTTGATGTGCTGACGTGGTAAGTTAGAAATGCCTGTCTGTCAGCAAACAGATTTTATGCTTCATCTTTTAACTCTAAGACATCTATCCAGTTAGACTGGAATCATGGAATGCCAAAAGGTTGATTAAGTTCAAGTACTTCGTTTAAATCTTTGGTTTCTCAGATAGCCCCTGAATTACAAATTTATCCCTATGGGAGCATTGCCCTTTTTAGGATTGTCCTTTACCTGTGCCTTGAAAAACTAAACTAATCTGTCTGGCTGGTCTGATGCTCTTAGAGGGTCATATTAAACCACTGTATCAAAAACGCCTACATTTTTATATTTTTCAATTCTGATGTAGCTGTAAAAGCAGAGCTAGAAATACAAATACTAGCTACCTTTTTGACATTAACTAATTATGGAATAAACTATAGTTTAAAGAGAAATTTATTCCGTGCACAGTGGGAAAAGCCATGGAAATCCTCAGATCAACTGCAGATATTTCTTTCTCCATTTATCCTTTATTACACAGATGTCCCATGTTGTTCAGGGGACAATGAGGAGAAGCCTGAAATTTGAGTGCACTGGGATAAAACAATAAAATGTGTAAATGCGATGCATATTTAATCACAGTCATGTCTTAGACAATGTAATTGGAATGAATTGCGTATCTTACTAAAAGGTACAATTATTCTACCAATTTCAGCTATCTTAAGTTCCTCACAAATTTTTTTCATATTCATATCAGAAAGGAGTCTTTTTGTAGAGCCAAGATAAGAAAATAGTCTACGCTTCATTTTGGTCAGGATGAAGCTAGATCAACAAAACCAGGAGGGCGAGTTTAAGTTGTCAAAAGAGAGAAGCAGATAAAAAATACCTCAGACTAAACATTTACACATTGTCTATCTGGACTTGACTTTGACCAGTGTGTTTTTAAATCTCTGGTGATACGTGACACACAAAAGAATAAGTGGTCCTGAAGACTGCCAGCCTCTCATCCAAAGGCATAGGTGGCCACAGGCATTTGACCACCATTGTCAAGATTCAGAAAGTCTGAATAAACATCAACATTTTCATAAGGTAGCTGAGGAATTCCAGATGCACCAGCCCAGTGAGAGCAATACTCTGGAAAGGAAATTGTGGCAGACAGTCCCACACCTCTTGGACAGACAGTCACATTTCCTATTTGGGGGTACCCACTAACCCCCAAGTGTGGGAATTGAGCAAATATCACTTTTGCAACCTAGTCCAGTGAGGGCATATTTTGATTCCAGAAAATTAGCAAGCTGACCAAAGGAGTCTACCTCTGAAAATTCCTGGCTACTTCCTCACAACCTGAGACAAGAATGACAAGGAATATTTTTTCTCTCAGGAAAGAGAATCCTGCTGAGATTTAAACTCTTCATTTTAGACAAGGTCTGCCTTCTAGAAGGCAAGACCAAGTTAAAAAAAAATGTGTGTAGCAAAATCAAACAAAAAGAAATGTCATGAACATTTTTGAGTGTTGTTATATAAGGTGTTTTAAAGGAAAGGGATTTTATTTTTATAAGAGGTCAGAATAATTTTCAAATATATTCTTTCTTCTAGGTTTACTATTGCTCCTCTATTCAAACCCATTAAATGAGGAAATGTCTTATTTAAATGTGGTAGAGGGTAATTCAACTCAAATATTGTTAATATTGGAAATAGAAGTTATTCTTTCTGGATATGGCTTTACGGCTCTTCTGCTATTTGTCAGGTGAATTTATGAACTTTATTTCTATGTGTTCTGTTTCCACTATAGCTGGATGCTTCCCTGTATGGCAGATACCATACTGTTACATCCTGTTCCAACACATGTAAGGGGCCACTCACCATCCTTTAAAAATGGTGACAATATATGTTTTCAGACTTTTTAGGAAGAAATATTCAAATGGTTACAGTTGAACTCAAATTCTATAAAATCTGTTTTAGTAAATGAGTTGTGAGTCATTTATGTGAAAGTATTTCCCTTAGAGACATCACTCATTTATTTAACATTTATTGAGTAGCCTAGTATATTCACATGTATTTTAAGTCTTAATCCCTACTTATGGAGTGCAAAGTTTTTTCTTTCTATGAATTTTTAGGCAACTGAAAATAGGTGAGAAATCTAAAAATGAAGTAGAAATAGGCCTAAACTCTTGCAAGAGCTGCAAATGCAATGTCTTAACCAAAATTTCCCTTGATTGGCACATGGGAGAAAAGATGCTAGGAAAAGCGTTTGTTATTCCTGACAATTTGTCTGTTTCATTTAAACTAGGATTAGATTTTACAAACGATAGAAATGCTAAACTGATTATATTCTAGCCTAAACAGCCATCCTTCATGCAGTGTCCTTTTCTCCTTTTGAAGTCTATATCTGATGAAGCTATCAATTAATTCCTGACAATATAATTGAAATGCAGACCTGTGGCAGAAGAGCAATTAGAGTAAAAGAGGTTAATAAAATTCTAAGAGTGCTCCTTATGACTCAAAACGTATGATCTACACATTGAGTAATTTAGACTAGAGTCACTGGAAAAATAAATTAGGAACAGTTGAAGAGTTCAGTAGACTCTGGCTGTTGGTTTTGCTTTTCCCCTCCACAATGAGAGGAGTATAACCTATTAATTTTAGTGGAATGCTTGCTAGCTCTACACCATTATACTGAAAGTGGGGACCTTGTACACTTGGATCAAACAAATTCAGGACTGCCAACCATTGTCGGTTAGTAGCTGAACTTCAGAGATCTTGGCTCAGAGGGCATAAAAATATGCTCTGGCTTGTCCCCAAAGAATTAACTCACTCTTAGAGTACTTTGAAAAAAAAAAAAACAAAAAACACTGAGTCACAGAGTAAGGCCAAGTGTGTGTTTGGCACTGATTTATTGGCTGTATTCATTTGTACATTTTCATGGTGTCTATCAGTATGTCTAAGCTTTTATATAGAAACACAATACCCTTGAATGGAAGTGACTGGAAGATAATCCATTTGCTCCGTAAACTGAGGCTATGAAATGCATACAGGGCAAAGGGGTTGGCCAAGCTTGTAGAATGTGCATTGCTTACCATCTATATACTTTATGTGTAGAGTCATCCATTTCTAAATTGATCAGTAGCAAGGCAAGGAAGTTTGCTTCACTTCACATAGAACAAAAACATATACAAAATAGAGCCCTCCCTGGGACAGCAGTGTAGTGTTATTTAAAGAGAGCTAAATTTGGTCTCATCCAGTTCTACAAACACACCATATAACCACAGTCAAGGCACAATTACTCTGGGTCTCCTTCTCAGTTTTGTAAATCAAAGGGATTTGACTCTCTTTAAGATACACCGCACATCATTGGTTTCTTTTGTTGTTGTTGTTTTTCCACTTCAAAGTTCTTGATCTTCAAGAATGAGAAGAGAACAGAAAGGATGCAAATATGATTAATAATGAGACAACTTCCCAGATTTTTTCTTTCCCAAGTGCCATTTCTATGGAGCTTTCTTCATCAGCTTTAGAGGTACTTTGTTCAAGTTCAGTATTCCCATAATTAGGAATTAAGTCAGGATCCAAAAAAAAAAAAAAAAAAAAAAAGGCACAAACTAGCTAATCCTAGAATCATAATAATTCAGTAGCTTATGAGGCCAGATTAAAAAGGCTACAGAAATAGCTAGTTTTATAAACATTTTGGCATGATTAACTTCAGGGACCATGCTTTGAAAAAGTAAGCTTTTGACGTGAAACCAGGTCCAGGGACAGAGATTCTTATTCAATTCAAGGACTCCAATCTCTTCTTAGTCTCTTGAGAAAAGGGATCTGGTCTGGGTCAGCCTAATGGCTGTACAGGCTACCTAGTCTTTCTTGTTTTCACTTCCCCATTTATAAGATGAGGGGCTGTGTGCTTACTTTTCTGATATTCTATCAGTTATAGACCATTGAGGCCCTAGGATACAACAAAATAGTCCACTCCTCCTGAACTGTGTACTCATTCTTAAATTAATTAAATGTGTTAACTTTTATTATGATGTACAACAAGCTGACAGTATTTTTTACTTGTATGAAATTAATCAGTGTGATGTCTTTGGATCTCTCCTGTTCTTTTAAGTCATACCCATTGGGTATAAGCAATTCCTGTGTGCTTCACTTGCTTCCCAGACTTATTAGGGCTCCCTTAAACACAGAAAAATACCTGGTCTTAAGTAGTCTTTGAATTCCTCTGGCTACATCAAAGAATTCATTCTTTTTAAGAAGACACAAAGTTCTCTGTACCAAGTAGCAATGCTAGTCAGCACTGGAATACTGCCAGATAAAACAAAATACCCATTAGGTCACTGTTGTGACCCTGCAACACAAACTAGGTGGCGTAAACAATAAAAATTTATTGTCTCACAGTCCGAGAGGCTAGAAGTCTGAGACCAAGGTGTCAGCAAGACTGATTCTGAGGGCTAAGAGGGGGAATATGTTCTAGCTTCTGATATGTTTGGCTTACAGAATTATCACCTTGATCTCTACTTTCATCTCCATAGGTCATTCTCTACATATCTGTGCCAGTGTCCAATTTCCCCTTTTATAAAGACACCAGTCATATTGGGTTAGGGAGACCCTTACTCTAGTATGACATCATCTTAATTACATCTGCAACAACCATATTTCTTTTCTCATTTTTTGAAGATTTATTTATTTTAGAGAGATCAAGAGAGAGTGAGCAGTGGGAGGAACAGAAAAGGATGGAAAGGGGGAGGGAGATAATCTCCAGCAGACTTAAGCGCAGAGCCCGTTGGGAGAGGCTGAATCTCATGACCTGGAGAGCACGACCTGAGCCAAAAGAAGAGTCAGATGCTTAATAGACTGAGCCACCTAGGTGCCCTCAACAACCTTATTTCAAAATGAGGTCATGTTATGTGGTACTGGGAGTTAAGACTTTACATACGTGTTTTAGGCAGACACAATTCAACCTATAATATATGGTTTCCAATATACTTAGTATAGGGAGAATCCCATAACAGCATTGATTTTGAATTTTGTACTAGGGTTCAGTTGCATTAATAATGAATTCCTTGGGAAGGCTCTTGACTAAATTATGAAGAAAATGAGTTTGCTTTCTGTTATTCTGCTACTTTCTTCTGGGTCTTTTTGCCCCGAGGGGGCCCTCCAGTTTTAGTCCTTTCATGTTCTTGCCTTTCAGAATGCACATATAATTCATAATACTAAATTTGTGCCATAGCATTTGTTGCTTTAGGGAACATCTCTGTTAATCATTACAGAATTTTGGAATCTTGTTTAGGTTATCCGGCAGCTTTATCTGACATGCTTATAGAATAACAAGATATTAGATTTTAAATAATCTATTTTGTCACTTTACATCCTTCATCTAAACTGAATTCTTTACCTCTTTATCAACACAATTACCATTTTAGTCATATTTTCATTTCTGGAATCAGTTTTATTTCTTTGTTTGAGAAAAAAGAACCAGAGGCCTCTTAAAATCTCCTTTCACTTCATCTCCAAATTCCCACTTCTCAGTAGTCATTATAATTTGCTACTTTGACTTGTCTTTCATTTTCACCATATCTAAGAGAAGTTTTAGGGATCTGTTTTGGGCACTTTATTTGGGTAAAATATTCCTAGCGTTGCCCATCAACAGAAATAGCTATAAGCTACTCTTTGTAATAGAGGAAGACAAGAGATAGGAGTCTAGCTTTCATCAAACATTGGACATTTGGCTAGGCATTCTACACAGATGATCCTTTTTGAATCTAACAGTAACCCTCCAATGTATTCCTGCCCAAGTTTACGAACAAAACAGAGATAAACCAAAGAATTTGTGATTATGCACTAATAGCCAAGAAGCAAGGAACTCTGGAGTTCTTTCCATTCCAAGAAAGACAGCTGAACTTTAGTAATAATTTGAATAAAAATAATAATGAAGATGAGTTCACATTTTGGGCTACTTACTCTATACACTAATTTCTGGTCCACAAGTTTTTTTTTTTTTTCCCCTATTAATGCCATTTATTTTCACAACAATTCTTTGAGGAAGGTGTAAACCCTGTTTTATTTTTAATTGAGATGTAATTGACATATTAGTTTTAGGTGTGCAACATGATTCAGTATTTGTAGACACTGTGAAGTGACCACCACTATAACATCATTATGTAGTTAACATCAATCACCACATGTAGTTACAAATTA
Organism: Mustela nivalis; assembly: GCF_964662115.1. Classification (NCBI taxonomy): domain Eukaryota; kingdom Metazoa; phylum Chordata; class Mammalia; order Carnivora; family Mustelidae; genus Mustela; species Mustela nivalis. Next base: position 46,361,302 of record NC_139020.1, read on the forward strand.
TTTTCTTGTGATGAGACTTTTTCAGATCTACTCTCTTAGTAACTTTCAAATATCCAGTACATTATTACTAACTACAGTCACCATGCAGCACATTACATCCCAGGATTACATCAGATTTGCTTTGTTTTTTAGATTCCACATATAACTGAAATCGTACTGTATTTGTCTATCTCTGTCTGACTTACTTAACTTAGCATAATGCCCCCAAGGTCCACAAATCCTGTCCTACAAGATGAGAAAATTGGGGTTTAGGAAGGTTAAATAACTTGTCCGAAGTTTCATAACTAGGAGTTAGTAAAACCTATATTGGAACCACGCTAGCTTAAATTAAGATACTTCACTTTTAACCACAACACTCTATTTGAAAGAGAAAATATCATACATTACTTTTTATTTGGTCATGTTTTGCAAAAAAACATTTTCTGGCTTTGTTTATTAACACTGCCACATAATACTACACATAAATACTACACATCTTCCCATGGTGTCTAGTTGAATGTTGGGCACAAAGCTTATGTTCAGTACATACCTTTCCAACCAGTCATACTTAAGCCATTATAAATTTATATACACAACTGGAAAACTCATCACTGAACTTTGGTCTGGGAATATTGGACAGAGAGTTAACAGATCTATGTTCTAGCCCTGTGTAATACCTGTGATACTAGGTTCCCTCGTTTGCAAATTAAAAAGTTTGGTTTTAATGGTTTGGGCTCAAAATGGTTTTAAAATGCATACTTCATATTTTGTAATTCTAATCATGCTTCAATTATTCTGGAAAATATTTTACTTCTGGTTATCAGCAAAGAAGATATGGAATGTCAATTTCAGCATAGCAATGATTTTGTTCCATGGTATTTAGGAATGCAAATTATATGTATCCAGGTTTTGGCTGACCTACATATTTGGGGTATGTGTGTGTGTGTGTGTGTGTGTGTGTATGTATGTGTGTGTGTTATCAGTGGTCGGATCTAAACTGTGTATTCCCTCAGAAATACACATGTACTCCACTTTCAGCTAAATTAACTAGAAATTAGATGGTAAAAAACATTATCTTCATTGACATATCCTGTCTTTCCTTAACATTAAGTTTTTAATTTCAGCCCTTAAAAAAGAGGCCAGTTAAAAAGAGAGGAATTAGCATTTTCCAGGTACAAAAATTGGCAGTAGGTGAGCTATAGTACATTATATGTACTATATATATATATATATATATATATATATATATATATATATATATATATAGTAGTTATATGCTTTGAGATCCAAACAGGTTTTCCTTAGATGTGGTAGGATAGCCAGAGCTAAATTTTATCCAGTGTTTAGTATTTTTCAGAGGCTGTATTATTTACTGGTATTATCTCTTCCAATCCTTATAATGGTCTTATGAGGTAGATAGTATTAACCATTTCATCTTACAGATAAGGGAACTGAGGTGGAGAAGCATGAAATTTGCTCAAAGGCATACAAGAGACCAGCATTTGAATCCATATAATCTGATTCCAAAATGAACTCACTAACCACTTTTTTAACATAGAAATGTGGACCACTTTCCACTCTGATGGATTTTAAAATAGAATTTTTAAAAATTAAATTGGCATACATAATAAGAAGTAAATTAGTCTTAAAAAGTCAGTTTGTGACAACAGTGTTTCAGCAAGTTACTCTCCTAATTCTTAGCTGTTATCAATCTCTACTTAATTTTCAGATTTGATCCTGGTTGCCACTGAATTCTTATGGGTATAACCTAATCTCCTAAATTTAGAATGTTCCCAGCTCCAGTGTTTTCAGGGCTTCTCCAGATATAAATTTTTGCACTTTTCCCCCTTGTTCCTGAAGTTTTTAATGTCATCAGGAAATGACTCTTAATTGTGTGACATGCGAGGAGACAATTAACAAAACAAAACAAACAAAACAAAAACATTTTCTTTCTGACATTTTCCCACTCTTAGCTGGTGAGAAGAGAAACACTCTAATTTCAATGAGTTCTACAGAAATTAAGTTGTTAAATCAATAGGTCTAGGTGAAAAGTAAAAGCAACTTGAGTACATATTCACACCAATTCCCACCAACAGTGTAAGAGGGTTCTCCTTTCTCCACATCCCCTCCAACACATGTTGTTTCCTGTCTTGTTAATTTTGGCCACTCTAACTGGTATCAGGTGGTATCTCAATGTGGTTTTAATTTGAATCTCCCTGAGGGCTAGTGATGATGAACATTTTTTCATGTGTCTGATAGCCATTTGTACGTCTTTATTGTAGAAGTGTCTGTTCATATCTTCTGCCCATTTTTTATATGATTGTCTGTTTTGTGTGTGTTGAGTTTGAGGAGTTCATTATAGATCCTGGATATCAACCTTTTGTCTGTACTGTCATTTCCAAATATCTTCTCCCTTTCCGTGGGTTGCCTCCTTGTTTTTTTTTTTTTTTTTTTTTTTTTGACTGTTTCCTTTGCTGTGCAGAAGCTTTTGATTTTGATGAAGTCCCAAAAGTTTATTTTCGCTTTTGTTTCCTTTGCCTTTGGAGACATATCTTGAAAGAAGTTGCTGTGGCTGATATCAAAGAGATTACTGCCTATGTTCTCCTCTAGGATTCTGATGGATTCCTGTCTCACGTTGAGGTCTTTTATCCATTTTGAGTTTATCTTTGTGTATGGTGTAAGAGAATGGTCGAGTTTCATTCTTCTACATATAGCTGTCCAGTTTTCCCAGCATTGTTTATTGAAGAGACTGTCTTTTTTCCACTGTATATTTTTTCCTGTTTTGTCAAAGATTAATTGCCCATAGAGTTGAGGGTCCATATCTGGGCTCTCTACTCTGTTCCACTGGTATATGTGTCTGTTTTTATGCCAGTACCATGCTGTCTTGGTGACCACAGCTTTGTAATAAAGCTTGAAATCAGGTAACATGATGCCCCCAGTTTTATTTTTGTTTTTCAACATTTTCTTAGCGATTTGGGGTCTCTTCTGATTCCAAACAAATTTCTGGATTATTTGCTACAGCTCTTTGAAGAATACTGGTGGAATTTTGATCAGAATGGCATTAAAAGTATAGATTGCTCTAGGCAGTATAGACATTTTAACAATGTTTATTCTTCTGATCCAAGAGCATGGAATAATCTTCCATCTTTTTGTGTCTTCTTCAATTTCCTTCATGAGTGTTCTGTAGTTCCTCAAGTACAGATCCTTTACCTCTTTGGTTAGGTTTATTCCCAGATATCTTATGGTTCTTGGTGCTATAGTGAATGGAATCCATTCTCTAATTTCCCTTTCTGTATTTTCATTGTTAGTGTATAAGAAAGCCACTGATTTCTGCACATTGACTTTGTATCCTGCCATGTTGCTGAATTGCTGTATGAATTCTAGTAGTTTGGGGATGGAGTCTTTTGGGTTTTCCATATAAAGAATCATGTCATCTGCCAAGAGAGAGAATTTGACTTCTTCATTGCGAATTTGGATACCTTTTATTTCTCTTTGTTGTCAGATTGCTGTTTCTAGGACTTCTAATACTATGTTGAACAAGAGTGGTGAAAGTGGGCATCCTTGTCTTGTTCCTGATCTCAACGGGAAGGCTGCAAGCTTTTCCCATTGAGGATGATATTTGCTGTGGGTCTTTCATAGATAGATTTGATGAAGTTCAGGAATGTTCCCTCTATCCCTATACTTTGAAGCGTTTTAATTAGGAACAGATGCTGGATTTTGTCAAATGCTTTTTCTGCATCAATTGAGAGGACCATGTGGTTCTTCTCTCTTCTCATATTAATTTGTTGTATCACATTGATTGATTTGCGAATGTTGAACCATCCTTGTAGCCCAGGGATGAATCCCACCTGGTCATGGTGGATAATCTTTATAATGTGCTGTTGGATCCTGTTTGCTAAGATCTTGTTGAGAATCTTAGCATCCATATTCATCAGTGATATTGGTCTGAAATTCTCCTTTTTGGCCTTCAAATCAAAATTGGATAAATTAACAGTACTGTGGTCATATCTTTGCAAAAATAACTACAAATTATTATTGCAAAGCAATAAAAGTTAAAGTGGAAGACTGACAATACCCCTTTACTGTCCTCTGTACACTACCAACAGTCAACGGCAAGGACAGGGAGCTTATAAAAACATGTCTCGTTCACATATTTTAGATCATTCAGGTTTACACTTGTGTGAATTGCCTGTTCTTAACCTCCATCCACTCTTAAGTTTGTCTTTTATTGATTTTTAAGAGCTATTTGTGTATTTTAGGTACTAATTGTTGGTTCTAGGTGTTATCAGTATTTCATCCTAATCCATAGTCTCACATTTCACTTCATTTGTAGTGTCTTTTGTCAAATAAAAAATTAAACTTGGTAGTTAAATGTTTCCATCTTTTCTTTTACCATTTTGGCTTTTATGTGTCTTGATTAAATATTCCTTCACTACTGCATGTCATGAAGCTATTCTTCAATTTTTAAAAATTTTTTTTCAAAAAAAATTTTAAAATGTACACACATACACACACATTCTGGGAGCACTGCATTGTTGTGATATTGAATCTTATCCAGTAAAGTATCTCTCACAGCTATCTCTATGTTTTGCAGTAAGACTATATTTCCCTTTATAAAGTTTTTACACATCTTTCATTGTCTTGATTATAAGGACCTTATGTTTATTGCAAGTGTATCTTGTAAAAATTACATAATGTTTCTGCCTTGTAAAAATACATTTAAGTTTTAAATAATATTATATAATTTTGTACACTATCCTATATCCAGCATGGTTTTGCTGAGCTTTCTCATCAGCTTTAATTATTTGACAAGAAAAATCACCCTAATTTTTAAATGTAGGTAGTAAAATTGTTAGCAAGTACTTTATTGAACAGAGGTGGTTATACTTTTCATTTTGGACTTGAAAGGGAATTCTATAATGATTAAGTTACTGTTGATTTTTATTACTAATTTTTTTTTAGCTAACTTTTATCAGAAGCTCTATTTCCTTATAACCAGTGATTCTGTGATGATCAAGAGAGCATTTGGAGAGCTTTTTAGAAGAGCATGCTGAATCTAGTCCTAAAGTTTCTGCTCTAATACTCTGTGGAGGAGCCCCCCAATTTGTTTTAGTAGTACATTTCTTGGTAAGGCTGCTAGTCAAGGGACCACACTGAATACCATTGCCACTACTCTATGTTATACTGAAACCTCTGTCCTTAAAATTTGAGATGTATTCTGATGGTAAGATGATTTTTATTTGGGACCAAACTTGTTTATTCCAGTTTTTATTGTGATCTTTTGGTATTGAGGTCATTTGTTTACGGCTAATGCCTGCAAATAGTTTTATAAATATCTGTCCAGTGTTTATAATTTTCTCTAGCTGATTCTTTTTATATTAACTATCCTTTGTTCATAGTGTATTTCTCCTAATATTTTATTATGAAAATTTATAAACATTGAAATAATTTGACATTGAACAACTATATACCCACTACTTATATTCTACTATAAACATTTTACTCTGCTTGACATACACGTTTTTCTATTTATCCATCTCTTTGTATCAGCACATCTTTTTTTTTAAGATTTTATTTATTTATTTGTTAGAGAGAGAGAGCGAGCGAGCACAGGCAGAGTGGTAGGCAGAGGCAGAAGGAGAAGCAGGCTCCCTGCCAAGCAAGGAGCCTGATGTGGGACTTGATCCCAGGATGCTGGGATCATGACCTGAGCAGAAGGCAGCTGCTTAACCGACTGAGCCACCCTGGCGTCCCAGGTACATCATTTTTTTAAATAACATAAACTCTTTAATCACTTTTAAAATTTTATTTAAATTCAATTAATTAACATTTAGTGTATCATTAGTTTCTGAGATAGAGTTCAGTTATTCATCAGTTCCATATAACACCGAAGGCTTATTACAAGTGCTCTCCTTAATGCCCATCACTCAGTTACCCCATCATCCCACTTCCCTCCCCTCCAGCAACCCTCAGTTTGTTTCCTATGGTTAAGAGTCTCTTATGGTTTGTCTCCTTCTCTAATTTTGTCTTATTTTATTTTTTTAATGCTTTTGTGTCCTTTTGTTGTATCTTTGGCGTTTTTTCTCTTTAATCATCTTAATTATACTTATTTCAGAATCTCTATTAGATTGTTCTATTTTATGCCATTATTAAAATTAAAAATCTCCTGGTATGTGTGTTATCTCATTCATGGAGGATTGTTTCCTTTTATTTTACAATTGTATTGTAAACTCATTTTTATTCTTACAGGAATCCTGTGCAGCCTAGGTTGAAAACATGTCCTATCAAGGAATTTTTGTGTTATAAGAGCAATTTTTATAGCAATTTCTTTTCCAAACCAGACAATGTTTGGTACAGGCCCAACTGAGAAATATTTTTTTTTAAGCCACTCAAAATTCAGGCTAAAGTAAACATCCTTATAGTCTCCTATGTCAGTGCACTTTTCCTTTCCTTTTTCCTTTTAACCTTTTAATTGAGCACAGGCCAGTCAGGTCCCAACTTTATACTCGTGATCTCAGTTCCAAATCCTTGCTTTTCTGAACCCCACAGTTTCTGCTCCTGGTTCAGTCTGTGTTAAAACCCATGATTAGCACATCCCCGAGAACAGACATGCCTCAGCTCATGAGCTTGCCACTTAATTTTCTTTCTTTTTTTTTTTTTTTTTTTTTTGTCCCCTGTCATTTCTGGTTTCCTAATGCATTTAAGGGATGTCTGTTAAAAGAGACATTCTCATGTTCTCTGCTCCTTGTATTCTTAGGAAACAGAAGTCGACCCCTACTTCACTCACTTGGACTTAATTTTTGTGCATATTCTGAGGAAGTGCCTATTTCTGTTTCTTGTTGCTTATTTACCTATACTAGCCAGTTTTAATTCTATGTTCTTTTATATTTTCTAACTGATATTACTTTTATTTAAATTCACCAAGGAAATTTTCTCTCCATTATAAATCTTTTTAAAGCTTACATGTTACTATAATCTAAGAGAAATTTTGAGTCAGGTTGAATATATGTATAGGAAAAGCCCTTTGTTCACTGACTAGATGAATGGATTCTTTGTTTTCCCTCTGTAAATCACAGTGACTGATGCTCACGACACAGCAAACACAGATGACCAGAAGACTGTTTTCTTCTCCAAGCCACACTGATATTCCTTTTCCTATAAGTTGTTTTGTAGAGATAAGAAGAGTCAGGTTTTTGGTTGCCTTTTGTTACTTATTTTATTTTTTTTAAAGATTTTATTTATTTATTTGACAGAGTGAGATCACAAGTTAACAGAGAGGCAGGCAGATTGAGAGAGAGAGAGAGAGGGAAGCATGCTCCCTGCTGAGCAGAGAGCCTGATGCGGGACTCTATCCCAGGACTCTGAGATCATGACCTGAGCCGAAGGCAGCGTTTTAACCCACTGAGCCACCCCCAGGCACCCTTGTTACTTATTTTATTTAATGTTATTTTAAATTATTTTATTTTATTTTATTTTTTAATTATTTAATTTATTAAAATAGAACTCAAAGAAATACGAGTGAAAAATAAAGTTTTCTATCAAAACTAAACTCAGTTCTCTGATTAAGGAAAAATAATTTTATGTTTCTAAATAAAATTTTCTCTTAAAACTAAGTGTAGATAAGAAAATTATAAATGATTGGGGACACATTCTCAAAATCTTAAGACTTATGCACCAACATTAGTTTGCAAATACATTTACATTTTCACTTTAAAGAAGCTAAAGTTGGAAATTAGAGACTTCACATTAGAAAAAAATATTCTTTATACAACTACTGTGCAGCATTCTGATCAAAGAATAATTATGTATTTTAAGTTAAAATGCTATCTTTAAACAATATATCATTTTAAAAATGTTCTTTAGGCCTTTGACTCTGGTCATGATTTCTGAATCCTAGGATAGAACCCCATGTAAGGTTCCTTGCTTGGCAGGGAGTTTGTTTCTCCCTTTCTCTTTGCCCTCGCCTTCTACTCTCTCTCCCAAATAAGTAAATAAAATCTTTAAAAAGAAATACATAAATAAATATTTCTCACATTAAGTGACATTTTGATTAACGAATTACTAGTCCTAAGTACATATGATGAGTTTTAATTCATTTGATTTCATTGTTATTATAATCCACTTTTTTACTGTCTTGAGTATCAATAAAATGTTTATATTTATATTTATTTGAAAAGTGGTACAAGAAAATAGACAAGGATCAGTAAATCTTCTCAAAATAAAATATTTAAAAAATTATATAGTAGATTAATATAAAAAATAAAACAAAGAATGTTACATAACATAGTGCATTCAGGATGCCATACGAGAACTCAGACTACTAATCAGTTTGCATCTACTCCTGGGATAGTCTTTCCTTGTGATCGCCTTGGTTTATATCACATGACCCACCACTCTTGGGAAAGCTGATTAGTTCATGGCTGTGGTTGGGAAACATGACCCAAAGACATGCAATAGACCTATACAGGTGGTTGAAGCTCCAGAAAAATCCTGTTCTGGTGACTAGCACACTCAAACTGATCCTATGAGAAGAGATGAAATCAAGAGTAGAAGAGTTCAGAAAAATAGAAGGGGATAATATATATTTTAAAAAATATTTTACATATTTGTCAGAAAGAGAGAAAGAGAGAGAGAGCACAAGCAGGGGAAGTCGGGTAGAGGGAGAAGCACACTCCCTGGTGAGCAAGGAGCTTGATACGGAACTTGGTCCCAGGACTCTGGGATCATAACCTGAGCCAAAGGCAAACACAACTAATTGAACCACTCAGGCATCCCAAAGAAGGTGTTAATATTACCCAATAAGTTAATAATAGCAGCTCAAATAAATAAAAAAACATGAGACAGAGAAAAGGAGTGTAGACACTGGTTAGTTTATATGGAATCACAAAATATATGGACAAAGTAGGAGGGTGGTAAGTGTGGGGTCCTAGGTGCAGGAGATGAACATCTATAACAGTTTTTCAGAGATGCCCTTCAGCTTCTCCAGCTTCTGTGGATTCTGGTAAATATGAATGTCTGACTTTTCTCAAGGCCTCAGGAAAACATGTTCTGTTCTTCCTTACTTCTCCTTGTAACCCAAAAATGAACCCCATCTGAAACCAGAGCACACTGTGCTCCTTGCATGCTGAAAGAGCCTAATAAATGTAAGTGGAGAGGGAACTAATTTATAATTTTTCGCTTTAACAGAACATTCTTAAAGACAGGGTCTATATGTCTACCACATTTTGGCATGCTAGTAAGACATCAGAATAAAAAGAGCTACAATGAATTTGTCAGCACAAATTTGCCCATTCAGTGCTCTATCTTAGCAGAGAGGCTTTCCAATATGTTGATATAACTTATCTTATATTTTTGCATGTGGTACTATATAAATTAAAGGTTATAAAACATTGGTTAGAGAGTCAGGTATCCTTGATCTTAATCCAAATCCAACCATGAAAAGGAGCCTCAGTTTCTTTATCTGTGGGGCTCATGTGTTTTGACTTAAGGTTGTAAAAGCCAGGGAATATATGTGAAAGTACTTTGTAAATGTGATATGCCCTACAAATATAGGTGATAAAGCTTTCAAATCTTGGAACTAGAAGAGACTGTAGCATCTCAATCCAGACTTTACCTGATGCCAAATAATTTTTAATTCTTTTAATCTTTTACTTATCCTCTGACTTCCATGCCTGTATCATTTGAAAATGGAAACATTTTCAATCTCCTTACTGGTTATGGGTCTGTTCAGGCTTTCTATTTCTTCCTGGTTCAGTTGTGGTAGTTTATATGTTTCTAGGAATGCATCCATTTCTTCCAGATTGTCAAATTTATTGCCGTAGAGTTGCTCATAGTATGTTCTGATAACTGTATTTCTTTGGTGTTAGTTGTGATCTCTCCTCTTTCATTCATGATTTTATTTATTTGGGTCCTTTCTCTTTTCTTTTTGATAAGTCGGGCCAGGGGTTTATCAATTTTATTAATTCTTTCAAAGAACCAGCTCCTACTTTCGTTGATTTGTTCTATTGTTTTTTTGGTTTCTATTTCATTGATCTCTGCTCTGATCTTCTCTTCTCCTGCTAGGCTTAGGGTTTCTTTCTTGTTCTTTTTCCAGCTCCTTTAGGTGTAGGGTTAGATTGTGTACCTGAGACCTTTCTTGTTTCTTGAGAAAGGCTTGTACCGCTATATATTTTCCTCTCAGGACTGCCTTTGTTGTGTCCCACAGATTTTGAACCGTTGTATTTTCATTATCATTTGTTTCCATGATTTTTTTCAATTCTTCTTTAATTTCCTGGTTGACCCATTCATTCTTTAGAAGGATGCTGTTTAGTCTCCATGTATTTGGGTTCTTTTCAAACTTCCTTTTGTGGTTGAGTTCTAGCTTTAGAGCATTGTGGTCTGAAAATATGCAGGGAATGATCCCAATCTTTTGATACCGGTTGAGTCCTGATTTAGGACCGAGGATGTGATCTATTCTGGAGAATGTTCCATGTGCACTAGAGAAGAATGTGTATTCTGTTGCTTTGGGATGAAATGTTCTGAATATATCTGTGATGTCCATCTGGTCCAGTGTGTCGTTTAAGGCCTTTATTTCCTTGCTGATCTTTTGCTTGGATGATCTGTCCATTTCAGTGAGGGGAGTGTTAAAGTCCCCTACTATTATTGTATTGTTGTTGATGTGTTTCTTTGATTTTGTTATTAATTGGTTTATATAGTTGGCTGCTCCCACGTTTATATAGTTGGCTGCTCTTCTTGTTGGACAGACCCTTTGAGTATGATATAGTGTGCTTCCTCATCTCTTATTATAGTCTTTGGCTTAAAATCTAATTGATCTGATATAAGGATTGCCACTCCTGCTTTCTTCTGATGTCCATTAGCATGGTAAATTCTTTTCCACCCCCTCACTTTAAATCTGGAAGTGTCTTCGGGCTTCAAATGAGTTTCTTGGAGGCAACATATAGATGGGTTTTGTTTTTTTATCCATTCTGATACCCTGTGTCTTTTGATTGGGGCATTTAGCCCATTAACATTCAGGGTAACTATTGAGAGATATGAATTTAGTGCCATTGTATTGCCTGTAAAGTGACTGTTACTGGATATTGTCTCTGTTCCTTACTGATCTACCACTTGTAAGCTCTCTCTTTGCTTAGAGGACCCCTTTCAGTATTTCCTGTAGAGCTGGTTTGGTGTTTGCAAATTCTTTCAGTTTTTGTTTGTCCTGGAAGCTTTTAATCTCTCCTTCTATTTTCAATGATAGCCTAGCTGGATATAGTGTTCTTGGCTGCATGTTTTTCTCGTTTAGTGCTCTGAAAATATCATGCCAGCTCTTTCTGGCCTGCCAGGTCTCTGTGGATAAGTCAGCTGCCAATCTAATATTTTTACCATTGTATGTTACAGACTTCTTTTCCCGGGCTGCTTTCAGGATTTTCTCTTTGTCACTGAGACTTGTAAATTTTATTATTAGGTGATGGGGTGTGGGCCATTCTTATTGATTTTGAGGGGCGTTCTCTGAACCTCCTGAATTTTGATGCTCGTTCCCTTTGCCATATTGGGGAAATTCTCCCCAATAATTCTCTCCAGTATACCTTCTGCTCCCCTCTCTCTTTCTTCTTCTTCTGGAATCCCAATTATTCTAATGTTGTTTCGTCTTATGGTGTCACTTATCTCTCGAATTCTGCCCTCGTGGTCCAGTAGCTGTTTGTCCCTCTTTTGCTCAGCTTCTTTATTCTCTGTCATTTGGTCTTCTATATCACTAATTCTTTCTTCTGCCTCATTTATCCTAGCAGTGAGAGCCTCCATTTTTGATTGCACCTCATTAATAGCTTTTTTGATTTCAACTTGGTTAGATTTTAGTTTTTTTATTTCTCCAGAAAGGGCTTTTATATCCCCTGAGAGGGTTTCTCTAATATCTTCCATGCCTTTTTCGAGCCCGGCTAGAACCTTGAGAATTGTCATTCTGAACTCTAGGTCTGACATATTACCAATGTCTGTATTGATTAGGTCCCAAGCCTTCGGTACTGCCTCTTGTTCTTTTTTTTGTGTTGAATTTTTCCGTCTTGTCATTTTGTCCAGATAAGAGTATATGAAGGGGCAAGTAAAATACTAAAAGGGTGGCAACAACCCCAGGAAAATATGCTTTAACCAAATTAGAAGAGATCCAAAATCGTGAGGGGGGAGAAAGGGGATAAAAAGTGGTTCAAAAAGGAAACAATAAAAAAAAAAGAAAAAAGAGAGAAAAAAAAAGAACTTTTTAAAAAAAGAAAACACCTAAGAAAAATATAAAAAAGAAAAAAAATATATGTATTAGATAAACTAGTAAAAAATCGTTAAAAAAGAAAAAGGTAACAGTTAAAAAAAAAAATTTTACCCGAAGGCAAAAAAAAAAAAAAAAAAAAAGAAAAAGAAAAAAATTAAATTAAATTAACCGCAAGACTAAAAAAAATCACAGGGAAAAAGCCATGAGTTCCGTGCTTTGCTTTCTCCTCCTCTAGAATTCTGCTTCTCTCCTTGGTATTGAAACCGCACTCCTTGGTAGGTGAACTTGGTCTCGGCTGGATTTCTTGTTGATCTTCTGGGGGAGGGGCCTGTTGTAGTGATTCTCAAGTGTCTTTGCTCCAGGCGGAATTGCACCACTTTTACCCGGGGCCGGGGTGAGTAATCCGCTTGGGTTTGCTTTCAGGAGCTTTTGTTCCCTGAGCGCTTTCCGTAGAGTTCCGGAGGATGGGGAATACAAATGGCAGCCTCCTGGTTTAAAATCTAATTTGTCTCATATAAGGTTTGCCACCCCAGATTTTTTTTGATGTCCATTAGCATGATAAATTGTATTCCACCTCCTCACTTTCACTCTGGAAGTGTTTTGAGGTCTAAAATGAATCCTTTGCAGATAGCATATTGATGGATCTTGCTTTTTTTGTTGATATCCTGTGTCTTTGATTAGGGAATTTGGCTCATTTACATTCAGAGAAACTATGAAAGATATTAATTTAGTGCCATTGTAATGCCTGTAGGGCCACTGTTTATATATATATATATGTATTCTCTGTTCCTTTCTGGTCTATGCTAATTTGGGGATCTCTTCACTTAAAGGATACCCTTTAATATTTCTTGCAGGACTGGTTTAGTGATCAAAAACTACTTTAGTTTTTGTATCAAAAAGAAAACAAGGGCTTTGAATAAACACTAGACCAGATGGATGTCACAGATATATTCAGAACATTCCATCCTACAGGAGTGGGATGCACATTCTTCTCAAGTGTACATGGAACTCTCCAGAATAGATCACATACTGGGTCACAAGTCAGGTCTCAACCAGTACCAAAAGACTGGAATCATTTCCTACACATTTTCAGGCCACAATACTTTGAAACTTGAAATCAATCAGAAAGGAAATTTGGAAAGAACTGAAATACACAGAAGCTAATGTGTAACCTATAAAGAATGAATGGGTCAACAGGAAATTCAAGAATTAAAAAACTAATGGAAACAAAGAAATATATAAACACAACTGTTCAAAACCTTTGTGATGCATCAAAGACAGTCCTAAGAGGGAAGTATATAACAATGCAAGCCCTTGTCAAGAAACAAGAAAGGTCTCAAATACACAACCTAACCTTACACCTAAAGGAGCTGGAGAAAGAACAGCAAATAAAGCCTAACTCCAACAAGAGAAGAGATTAATAAAGATTAGAACAGAAATCAATGAAATAGAAAGCAAAAGAACAGTGAAACAGATCAATGAAACTAGGAGCTGGTCCTTTGAAAGAATTAATAAAATCGGTGAACTGCTGGCCACTTACCAAAAAGAAAAGAGAAAGGACACAAATAGATAAAATCATGAATGAAAGAAGAGTAATCATAGCTAACACTGCAGAAATACAAGCATTTATAAGAACATATTATGAGCAACAGTATGCCAACAAATTAGGCAATCTGGAAGAAATGGATGGATTCCCAGAGATATATAAACTACCAAAACTGAAAGAGGAAGAAATAGGAAACCTGAACAGACCCATAACCAGCAAAGAAACTGAAGCAGTAATCTCCCAACGAGCAAGAGTCCAAGACTTAACAGCTTTCCATAGGAATTCTAACAAACATTTAAAGAAGAATTAATACCTATTCTTCTCGAGCTGTTTCAAAAAATGAAAGTGGAAGGAAAACTTTCAAACTCTTTCTATGAGGTCAGCATTACTTTGATACCAAAACCAGAAAAAGGACCCCACCAAAAAGGGAAATTAGAGACAAATATCCATGATGAACATGGATGTCAAAATTCTCACCAAGACACTAGCCAGTAGAATTCAACAGTACATTAAAAGGATTATTCACCATGACCATTTGGGATTTATTCCTGGGCTGCAAGGTTGGTTGAACATCTGCAGATCAATCAATGTAATACACTATATTAATAAAAGAAAGGACAAGAAGCATATCATATCTTTGTCAAGGAAAAAGCGCTTGACAAAGTACCACACCCTTCTTTGATTAAAACTCTTCCAGTGTAGGGATAGAGAAAATATACCTCAATATCATAAAAGCCATATTACAAAAAGCCCATAGTGAATACCATTCTCTATGGGGAAGAAGTGAGAGCTTTTTCCTAAGGTCAGGAACAAAACAGGGATGTCAACTCTCACCACTGTTTTTCAACATACTATTAGAAGTCCTAGCCTCAACAATCAGACAACAAAAGAAATAAAATGCATCTGAATTGGCAAGGAAGAAGTCAAACTCTCACTGTTCACAGATGACATGATACTCTCTGTGAAAAACCTAAAAGACTTTACTCCAAAATTGCTAGACCTCATACAGGAATTTAGTAATGTGGCAGGATATAAAATCAATGCACAGAAATAAGTTGCATTTCTATACAGTAATGAGATAGCAGAAAGAGAAATTAAGGAATCTATCCCACTTACAGTTGTATACAAAACATAGAATCCCTAGGAATAAATGTAACCAAAAAGGCAAAGGATCTGTACTCAGAAAACTATAGAATAGTCATGAAAGAAATTGAGGAAGACACAAAGAAATGGGAAAATGTTCCCTGCTGATGGGTTGGAAGAACAAATATTGCTAAAATGTCTATGCTAACTGTGGAACAAATATTGTTAAAATGTCTATGCTAACTATGGAACAATCTATACATTCAATGTAATCTCTATCAAAGTACCATCATTTTTTTTTCCATAGAGCTGGAACAAAAAAATCCTAAAATGTGTATGGAACCAGAAAAGACCCCAAATAGACATAGGAATATTGAAAAAGAAAACTAAAGCTGGTAGCATCACAATTCCAGACTTCAAGATCTATTACAAAGTTGTAATCATTAAGACAGTATCGTACTGGCACAAAAACAGGCACTTAGATCAAGGGAACAGAAGAGAGAACCACAACTCTATGGTCAGCTAATCTTCAATAAAGCAGGAATGAACATCCAATGGAAATAAGACAGTGTCTTTAACAAATGGTGTTGGGAAAATTGGACAGCCACATGCAGAAGAACAAAAATGGATCATTTTCTTACACCATACATAAAAAATAGACTCAAAATAGATGAAAGACCTAAATGTGAGACAGGAATCCATCAAAATCTAGAAGAGAACACAGGCAGCAGCCTCTGTGATATCAGCATAGCAACTTCTGGCTAGACATGTCTTCAAAGGCAAGGGGAAAAAAAGCAAAAATGAACTATTGGGACTTCATCAAGATAAAAAGCTTTTGCACAGCAAAGGAAATAGTTGAGAAAACCAAAAGACAACTGACAGAATGAGAGAAGATATTTGCAAATGACATAGCAGATAAAAGGCTACTACCCAAAGTCCATAAAGAACTCATCAAACTAAACATCCAAAGAACAAATAATCCAATCAAGAAGTGAGCAGACATTTCTCCAAAGAAGACATACAGATGGCCAACAGACACATGAAAAAATATTCAACATCACTCGGCATGAGGGAAATACAAATGAAAACCACGAAGAGAAATCATCTCACACCAGTCAGAAAGGCTAAAATTAGCAAGTTGGAAAAGGACAGATGTTGATGGAGATATTGAGAAAGGGGAACCCTCTGAACTGTTGGTGGGAAAGCAAGCTGATGTAGCTGCTCTGGAAAACAGTATGAAGGTTCCTCAAAAGTTGAAAATAGAGCTACCCTAAGACCCAGGCATTGTATTATTAGGTATCTACCACCAAAGATACATGTGTAGTGGTCTCAAGGGGCACCTGCACCCCAATATTTATAGCAGCAATGTCCACAATAGCCAAGCTATGTAAAGAGCCCTGATGTCCATCAGCAGATGGACAGATAAGGAAAAGTGGTATGTATGTATGTATGTATATATATATATATATACACACACACACACACACACACACACACACACACTGGAATAGTACTCAGCCATCAAAATTTGAAATCTTGCCATTTGCAATGATGTGAATGGAAGTAGATAGAGGGTATTAGGGTAAGTGAAATAGGTCAATAAGAGAAAGACAATTATCATATGATGTCACTTATATGTGGAATTTAAGAAATAAAACAGAGGATCATAGGAGAAGAGAGGGG
This sequence comes from Mustela nivalis, assembly GCF_964662115.1. Lineage (NCBI taxonomy): Eukaryota > Metazoa > Chordata > Mammalia > Carnivora > Mustelidae > Mustela > Mustela nivalis. The sequence continues at coordinate 46,377,828 of NC_139020.1, forward strand.
AATAATAAAACAAGACAAAATCAGAGAGGGAATCAAAGCATGAGAGGCTCTTAATCATAGGAAGCAAAGTGATGGTTGTTGGAGTGATAGAGCATGGGGAGATGGCATAACTGGGTGACAGACATTAAGGAGGGCACATGATATAAAGAGAACTGGTTATTATGTAAGACAGATGAAGCACTGAATGCTACCTCTGAAACTAATGATACTGTATGTTAATTAATTGAATTTAAATTTAAAAAAGATATGTGTCCTCTGAGCTCTCCCAGAAGTGACCAGAGTTAAGGAAGAAAATGCCTTGCAAGAGCAGAATATATTTCTAATATAAATGTAGAATAACATTTGTTTTTATAAGCTGCCTGAAGAGAGATGAATACCTTAAATTGAAGGAATTTGCACTAACAATGACAAGCCCAGTCAGATATATATCAAGCCCTTCCTCACAACTTCTCCTACAAGGCTCTTGGGTAGGCCAAGAAGCAGGCTAGCACTCTACACAAAGGATGTAGGGGTATGTGTGTGTGCGCACACACACGTCACTGTCTTGGGAAGAACAACTTGAAATTGGCTTTCTACCTCATTTTTACTAAAACTCCTAAATGGGATTGTTTTCCAAAGGGATTAAATCTTCTATCTCTAGAGCAGATAGATGACCAATAGGTGTCAGAGAATGATTTTTCTAATCATTGACAGGCCCTTTATTGATGTAGCCAGCAATAACCACGCTGGAAAAACATTGTTTATTCATGATCCAAATGCATGCTGCTATCTTGTTAGGCCCAGATGTTCATATTCCTAGATGTAACCTTGACACCAGAGCCCATATCAATGTTATCTTGGGAGACTGAATTCCTCAAACTCAGTCATTATTTCTAATCCATTGGGAAAATATATATCCCTTACCTCCCCTGTCTCCGACACTTCCAACGTACAAAGAGAACGGTTCAGAAACATTCAAAGAGAATGGAATTGAATTTGGAGCAGTGGGATTTTAGGCCTTCCTTAGCAAGACCCAAGACACCTACAAATTGCTGTCATATGAAGATCTCTCCATAGCTGAGCTACAGTGGCTTAGCAGAATAATAATTTCAGAAGAACTCAATTGGAAAAGATACAAAGAACAATCCAGGAAATAACAGTAAGAATGATTTATGAGATGACAATTGAATCAGATAAATAAGAGTGATAGGATAAAAGTGGTGCCAGAGAAAATAAGTCCTAGGGTTGATTTACTAATTGATTATTAATAATTGTCAGAGTTCTTAAACAAATTGTTACAAAGAATCCTTCTGTCCAGCCTCAGTGATTTTAGGCAAAGTAGGGGCCATTCAAATAGAGCTGTACTGATGCTCTGCTTCAAGAATATGAAAAGCTGCTTTAAATAAAATTGTGGGACATTGTTTATACTGAAAACCAAGTACCAATAAGTGGACTTAACACCAGTGATTAGGAAGTTGGTTAGATTTACAGAAGATGGCCTTGATTCTAATGGTGACTGATTATACACTTAGAGGCCAAAAGAGTTTGGAAAGACATCTATTCCTGAAATATGTTCAAGCAGCACCATAATACAAACAAAAAATGTTTTATGTTCCTTTTATAGTTAGTTCCATCATTTAACCTTTCTTACTGAAAGAGTGTTGACTGAACCATTTGAATAGTTCATGAAATAGTGAGTAGTTACTCACTACTATACATCTGGTAGGCAAAATAATGACATGTATACAGCAAAAATTGTAATTATAGAGTGGAAACCAAGACTGTACACTTTCTAGTAGGCTGCTTTTGTGCTAGCATAAATTAAACTTTCTTTCAAACTGTAGTAGTTTTTTTAAAAAGATTTTATTTATTTATTTGACACAGAGAGAGAGATCACAAGTAGGCAGAGAGGCAGGAAGAGAGAGAGGAGGAAGCAGGCTCCCCACCAAGCAGAGCCTGATGTGGGGCTTGATCCCAGGACCCTGAGATCATGACCTGAGCCGAAGGCAGAGGCTTAACCCACTGAGCCACCCAGGAGCCCCCAAACTGTAGTAGTTTTAATTAGATTACCTAACATACTGAACATTAAATTTGAGTAGTTTTTTAGCCAATAAGATGTTAATTCCCAGGAGTATTTTTTTCCAAGCAGAAAATTTATTTCCATAAATTAACACACATAACAGTGGGGATTTTGTTTTATTTTTGTTTTATTTTAAAAGATTTTATTTATTTATTTATTTATTTATTTATTTGAGAGAGTGAGAGAGAGAGAGCCCAAGGAGGGGGTTGGAAGGCAGAAGGGGTGAGAGAAGCAGGCTCCCCACAGACAGGGATCCTGACATGGAGCTAGATCCCAAGGCCCTGGGCAAAGTGCCAAAGGGAGACACTTAAAGAACTGAGCCATCCAGGTGTCCCAGTAGAAATTCTGGAGTCACAAACTAACAAACAGAAAAGGACCTAGAGGGGCATCATGTATGCCAATGTTACTGGAAATGTACAAATTTCATTAAACTACTGACCATAATAATACATAAACACTTCAGACAACTATTTACTGGCCCAGACCAGCCCCAGGAGAGATACTGAGGACTGTCACTAAGAATTCAAATCCAATTCAGCCCCAGAGAGGGGGTCATGAAGATACACAATAAGCAAGCTTCAAATCTGAGCATATTCTGTTAGATGTTGGGCTATATGTGAACCTTCTTTTTATAATCAAATTAGACTTTGGTGCTCAATTTGCGGCTAGATGATAATATCAAACTTTGATTTTTGTAAAATTAATTCTTCCTCTGCATGCAGTCTTTTACATAAGAAGTTCTGTTGTGGTCAGGAGTCCCTCCCTTGCATGAATGCAGGAAAGGCTACTCCATACCTCTGGACAATTATTTATACTTTGGATATAGCCACACACAATGTAGAGTTGAAGAAATCCTTTCCACGATACCAGCAGAAAAGCTTACAGAAACAAAACAAGGGAATTAAAGAGAGCACCAATTGCATAGTTCCCCCTTAGGAAATGGGAGAAAAACATCACTGACTAAAAAAGGTTTTTTGCAGATCTTACATGGTATGCAAGAGTATTTGATCAGTATTAAGAATCAAACTATTTAAAAAATTAAAAACATTATTTCATTGTAAAATTATATTTAGGATCATGCTCATAATTAGATAGGCTACATATTAGATAGGCTACATAAATAATACATCAAATGCTAGCTGCTCATTGTTTTCCTAGATTTGATCAATAAAATGTTAAGGAGTTCTCAACTACTTGCTTCAAATTATGTGCCCAATCAAAATCACAAGAAAATTGACCTGAAAGAGTTTTGGTTTTTCCTTCCCATAAAAGCAATGCATGTTTATTGTCTGAATTAAAAAATATATATATATAAATGGGCAAGGATATAGAAAAAGAAAAGAAAAAACTATTCAAAATGTGACTACTCAGAGATGGGCATAGTTAACATTTTGTTTGCTTCCTTTTCAAAAAGTGTGTGTGCATGTGTATGTATGTGTGTATGTATTTACATTTTGCTGTATAATATATTTTCCCCATAATTTATTATGAACATTTTTTCTGCTACTAAACAAATACCAATTTCAAAATAGACATGTTTGAAAATCAGTAATTGTAGGAAGAATACTTTCACAGCAAGCCTGTTTTTTTTTTTTTAAATATTTTATTTATTTATTTATTTGAGAGAGAGCGAGCAAGGGAGAGTACAAGCAGCGGGAGTGGAAGAAGGAGAGGCAGAAGCTCCCCCAGCAGGGAACCAATGCAGACGCTATGCTGGATCCCAGGATCCTGATATCATGACCTGAGCCAAAGGCAGATACTTAATTGACTGAGCCAACCAGGTGCCCAACAAGCATGGTTTTGATTCATAATGAACAATACATGTTAAAAGGCAAGTAACTAAAACCTTCCCAGGGAAGTTTCCTTCAGATTGTTTTAGTTACATAATCATTTAAGTGATTTTATTCAATGTTGTTGAATTACTTGTAAGAGACATACTCATAGGTTATAGGCAGCTTGATTTAGCAGACATTATACTCACTTGGGAATCAAAGGCCTGGGATCTAATCAGGCCTCCACTGTACTGATTCAGTGAGTAACACTAGGCAAAAGAATTAACTTAGATGTCTATTTATAATATAAGCCTGTCTAATATTGCCAGACTAAGATTCTCTATGTCATGGACAATATAAGCATGGTTTGGTATGGATAAGTTTGTATAATTTATTTAAGGGTTCTAGTTAGATTACTGTCACTTGTGGAAGGAGACCTGAGATGGCATAGAAATTCAAAATGTTAAACCTATTTACAAAGCTATTCAATAAATCTGTTCCTTGAACCTCAGAAAAAGATTTCTAAAACAAATCAGTCACTTAATAAATCTACTTTTTTCTATAATTCAAAATTATAGAGGATTGAACAAAATGTGCATTTAAATGAAACTCTTTACAAAAAAAGTAATTGAAGATTAATTTTTAAGGAAAGATTTTGTAAAAATAATTAAAAAGTCAATAGTGATAGTTTATGCCAATTTCTTTATGTGCTGATAATCTTTTTTTCTTTGATTGGCTGTCCAGAAATTAGAATCTCATCTGCCTTAATGACAAACCTAGTTTATAGAAGTCTTCCATTGCTTTATTAAAATTTTATCACAGAAAATTAGAATGTACTAGCTGCACTCAGAAAAGATACATAAAATGCATCTAAAATGGTAAGGAAGAAGTAATATTAACTATTTGCAGATGACATGTTACTATATATAGAAAACCCAAGGACTCCATCGAGAATCTACTAGAGGGCGCCTGGGTGGTTCAGTGGGTAAAAGCCTCTGCCTTTGGCTCAGGTCACGATCCCAGGGTCCTGGTTTCAAGCCCTGAATCGGGCTCTCTGCTCAGCAGGGACCCTGCTTCCCTTCCTCTCTCTCTGCCTGCCTCTCTGCCTACTTGTGATCTCTGTCTGTCAAATAAATAAATAAAATTAAATTAAAAAAAATCTACTGGAACTGATACATGAATTCAGTAAAGTCACAAGATATAAAATTAATATTCATGAATCTGTTACATTATTATACATTAGTAATCAAGTAGCAGAGAAAAATTGGGAAAACAATCCTATTTTTAATTGCACCAAAAATAATAAAGTACATAGGAATAAAGTTAACCAAAGTTAACCAATTGGAGATGACAAAAATAAATGAAAAGATAACTCATGCTAATGGACTGGGAGAATGGATATTGTTAAAATGTCCATACTACCCAAAGAAATCTATAGATTTAATGCAATCCCTATCAGTACACCAAAAAAATTTTTCACAGACTAGAAGAAATACTAAAATTTGTATGCAACTCCAAAAGAGCCCTAATAGCCAAAGCAATCTTGAAAAAGAACAAAGCTGGAGGTGCCACAATCTTTTATTTCAAGATATACTACAAAGCTATAGTAACCAAACAGTATGGTACTGGCCCAAAAATGAACCCATAAATCAATGGAAAACAAGAGACTTCAGAAATAAACCCATGTTTATATGGTCAATTAATTTACAACAAAGGAGGCAGGAACATACAATGGGAGAAAAGATGGTCTCTTCAATAAATGATGCTGGGAAAACTGGACAGCTACAGGCAAAAGAAGGAAACTGAATAGTTTTCTTACACCATAAGCAAAAATAAACTAAAAATGGATTAAAGATCTAAATGTGAGACCTGAAATCATAAAACTCCTAGAAGAAAATATAGGCAGTAATTTCTTTGACATCAGCCATAGAAAAATTTTTCTAGATATGTCTCCTCAGGTAGAGGAAACAAAAGCAAAAATAAGCCATTGGGACTACATCAAAATAAAAACCTTTTTCACAGTGAAGAAAATTATCAACAAAATGAAATGGAAACCTACTGAATGGGCGGAGATATTTGGAAATGATATATCGGATGAGAGGTTATATAAAGAATTTCTACAACTCAACACTGACAAACCCCAAATAATTCTACTAAAAAGTGGGCAGAGGATCTGAATAGACATTATCCCAAAAAAACATACAGATGGCCAACAGACACATGAAATGATGCTTAGCATCACTAATCATCAAGGAAATGCAAATCTAAACCACAATGATATATCACCCTACACCTATCAGAATGACTGTTACTGAAAAGACAAAAAATAACGTGTTGCTGAGGATGTAGAGGAAGAACCCTTGGGCACCATTGGTGGGAATGCAAACTGGAGGAGCCACTATGGAAAACAATGTGGAGGATCCTCAAAAAATTAAAAAGAGAATTACCATATGAACCAGTAATTCCATTACTGGTTATCTACCCAAAGAAAATGAAAGCAGTAATTTGAAACTATATATGCACTCTTAGGTTTACTGCAACATCATTTACAATAGCCAAGGTATGGAAACAGTCCAAGTATCCATCAGTAGATGAATGAATAAAGAAGTATAGATGTATGCTATGGAATATTACTCAAACAAAAAAGAATAAGTTCCTGTCATTTGGAACAATATGGATGGACCTAGGGTATAATGCTAAGTGAAGTAAGTCAGAGAAAGACAAATACCAATAATCCCATCCATACATAGAATTTTGGAAACAAATGAACAAACGAACAAATAAAGAACCTAGACAAATACAGACAACAAATTGGTGGTTACCAGAGAGGATGTGGGTAGGGAGATGGATGTAATAGATAAAGGGGATTAAGAGTATGCTATCTTGATGAGTACAAATGTACAGAATTGTTCTAGCATTTTACATTCACCTGAAACTAATAATATTGTATGTGAATCATACTCCAATAAAAAGAAAGAAAGACAAGAAAGGAAGGAAAGGAAAGTAAACAAAAAAGGAAGAATGAAAGAAATTCGGGGTGAAAAAAAAAAAAAGATGGCTTTTTTAGGCAGGGTAAATGAGAAATTACCAAGAGAAGAATTTGCTAAGGTAGTCCTGTCTTTCAAAGTTTTGACAATATAAAATTGAGAAAACTCTCAAAATACACAGTGTGTTTCTTCCAGCAGCAGCATATACAGCCCCCTAAATATGGAGAAGTTCTCATTTCTTTTTCAGGAGGAGATTTATTCAATAACTTAAACTCATTGCTTACAAGAAATTATTCCAAACAAAATTATGTCCCCTGTAATTTAGTTTAAAGTCACTTTATCTTGTCCTATACACGTCAGATTTTAAAAACAGTGCCAGCCATCCTCCCTGAGTAAAGTGTATTTAAAGATTGGCATGGGGTGCTTGGGTGGCTCAGTTGGTTAAGCATCTACTTTTGGCTTAGGTCATGATCTGGGGTCCTGGGACTGAGCCCTGTATCAGGCACCCTGCTCAGCGGGGTATCTACTTCTCACTCTAACTTTGCCCCTCTCCACTGTTCACACTCACACTCTTTCTGTCTCTTGAATTAAAAAGAAAAAAAAATCTTAAAAAAAAAAAAAAAGACTGGCATGGAATGACTATTGGAACCTTTCCCATCAAGTTGTATGGTTCTAGCTCTATTTACCTCTCAATACCCGTTTTCATTTCCAGGCCTTTAATTATCTTCTGGATCATCTCTAAAGCACTTCCATTGTCCTTTGTGGATCAGTTTTGCTTCAGTAAGTCCCCAATGGCTAAAAAGCATGTCAGGATTTATGTTTAGTTGTCAAAGCATTTTATGTCTCTTAATCTGTATTTCTTTGAAAACTCCAGGCACAAGGGCAAAGCAAAGAGGAAGCTTTCAGAGATACAGCTTTGTTTTTGTTTGTTTGTTTTGTTTTGTTTGGGTATTATAAGATTACAATAGCTTTGCTAGTGAGCCAGAGATTCTTTATCTAATAGCATATTTCAAATTTAACTAAAAACAGGGATAAAACTTTGGTTACACTAAACTAAATTCTAGATAGCCAGGTTTTTCACTTAGCTGAGAGTTTCTTCCTTTAAGAACCTTAACTTTGTTAATTACTATTTGGGTGAAAAACTTCCAAAAATATATGACAATTTCCTTCTTTTTAAAGATTCTACCCAAAATATATTTTGGCATTTTTATTCGATAATGTAATTCTACTCAATATATATTTATTGAGCACCTATGAAAACAATATGCTAGGAGATATGATTGAGACAAAGTGTGACCTTAAGATGTAGTTATGCATTGCAATCTAGTAGGAGAGGTAAATAAGCATGGAAATTATTCTAATACACATTAATAAGTGATAAATAAAGTTAAGTAATTGGATGTATATGTCAAGGGAATTTCAGAGGGAAAAGAATTTCACAGAAGTCTCTTTAAGCTAAGATTCAAGGTGATAGAAATACTTCCCTTCAAAGCAACAAATATACCTAAAATCTGAAACAGGAAGTAAGGGAACAGTTAGAAATTCAGTTTGTTTGATATATAGTGTTTTAAAATAGTGGTAAATTGGTATAGATGATCTTTGGCCAGAATAAGTGGTGATGTGAAATATAGCTACAGAGTTTATAATTTTTTTGCAGATAGAAGGAAATCATTGTAAATGGGATGAACAGAACTGAATTTCAGTAACACTGAATTGGTATCCATGAATAAAATTGATTCAAAAGTAGAAAAACACTCAAGAAATCTTAAGGAATACTTTAAAAGAAATTAGTGAGAAATTAATTTTAATAAAATTAATTGAGAAATGGGAAAGGACAGACAGTTTTAGGAGATTATATAGTAAAATTGACAGATAGGAGAGGGAGAGAAGAGTCAGAGGTGATTCCAGGGGTTATTAAAGTACAGGTGGTAGAAAGATGATGGTGCATTTATAGAAACAGAAACCCCAAGGATGAGAAAACATTCATCAAAATGGTAAGAGTCAAACCTAGATAGTAAAATGAGAGATGTGGTGAGATAATTAATGCAGTAAATACAGATTATTCATAAAATCAATAACCATAAGAGAGATATAGGGTGTCAACTTGAGAGGATATAATTGGAAAAAAAAATTAAACTGTGAGAGATTTAGTTGTAGGAAACATAATCCTTGTCTACAATAAAAAAAAATTATGAGACATGTGGAAAAGCAATAAAATGGAGTCCACAATCAAGAAAGTAAAAGCAACAACAGAGATGAACCACAGATGGCAGAAATTGTCGAAGTAGTATTCAAGGACTTTAAAATAGCTGATATAAATATGTCCAAGGTTTTGCCAAAAAAAAAAAAATGAACACATGGTAAATCTCAAAGACATGGAAATTATAAAAAAGTACCAAGATATTTTAGAATTATAAAAACATAATATAATAAATGAAAATACATTAAATGTGATTAGTATCAGAATTAATATGACATAAGAATGGATCACTGAAATTGAAGACAGGTGAGTAGACATTATCACCAAAATAAAACCAGAGGAAAGAAAATAACTGACAGGGGTGCCTGGGTGGCTCAGTTGGTTGGACGACTGCCTTCGGCTCAGGTCATGATCCTGGAGTCCCAGGATCGAGTCCCACATCAGGCTCCCAGCTCCATGGGAAGTCTGCTTCTCCCTCTGACCTTCTCCTCACTCATGTTCTCTCTCACTGTCTCTCTTTCAAATAAATAAATAAAATCTTAAAAAAAAAAAAGAAAAGAAAAGAACTGACAAAAAGTAAATATTGGTGACCTATGGGACAGTATCAAATAGTCTAAAATATGTGTATTCAAAATTCAATAAGTACAAAAATAAGAGAAAGGACCCCAAGAGAATTTGAATAAAAAAAGCCAATTATTTTTAATATATAATAAATATAAGCTCAAATTCAAGAAACTCAAAAAAATCTCAAAAAGGATAGATTAATAGACAATCTAACCAAGGCACATCATAAACTGTATAAACCAAAAATGTAGAGAAAATCTTAAAAGCAATCAAAGAAAAAAATGATGTATGATAACAGTACAACCACAATAACTATGAAGACTCACTTTTCGATAGAAACAATGTGATATAGGACATAATGAAATGATATTTTTAAAGTGCTAAGAAAAAAAATCCAGAATCCTATATACAACCAAAAAAATTCTTCAAAACTCAAAGGGAAATAAAGGCATTTTCAGATAAACAAAACAGAATATTTGCTGTCATGTCAGTACAACTGTACCATGAGGAATATTAAAAGAAGGTTTCAGTCTGAAGAGAAATGATGCCAGTTGGAAACCTGAAGTTTGAAAGGATTGAAAATGGTCAAGAAAGGTGTATGTGTGCGTGTATCTTAAATTTTGCTAACTTTTTTGAAAAACATTTGACTGAAGTAGAATCAACAGCAAATATTGTGATATCCATAATATATTTAGAAAGACATGAGCTAAGCAAAGTAAATAGAATATCAATAGAAGGAAAAATAATAGAGAGTATAAATTATTTATATGACAACAAAGAGAAAATCCTTAAAGCTAGGTAGTTTCTTTCTTTCTTCTTTTTTTTTTTTTTAAAGATTTTATTTATTTACTTGAGAGAGAGACAGTGAGAGAGAGCATGAATGAGGAGAAGGTCAGAGAGAGAAGCAGACTCCCCATGGAGCTGGGAGTCCGATGCGGGACTCGATCCCGGGACTCCAGGATCATGACCTGAGCCGAAGGCAGTCGTCCAACCAACTGAGCCACCCAGGCGTCCCATCTTTTTTTTTTTTTTTTAAGATTTTATGTATTTATTTGACAGAGAGAAATCACAAGTAGGCAGAGAGGCAGGCAGAAAGAGGGGGGAAGCAGGCTTCCTGCCAAGCAGAGACAAGAGACCAGGACCCTGAGATCATGACCTGAGCCGAAGGCAGAGGCTTAACCCACTGAGCCACCCAGGCGCCCAAAGCTTGGTAGGTTCTTGAAATGATTATTAAAATTGATGTACCCTAAAAACACTGATAAGGAAAAAACACACAGTACAAATATCAATAATAAAACAGGAAACGTGATCATAAACTCTACAAATAATCAGAAAGATTGTAAGGAACTATTGTGAAAAAAAATTGAGCCCACCAACCTGATGATACAGAGAATATATATACAAATTCTTTGATAACATACCTTACTAAACTGATGATCTGGTAAAGAAATTGATTTTAAAAATAAAAATACCCCACACCCCACCAACCTTACTATTAGTGTTACTCAAACTCTTGCAGAAATTAAGAGAACATTTCCCAGCTTATTTTATGACATTAATATAACCCTGATATCAAATCATGACAAAGCCACCATACAAACAAACCAAAACCCCAAACAATGATAAATTAAAACCGCTCCTGAACATAGACACAAAATTCCTTATCCAAATATTAGCAAATTTAATTCAGCAATCTATAAATAAGAAAATATAAAATGATTAAGGATTGTTCTGGGAATGCATGTTTGGTTTATTATTCATCACATTAACAGAATAAAGAAAAATCATGTGGTCATCACAATAAGTAGGAAAAATTCATTAGACCTCATTCAACATCCATTTATGACAAACAAAAACTCAAGGCAAATTAGAAAAAAATTCTCCAATTTGATAAAAGCATCTAAAAAGATCTAGACCTAATTTAACTTTATGTTAAAATACTGAATGTAGTCTGTTCTTACCATTTCTATTCAAATTTTACTGAAGGTCCTAGCCAATGTAGGCAAGGAAATGTGACAGACTGTATAAAGATTGAGGGAAAAAGAAGTAAAACTTTAGTTTTAGAAAGCATGATTATCTATATAGAAAGCTAAAGGATTCTATAAAAAATTCTGCTAGATCTAATAAGTAAATTCAGCAGGGTCTAAGGTGAATATAAAAAAAATTATATTTCTACATGTCAGCAACAACAAAATAGAAAGTGAAATTTTTAAAATGATGCCATTTATAATGACATCAAAAATACACAATACTTGAAAATAAATTTTTATTTATTTTTTAAAAGATTTTATTTATTTCTTAGAGAGAGATCACAAGTAGGCAGAGAAGCGGGCAGAGAGAGAGAGAGGAGAAGCAGGCTCCCTGCTGAGTAGAGAGCCTGATATGGGGATCAATCCCAGGACCCTGAGACCATGGCCTGAGCCGAAGATAGATGCTTAACCCACTGAGCCACCCAGGTGTCCCAAGAATAAATTTTTAAAAAGAAATCAAAGATCTTGCATTTGAAAACCATAAATGCATTGCTGAGAGAAATTTTTAAATATTGATATAGAGAGATATATTATGTTTATTAAGTGGAAGATTCAATACTTACAGATGTTAATTTTCTTTAAATTTGTCTATGAATTCATTGATTGAAATTGATCTATAGATCAATGGCAGTCTAAATTTCATCACATTTTGTTATTTTTGGTAAAAATCTACAATCTGACAGTAAAATCTACATGGAAATATGAAGGACTCAAAATGGCTTAAGTATCTTTAAAAGAAAAAGCAAAGCTGGAAGACACACACTCTTGCCTTTAAGACTTCCATACAGCTACAGTAAGTAATAATGCAATGTAGAATGTAAATAAAGATAAATAGATTAATGAAATGTAATAGAGAGTCCAGAAATAGATCCACTCATTTTGGTCAAAAAAATTGTTAAAATATGCTAACTGAATTCAATGTGAAAAGGAAAATGTTTTCAACCAAAAGTCTGGATCAATTATATACTAAATAGAAAAAAAGTGGACCATGACCCCACTTCTTACAATAAAAGTAAGTCAAGATGTTTTGCAGACCCTAATGTCACTGCTAAAGCTACAGAGTTTCTAGAAGGAAAAAAAAAAAAAAAAAGCTTATTTTTGTGACCTTGGGATAGGCACTGAGCTGAATGGTGGTCCCCAATAGTTATGGCAATATCCTAATTACTTGAATCTGTGTATATGACCTAGTATGGAAAATTGTATGACTAAGAATCTTAATAGGGGAAGCTTAGCCTGGATTATACAGGTGGGCAGGAAATGCAATTACCTCTATCTTTATAAGAGAGAAATAGAATTTTGAGACAGGAAAGTAGGTGGCAATATGACTCAAAAGTAGAGAGATTGGAGCAATAGGACAAATGAACTTCTGGAAGCTGTAAGGGACAAGAAAGAGTGTTCCCTAGAGTCTCTGGATATATTGTAGCTCTGCTAATATCTTGATTCCCAACTTCTGGCATGTAGAACTGTGAGACAACACATTTCTGTTGTTTTAAGCTATCACATTTATAGAAATTTGTTACAGTAGCCACAGGAAACTGATATAGGGTAAAGATTTTTTTGGTAAGATTTATTTATTTATTGGGGGGGGAGTAGGGGCAGAGGGAGGGGGAGAGAGAGGAAATCTCAAGCAGAGTCTTTGCCGAGTGTGGAGCCAGCTGCGGAGCTCCATCTTAGGACTCTGAGATCATGACCTGAGCCGAAATCAAGAGTGGGATGCTTAACCCACTGAGCCACCCAGGCGCCCCCTAGGGTAAAGATTTCTTTCTTTCTTTCTTTCTTTCTTTTTTTTTTTTTTGGTAAAGATTTCTTAAGCGGATTGCAAAAAGCAACAACGATGAGAGAAACAACTGAAAAAAACTAAACATCAAGATTACAAATACTTGCTCTTCAAAAAATACCTCATAAGAAATGAAACCAAGAATGAGAGAAAATATTCTTAACACATGTGTCAAAAAAAAAAAAAAAAGACTTGACTCTGGAATATGTAAGGAATTCCTACAAACCAAAAATAGAAAGACAGCCTAATTAAAATATGGGCAAATGACTTGGACAGATATGTCACAAAATATGTTTTATAAGTGGCCAGTAAGCACATGAAAAGATTTTTCATACTCACGAAGTAAAAATTAAAAACATAATAACATAATTACACTACAATACCTACTAGAATGGTAAAATTAAAAAAAAAAAAAAAGAAACCAAAAAACTAGTTGTGGCACCTGGGTGGCTCAGTCTGTTGTGTCTGCTTTTGGCTCAGGTCATGATCGCAGGATTCTGGGATCAATTTCCACATCGGGCTCCTTGCTCAGCAGGTAGCCTGCTTCTCCCTCACCTTCTGCCTGCCACTCTCCCTGCTTGTGCTGTCAGATTAATAATAAAAATAAAATCTTAAAAAAAAAAAACTAGTAACGCCATATATTTGAGATGAAGAACAACTCTCAAATCTTACTGGTGATATAACCTTCTTAGAAAACTTCCAACAGTTTTCAAAGTAAAATTAAGCATACACACATTTTAGATATAACAATCCTACTGCATATTTATCCAGAAAAACTGAAAACATATATCAACAAAAATGGTTTCTTAATTATAGCAAAAACTTGGAAACAATCCAATATTCATCAATAGAACAGATATAAAATGTTAGTATATTCATTTCCCTGCAACAAAACATGGATAAATGTTTAGGACATTATGTGTGGTGAAAGCAGCCAGACACAAACAAATACATAGTATAATTTCATTTGTATGAAGAATAGGCATTAAAGAATAGGCAAAGCTATTGAAAAATGAGCAAAACTAATCTGTGAGGATTGAAATAGATTAGCGATCGTCTCTGGAAGGCAGTGGGAGGACTGAAATGGAAAGCAGTGATGGAAGTTTCTGTGATGGTACTGGCAATGTTTTTTACTTTGGGGAGTTTGTTACACATCTGCTAAAACTCATCTAATTTGTACATTTAGAATGTACAAATTTAATATGTAATAATACATCAGTTAAAAATAAATCTACTAATTGTTTTTACATGCACAGTCTCTTTGTTAAAAAAAATTACTAAAAAAGAAAAAAATGATTTCAGCAAGAGTTAACCCAGAGCTACAAGAAATTGGTTGAGTTGCAAGAGCGAGTTACAAGAAGAGATGGCAAGCAAGCTTAAAAACATTATTAACCTAAAAATGCATGTAGGAATGTGGAATAAGAGATTCAGACAGAGTTTTTGGAGGCCCTCAAACAGAAAGTTACTGTTTTTGCATTATTTAGGAGGAGAATAACAATTTTAACTAATTTCTTACTTTTTCAAAAAAACATGAAGCTAATTATGTTTTAAAATTTTAAGGTTAATGTGATAAAAATAAAGTTGTAACTTCTAAATCAGCAGAAAAAAAAAAAACAAAGAGAAAACCTTATCAAGTCAACAACAAATCAGAAAGAGAGATTTAAAAAAATGGCTCCTAATAAACAATAAAATGGCCAAAATAAATTCAAACATCACTAATCACAACAAATTTTATTGATTCAGTGAACCTAATGATATACAGAGACTGTAAGACTGGTTGAAACTATAATATTCACTAAGTTATTTATAAGAAATACATGTAAGTGAAAAAGAACATGAAGATTTAAAAGTAGCAGATTTAAAAATGGTAAATTGGGAAAACAGAAAAAAAGCTGATGTCAAAGATGACTTCATGTCAAAAATTTTTTATTGTGTTTAAAAAACACATTTTGACTAATTTAGGCTCCTGCCAGAAATTTGAGACCAAAACAACATAAAAAATATGTGACTTATCACAACAATCAACTGAAGAAAACATGTAATTTTAATAAAAGCAATACAATTAGAAAAAATGAATACTCCATAATTTAAAAAGTGACTTATAAAGTAGGAATTAAAGAAAACTTTCTTAAATTCATAAAGGATATCTACCAAACACCTTTATCAAACATCACATTTAATGATACAAATCTTTATGAAAAATACCTTCAACCCCCACTAAGCCCTCACTAAATTCACTACTATTCAACATAGTACTAGATATTATAACCAATGAAGAAGACAAAGAAAGTAAAAAGCTTAAGAATTATAAAAAATAAAAGTGAAATAATTATATTCAGATGATAATTTCAGAAAATCTAAAAATTAAGGAAAAACTTACAGGACTGCTCATACAAGGTCAAAGTACAAAAATCAATAGTGATAGTTCCAACCATCTTAGATTCAAGATTTATTACAACGACTATTTGTTAGACTTAGTATTTATTTTTTGATATCTCATACCACAATAGTGTTCATATGTATTAGTTTAAAATTATCTAGAAAATGTAGCAATAACATAATCTTATATTTATTGGCCATAAAATCTAAAAAAAAAAAACCCTACTAAATCTAAAAACCACTATGAACAAATCTAACAAAAGATTTATAAAATATTATGTAGGACAGACGCCTGGGTGGCTCAGTTGGTTAAGCAGCTGCCTTCGGCTCAGGTCATGATCTCAGGGTTCTGGAATCGAGTCCCACATCGGGCTCCTTGCTCAGCGGGGAGCCTGTTTCTCCCTCTGCCTCTGCCTGCCTCTCTGTCTGCCTGTGCTCACTCGCTCTCTCTCCCTCTGTCTCTGACAAATAAATAAATAAAATTAAAAAATATATATAAAAAGGAAAGCTGAATACATAGAGGGAGAATTATTTATAAACTGAAAAATTTAATAAAGATGTCAATTTTATCCAAGCAAATGCATAAATTAAAATAGTTTACAACAAAATTCCAACAACAATGGACTAATAAAATGTTTTTAGAAAATTTCTGTGAATGGAAGATAGCAAACTATCAAAGCAGAACTTAGAATAGTCACAAAATTAATGACAATGTTTGCTTCTGAGCAGAGAGAAAGGGAAGGGGACTGGCAGAGGGAACGAAAGAAATTTAAATTTTATTAGTCAAGTTTTATTCTTCATAATAACTATATGAAGGACAAAGTATGAACACTGAAAATTCTGGCTTGAGAATTTGTGAGTGTTTATTTTAGTGATATCTTTAATTTTCTCTATTTTTTAAACTTTTCAAATAAAAAAGAAACAATACTGGCCTTTTATTTCACAAGGTCTCTGAATGTTAGTAGACAATAGCTAGAAGAACTTCCATTTTAATTCATTTCATTTATAATACATAAGGCTTCCACACACCTGAGTTACAAATAGGTATAATTCTATACTGTTATAAAACTAAGAGGAAAATATTACTTGCCAAAAATGGAAAGTCGTGGTAATTGATTATTAACACTAATGTCTACTATAAAGACTGACACCACTGACTTTTATTGAAAGAGAGGTTTATTCAGTTATATAACTTGCCTCCACAATGCCAAGGGGGTGTCTTAAGTCCTAAAAATTACCCTAGTTATGTAGAGACTGATTTCAATTATTAGTAGTACATATAATAAAAGCATTGCTTTTGTCCTAAAGTTATTATGACAAAATTATGAAGCCTATACCACTTATAAAGCATTCACTTATGTAGTATTCTCACTCTAGTCATTAAGTATTTTAAGCAATCACTTCAGCTGAAAATTTTTGAACACTGTTTTATAGCTATAGAGCTGTTTCAATACCTACTTGTTCATGCTTAGTCAAGATCCCATTGTCTAGACTATACGAGTTATGTAATTACTGGTTCTAATTAGGTTTTAAAACTTCATTATATATTTATATTACTAAGAATCATTTTGTTCTAATTGTTATCAAAATATCAACTCTTACTGTTTTTAGAACCAGAGTTACCTAACAAATGAGTGAAATTCATGTGGAAAGCAAAATATATTTTTAACTCAAATTAATGCTTATGTATTTAGTTAGTACTGAGAATGTTAAAAAAATTTTCAAAAATTTTCATAAAGGAGAATCTCTTTCAAAAAAGAGGGAAGGATTTCCAAAGAACCCATTGCCCAACCTCACAGCTGACTTTATCCAAGCTTGAGAGAGTATGATATCTATTGGATTGAAGAGAACCTGGAGAATTTTCTTATAGGAGAACACAGACTATACAGTACAAGTATCATCTTTGCAAATTAGTATTTACCAACTCATTTTAACAGTGACTGACTTCAGGTAAAGAGCTAATAATACCGATTAGATCTTGTGTGTCTCAAAAGATGCTCATCTCCATTAAGGATGTGAATGAAAAAACTATTTTTGTTAAATATATTCTTTTTTTTTTCTGTGAAGTGTGTTAAATATATTCTTAAAGGAAATTATATTCCTTAATAATATGCTTCACAGATGATTCCGCCTCCTGGTAATTTAATATTAGGAATGCTATTCAGGGGAAAGCTTGAATTGGAATTGGTTTATATCCATTCTCACTAAAGAATGCTTCCATAGATAACATATAGTAGACAGTGTTTCATTTAATTCATTAATTGGTTAGGCTCTAGGTAATAAAAAGGGAAACAGCTGAGTGCATGACAGAGCATCCTTCTGTGCACTTCAGAAGAATTTTATCTTATATCATGAGACATGGGAAATATATTTATATGCTCTGGAGAAACTTGCTGTAATCAAAGCTAAAGGAGATACGAAGCCTGTGATCTAAAAACATGGTTGGAACAATCACCTAGTTGTTGGGGCTTAAAAAAGTTGTAGGCAATTGGATGCATGATTAAAAAGATTAAAAGAATTAGGATTATTGGTTTAGAGAAAGCATAATTAGAAAGGGCCTGACCATGAGTCTCTCAACATGACATTATTACTTGGTGGATGTTGACCAGCTGTTCTCCAGCTGCAGTAGGTCCTACACATAAGAAAATTATTTAAAATAGCAACAAGAGGGGTGTCTGGGTGTCTCAGTTGGGTAAGAATCTGCCTTGGGCTCAGGTCATGATCCTAGGATCTTGCGATAGAGCCCCGTGTCGGGCTCCCTGTTTAGTGGGGAGTCTGTTTCTCCCTTTACTTCTACCTCTCTCCCTGCTTCTGCTCCCACTCTCTCTTTCTCTATCAAATAAATAAATAAAATGTTAAAGAAATAAATTAAATAGCAATAAGAGAAATACAGGCTAGATCAAATGAAGAATTTACCAACTTTAGTATAATGATATTAAGGGCTAGCAGAAGAGATAGTATAAGTGGCTATTATAAATATTTATAATATATGTAATATATATTTATTGAGGGAGCTCATGCTCAGCCACATGAATCTCATAATATACTGATTGCAAAAACATTCTTGGCAACACTGTGACATTCACTGGGATTAAAGAGAAGTAACTATTGACATGATTACATAAATTATAATATAATAACTTTTTATATCACTGAAGCAAAAAGAAAATGATTGACAGAGTTCTAATTTTTCTTTAATTTTTTAAAGATTTTATTTACTTATTAATAAAGAGCATAATTAATTAATTAATTAATAAGGATTAATAAATAAAGAGAGAAAGGAAACATGAGCAGGTGGAGTGAGAGAGGGAGAAGCAGGCTTCCCACTGAGCAGGGAGACCAATGTGGGCCTCGATTCCAGGAACCAGGGATCATGACCTGAGCCGAAGGCAGACACTTAAAGACTGAGTCACCCTGGCACCTCCACCTTTTCTTTTAAATCACTAAAGTCTTGGGGCACCTGGGTGGCTCAGTCATTAAGTGTCTGCCTTCACTCAGATATTGATTCTAGGGTCCTGGGATCCTGGGATCTGGCCCCTGAGCCTGCTTCTCTCTCTCCCCCTGCTTGTGTTCCCTCTATAGCTGGGATTCTCTCTGTCAAATAAATAAATAAATAAAATCTTAAAAAAATAAAAATAAATAACTAAAGTCTTTCTCAAAGTAAGCTAAAGATGGACTCTGCCATGTAAGCTATAACTCTTTGATCTCATGGTTCTAATGAAAGACATTCAATAGAATGAAGGAAATTGCTCCTCCTGATGTTCCCAAACTATTTCATTTTTCTTGGTGATGGTTACAAGCTGAAATAGCTATGAGTTAGTGAAACCTGTGTAGTTGAAATTGTGCTTTGCTCCACTGGGCTAACTTGAGACATAGACAAAGCAAATCAGAAGACAGTACTAGCACAACAATAAAGTTCTAGCACAATGGCAGAGAAAGAGAAAATATACCAAGGACAAAATAGAGAATCTTATTCTACTTTATTTGTATATAAATCTGTCCAATTTTTAGTATGGAGGTATTATAGTTAATAGCAGAAATACTCTACCTTTATGCCTTGTAAGTTTGGAAACATGACACACTGATTTGTTTAATCAACTTTAATTATTGAATTAAATTTACTTTTATTTAAATTTACTAAATTTATTTATTGAATTTAAATGAAATTTAAATTATTGAATTACAATTTTTTTTAATTTTTAAATTTTTTATTTTATTTTATTTTTCTTCTGACCCTACCCCCAGCTCAGGCTCTCACATGCTCTCTCTTTCTTTCAAATGAATAAATAAAAAAAAAATCTTAAAAAAATATTTATCCACTTTTTTACCTGTTCTTTTCTCTTGTTAGTTATGACTACATCTTGGGATCCTCCCTTTTTTTTAAATTTAATTTTTATTTTTTATTTTATTTTATTTTTTTGCATTTTTTAATATAATTTTTTATTTTTTATAAACATATATTTTTATCTCCAGGGGTACAGGTCTGTGAATCGCCAGGTTTACACACTTCACAGCACTCACTAAAGCACATACCCTCCCAATGTCCATAACCCCACCCCCTTCCCCCCAGCAACCCTCAGTCTGTTTTGTGAGATTAAGAGTCACTTATGGTTTGTCTCCCTTGCAATCCCATCTTGTTTCATTTATTCTTCTCCTACCCCCTTAACCTCCCCATGTTGCATCTCCACTTCCTCATATCAGGGAGATTATATGATAGTTGTCTTTCTACGATTGACTTATTTTGCTAAGCATAATACCCTCTAGTTCCATCCACATCATCGCAAATGGCAAGATTTCATTTCTTTTGATGGCTGCATAGTATTCCATTGTATTTATATATATACCACCTCTTCTTTATTCATTTGTCTGTTGATGGGCATCTAGCTTCTTTCCATAGTTTGGCTATTGTGGACATTGCTACCATAAACATTCGGGTGCATGTGCCCCTTTGGAGCACCACATTTGTATCTTTAGGATATATACCCAGTAGTGCAATTGCTGGGTCATAGGGTAGCTCTATTTTCAGTTTTTTGAGGAACCTCCACACTGTTTTCCAGAGTGGTCACACCAGCTTGCATTCCCACCAACAGTGTAGGCGGGTTCCCCTCTCTCCACATCCTTGCCAGCATCTGTCATTTCTTGACTTGTTAATTTTAGCCATTCTGACTGGTGTGAGGTGGTATCTCATTATGGTTTTGATTTGTATTTCCCTCATGCTGAGTGAAGTGGAGCATTTTTTCATATGTCTGTTGGCCATCTGGATGTCTTCTTTGCAGAAATGTCTGTTCATGTCCTCTGCCCATTTCTTAATTGGATTATTTGTTCTTTGGGTGTTGAGTTTGCTAAGTTCTTTATAGATTTTGGATACTAGCCCTTTATCTGACATGTCGTTTGCAAATATCTTCTCCCATTCTGTCAGTTGTCTTTGGTTTTGTTAACTGTTTTCTTTGTTGTGCAAAAGCTTTTGATCTTGACGAAGTCCCAATAGTTCATTTTTGCCCTTGCTTCTGTTGCCTTTGGCGATGTTCCTAGGAAGAAGTTGCTGCCGTTGAGGTCAAAGAGGTTGCTGCCTGTGTTCTCCTCAAGGATTTTGATGGATTCCTTTCTCACATTGAGGTCCTTCATCCATTTTGAATCTATTTTCATGTGTGGTGTAAGAAAATAGTCCATGAATTATAATTTACATATAATAAAAGGCACCCATTTAGAAGTACACATTTCAGTGAACTTTGACAAACATATATACCTATGTAGCTAACACAACAATGAGGATATAGAATATTTCCACCATCCTGACTAGTTCTCTTGAGTCTCTTCCAAGAAAATATCCCCCGCTTCCAACCTCTGGCAACAACTGATCTGCTTCCTGAGCGTGGATTAGATCTTTCTCACAAATAAATTCATTCTATGGTATAATCCTTTGTGTCTACTTTCCTTTTTCAGCCTAAGTTTTAAAGCTTCATCCACATTGTTGTGTATATCAGTGGTTTCTCTATCAATGCTCTTACATGATAAACATATGTGTTGTGCTCATTTTGAGGTTTAATAAAACTGCTCTTTTTTGTATGAGTGTGTGCAGATGTGCATTTTCAATTTGAAAGTCAACATCACTGGCAGAATTGCTGTGGTGTATAGTAAAGGTATGTATAGTATTTTTTAATATTTATTTTTTCATTATATTATGTTAGTTACCATACAGTACATCATTATGTAAGTATAGTACTAAAACACTTAAAAACAGTTTTGCAAAGTGTTTGTGCTATTTTAGATTCCCATCAACAATATAGGAAAGTTCTAATTGCTCCACATCCTTGATAATGCTTGCTATAGTTAGTCTTTTTTAAATAATAAAATGGGTGTACTGTGGAATGCTGTTGTGCTTTTAATTTGAATTTTCCTGATGATTATGTTGAACATATTTTCATGGGCTTGTTGCTAATATTCATATCTTTTGTGAAATACCTATATAAAATTTTGTCTATTCTTTGTCTGGCTTTTGATATGTATATATTTCCAATCTTATGGAGAAAGCATTCAGTTTTTTACCATTAAGTATGTAAGTATGACAGTAGCTATGGGTTTTTATAACTGCCTTTCATCAGGTTAAGGAAAAAAATCATGGTTTGCTGAGAACTTTCAATCATAAATTGTTGTTGAATTGTTTCAATGCTTTTGAGGGGGAACTACTTCATATATATATATATATATATATATATATATATGCACACACACATATGTGTATATATATATTCATATATATGTGATTCATTCATTCATATAAATGTGAATATATTTAATCTATATAGCTATATCACTCTCTCTATATATGTAATAAGATCCTCAAGGCTGTGGCTTTCCCTTTAACTACCTCAACAATGTATTGTAAAAATTAGTAGAATTTTAATTTGATGAAGCCCAATTTATTACTTTCTTTTATAGTTTGTGTTTTTTGTGCCCCAATTTAGAAATCTTTGCCTATCTCAGTGCTGTAAAGATTTTCTTCTCATTTCTTCCAAAAGTGTTATAGATTTAGTTTCTACAATTACATCTCTGATTCAGTATGAGTTAATTTTTGTAGATGGTATGAGATAAGGATTATCATTTTAGTATCCAACAGTTCAAATAATTTACTAAGAAGATTGTCCCTTACTGAGAAGACTATCCTTCTCTATGAATTGCTTTGGCACTTTTGTTGAAAATAAGTGATCACAAAAAGTTGGATCTATTTTTGAAGTTACTATACTATTCCATTGATCTATATGTCTAATCTTATACCAATGCCACAATGTCTTGAATATTGTAGCTCCACAGTTTTGGAATAGTTTTGACTATTGAAGTTTCTTTCAGGGTGCCCCCGGTGACTGGCTCAGTCAACAGAGTATATGTCCCTTGATCTCTGGATTGTGAGTTCAAGTTTCATATTGGGCACGGAGGCTACTTAAAAAAAAAACAAAAAACAAAAAACGAAGTTCTCTCTTCTCTCCATTTTCATATAAATTTACAAACAGTTTTTTAATTAAAAAAAAACCCTGGTGATATAATTGGGATAGCATAGAATCTGTACATCAATTTGGGAAGATTCTCATCTTAATATTATTGAATGTTCTAATACTTGAACATAGTATATTTCATTTATTTAGATATTTAAATTTCAACAAGACTTTGTAGTTTCCAGTGTATAAGACATATATAATTTGTTAAAAATTTCTTGACATATTTTATATTTCTGAAGCTACTGTGAATGGTATTTTATTTTTTTAAGGATTTAAAAATTCACTTTAGACCCCACTTTAGATTCCAGGGCTAAATCAGCTCTACTTTCAACAAATCATACTTCTGGGGTCTTCACTGAACACCTAGCTTATCTCCAAGGGCTCTTCATTCAGATGTTGGAGTTCAATTTCTCCTTGTTTAAATTCTGGGAATTGTTCAGCTTATAATTCTCAGTTGTTCTTTGCCTGGATTTGTGGAGTTTAGTATAATTATATCCAGCCTAATACTCTGAAAAGACACAAGGGGAACTATTATGTACATTTCTCGAGCTTTTTAAATGTATAGCTCACTTCTTTATGAAACTGTTCTACAGTTTCCAAATATCTCAGTCTTTCTGAACTGTGATACTCATCTCTTCAGTTCATCGAGGCTACTGTGTTCTTTTTGTCTCCCCGCCCCCATATTTGTGGTGGGGAAATTGCCTCTAGGCAGAAAATTGGAGTATTTGTAGGGTACATCTTCTTTGTTTTCCTTCTCTGTGTCATCAAAATCATGTGCTCTTTGATACCCAAAGTTTAAAATCAGGTGTTTCATATATTTGGCCAGTTTCGAATTGTTTATAAGGTGAAGTAAGGTTCAGTATTCCTCATTCCAACATCACTCAAAAAAGAAATTCATAACTGATTTTTACATTTACTCTGAAAACTATAAAACACCGATGAAAAAAATTAAAGGTGATACAAATAAATAGAAAAATATTCCATGCTCAAGGGTCAGAAGAATAATGTTAAAATGTCCATAACACTTAAAGCAATCTACAGATTCACTGTAATCCCTATCAAGATACCAATAGTAGTTTTCACAGAACTATAACAAGTAATCCTAAAATTTGTATGGAACCACAGAAGACCCCAAATAGCTAAAGAAATCTTGAGGAAGAAAAAACCTGGAGGTATTACATTCCCAAATTTTAAGATATAAGTTATAATCATCAAAATAATATGATAATAACACAAAAACAGACACATAGATCAATGAAACAGAAGAGAGTGCAGAAATAAACCCATACTTATATAGTCAGTCTATGACAAAGGAGGTGAGGATATACAATAGGAAAAAGCTCTTTCAATAAATTGTACTGGGAAAATTGGACAGGTACAGAAGTGAAACTGAATCACTTTCTTAGATCATATACAAAAATAAACTCAAAATGGATTAAAGACCTAAATGTAAGACTTGAAACCATAAAAATCCTAAAAGAAAACATAGGCAATCATCTCTTTGATATCAGCCTTAGTAACATTTCTCTAGATATGTCTCCTTGGGCAAGGGAAACAAAAGCACACTACACTGAAATAAAAAAAATTATGTACCTGAAGGAAACCATCAACAAAATGAAGAGGCAACCTACTGAATGGGAGAAAATGTTTGCAAATGATGTATCTGATAAGATGTTAATGTCCAAAATATATAAAGAACTTATACAACTCAACACACACACACATACACACATATGCATACACACACACATGTGAGCATGCACACACACACACACACAATTATCTGATTAAAATGCACAGATAACACGAACAGACATTTTTTAAAGATGACATACAGATGGCCAATAGACACATGAAAAGATGTTCAACATCACTAATCATCAGAGAAATGCAAATCAAAACCAGAATGAAATATCACTTTACACCTGTTAGAAGGGCTAGAATCACAAAGATGAGAAATAATAAGTGTTGGTAAGAACATGGGAAAAAGGAACAGAGACCATATAAAATAACAGTCACCTTACAGGCAATACAATGGCACTAAATTCATATCTCTCAATAGTTACCCTGAATGTGAATGGGCTAAATGCCCCTGTCAAAAGATACAGGGTATCAGAATGGATAAAAAAACAAAACCCATCTATATGTTGCCTCCAAGAAACTCATTTTAAGCCCGAAGACACCTCCAGATTTAAAGTGAGGGGGTGGAAAAGAATTTACCATGCTAATGGACATCAGAAGAAAGCAGGAGTGGCAATCCTTATATCAGATCAATTAGATTTTAAGCCAAAGACTATAATAAGAGATGAGGAAGGACACTATATCATACTCAAAGGGTCTGTCCAACAAGAAGATTTAACAATTTTAAATATCTATGCCCCCAACGTGGGAGCAGCCAACTATATAAAGCAATTAATAACAAAATCAAAGAAACACATCAACAACAATACAATAATAGTAGGGGACTTTAACACTCCCCTCACTGAAATGGACAGGTCATCCAAGCAAAAGATCAGCAAGGAAATAAAGGCCTTAAACGACACACTGGACCAGATGGACATCACAGATATATTCCGAACATTTCATCCCAAAGCAACAGAATACACATTCTTCTCTAGTGCACATGGAACATTCTCCAGAATAGATCACATCCTCGGTCCTAAATCAGGACTCAACCGGTATCAAAAGATTGGGATCATTCCCTGCATATTTTCAGACCACAATGCACTAAAGCTAGAACTCAACCACAAAAGGAAATTTGGAAAGAACCCAAATACATGGAGACTAAACAGTATCCTCCTAAAGAATGAATGGGTCAACCGGGAAATTAAAGAAGAATTGAAAAAAATCATGGAAACAAATGATAATGAAAATACAACGGTTCAAAATCTGTGGGACACAATAAAGGCAGTCCTGAGAGGAAAATATATAGTGGTACAAGCCTTTCTCAAGAAACAAGAAAGGTCTCAGGTACACAACCTAACTCTACACCTAAAGGAGCTAGAGAAAGAACAAGAAAGAAACCCTAAGCCCAGCAAGAGAAGAGAAATCATAAAGATCAGAGCAGAAATCAATGAAATAGAAACCAAAAAAACAATAGAACAAATGAACGAAACTAGGAGCTGGTTCTTTGAAAGAATTAATAAAATTGATAAACCCCTGGCCCGACTTATCAAAAAGAAAAGAGAAAGGACCCAAATAAATAAAATCATGAATGAAAGAGGAGAGATCACAACTAACACCAAAGAAATACAAACTATTATAAGAACATACTATGAGCAACTCTACGCCAACAAATTTGACAATCTGGAAGAAATGGATGCATTCCTAGAAACATATAAACTACCACAACTGAACCAGGAAGAAATAGAAAGCCTGAACAGACCCATAACCAGTAAGGAGATTGAAACAGTCATTAAAAATCTCCAAACAAACAAAAGCCCAGGGCCAGATGGCTTCCCGGGGGAATTCTACCAAACATTTAAAGAAGAACTAATTCCTATTCTCCTGAAACTGTTCCAAAAAATAGAAATGGAAGGAAAACTTCCAAACTCATTTTATGAAGCCAGCATCACCTTGATCCCAAACCAGACAAGGATCCCACCAAAAAAGAGAGCTATAGACCGATATCCTTGATGAACACAGATGCGAAAATACTCAACAAAATACTAGCCAATAGGATTCAACAGTACATTAAAATGATTATTCACCACGACCAAGTGGGATTTATTCCAGGGCTGCTAGGTTGGTTCAACATCCGCAAATCAGTCAATGTGATACAACACATCAATAAAAGAAAGAACAAGAACCATATGATACTCTCAATAGATGCTGAAAAAGCATTTGACAAAGTACAGCATCCCTTCCTGATCAAAACTCTTCAAAGTGTAGGGATAGAGGGCACATACCTCAATATCATCAAAGCCATCTATGAAAAACCCACCGCAAATATCATTCTCAATGGAGAAAAACTGAAAGCTTTTCCACTAAGGTCAGGAACACGGCAGGGATGTAGGGATGTCCATTATCACCACTGCTATTCAACATAGTACTAGAGGTCCTAGCCTCAGCAATCGGACAACAAAAGGAAATTAAAGGCATCCAAATCGGCAAAGAAGAAGTCAAATTATCACTCTTCGCAGATGATATGATACTATATGTGGAAAACCCAAAAGACTCCACTCCAAAACTGCTAGAACTTATACAGGAATTCAGTAAAGTGTCAGGATAAAAAATCAATGCACAGAAATCAGTTGCATTTCTCTACACCAACAGCAAGACAGAAGAAAGAGATATTAAGGAGTCAATCCCATTTACAATTGCATCCAAAACCATAAGATACCTAGGAATAAACCTAACCAAAGAGACACAGAATCTATACTCAGAAAACTATAAAGTACTCATGAAAGAAATTGAGGAAGACACAAAGAAATGGAAAAATGTTCCATGCTCCTGGATTGGAAGAATAAATATTGTGAAAATGTCTATGCTACCTAAAGCAATCTACACATTTAATGCAATTCCTATCAAAGTACCATCCATCTTTTTCAAAGAAATGGAACAAATAATGCTAAAATTTATATGGAACCAGAAAAGACCTCGAATAGCCAAAGGGATATTGAAAAAGAAAGCCAACGTTGGTGGCATCACAATTCCGGACTTCAAGCTCTATTACAAAGCTGTCATCATCAAGACAGCATGGTACTGGCACAAAAACAGACACATAGATCAATGGAACAGAATAGAGAGCCCAGAAATAGACCCTCAAATCTATGGTCAACTCATCTTCGACAAAGCAGGAAAGAGTGTCCAATGGAAAAAAGACAGCCTCTTCAATAAATGGTGCTGGGAAAATTGGACAGCCACATGCAGAAAAATGAAATTGGACCATTTCCTTACACCACACACAAAAATAGACTCAAAATGGATGAAGGACCTCAATGTGTGAAAGGAATCCATCAAAATCCTTGAGAACACAGGCAGCAACCTCTTCGACCTCTGCCGCAGCAACATCTTCCTAGGAACAACGCAAAGGGCAAGGGAAGCAAGGGCAAAAATGAACTATTGGGATTTCATCAAGATCAAAAGCTTTTGCACAGCAAAGGAAACAGTTAACAAAATCAAAAGACAACTGACAGAATGGGAGAAGATATTTGCAAACGACATATCAGATAAAGGACTAGTGTCCAGAATCTATAAAGAACTTAGCAAACTCAACACCCAAAGAACAAAGAATCCAATCAAGAAATGGGCAGAGGACATGAACAGACATTTCTGCAAAGAAGACATCCAGATGGCCAACAGACACATGAAAAAGTGCTCCATATCACTCGGCATCAGGGAAATAAAATCAAAACCACAATGAGATATCACCTCACACCAGTCAGAATGGCTAAAATCAACAAGTCAGGAAATGACAGATGCTGGCGAGGATGTGGAGAAAGGGGAACCCTCCTACACTGTTGGTGGGAATGCAAGCTGGTGCAGCCACTCTGGAAAACAGCATGGAGGTTCCTCAGAATGTTGAAAATAGAACTGCCCTATGACCCAGCAATTGCACTATTGGGTATTTACCCTAAAGATACAAATGTAGTGATCCAAAGGGGCACATGCACCCGAATGTTTATAGCAGCAATGTCCACAATAGCCAAACTATGGAAAGAACCTAGATGTCCATCAACAGATGAATGGATCAAGAAGATGTGGTATATATACACAATGGAATACTATGCAGCCATCAAAAGAAATGAAATCTTGCCATTTGCGACAACATGGATGGAACTAGAGTGTATCATGCTTAGCGAAATAAGTCAAGCAGAGAAAGACAACTATCATATGATCTCCCTGATATGAGGAAGTGGTGATGCAACATGGAGGCTTAAGTGGGTAGGAGAAGAATAAATGAAACAAGATGGGATTGGGAGGGAGACAAACCATAAGTGACTCTTAATCTCACAAAACAAACTGAGGGTTGCTGGGGGGAGGGGGTTTGGGAGAAGGGGGTGGGATTATGGACATTGGGGAGGGTATGTGCTTTGGTGAGTGCTGTGAAGTGTGTAAACCTGGTGATTCACAGACCTGTACCCCTGGGGATAAAAATATATGTTTATAAAAAATAAAAAGTTAAAAAAAAAAAAAAAGAACATGGGAAAAAGGGAACTCTCATGCACTGTTGAGGGGAATATAAATTGGTGTGTCACTGTGGAAACAGTATGGAGAGTCCTCAAAAAATTAAAAATAGAAATATCATATGATGCAGTAATTCTGCTACTGAGTATTTACCCAAAGAAAATGAAACATTAATTAAAAAGATATATGTGCTTCTATGTTTATTGCAGGAAAGATTATTTTCAATAGCCAAGTTATGGAAACAGCCCAAGTGTCCATCCATAAATGAATGGTAAAGAAAATGTGGTATATGGATGCAGCAAAATACTATTCAGTCATAACAAAAGAATGAGATCTTGCCATTTGAGACAATGTGGATGGACTTAGAGGATATTATGCTAAGTGAAATGAGTCAAAGACAAGAATCACTTAATTTCACTTACATGTGGAATCTAAAAATCAAAACAAACCAACAAGCACACACAAAAGTGAAAAGCAGAAACAGACCCACAAATATAAAGAACAAACTGGTGGTTGCCATAAGGGAGGTGGGTGGAGAGATGGGCTAAATGGGTAAAGGAGCACGGAAGGTACAGGCTTCCAGTTATGGAGTGGATAAATCACAGAGATGAAAGGCACAGCATAGGGAATATAATCAGTGGTACTGTAATGCTATTTTATGGTGACAGATGGCAGCTACACTTGTGGTGAGTACAACATAACATGTAAAGTTGTTGAATCACTATATTATACACCTAAAATTAATGTAACAATGTGTGTCAACTATACTTTAATAATAATAACAAAGCCAAAACTGAAACTTGGCTTATAAATCTCTCTACATACTGGCCCTTAATGCCCAGTTGTATCCAGGGTCACACTCTCATATTTTTGAACTCAATAGTCCAGCATTACTGAACTAATCTCAGGTTCTTGGTATAATATGGTCTATTTCATCTGGGATTCCATATATGCCATTCCCTTGTCTAGATATCATTTTCTACTTTCTTTGGGTATTTTCCACCTTTCAATCATTGTTCAGGTTTTAGCTTAAATTTTACTTCCTCCAATAAATATGTAGGAGACATTAATATAAATAATCAGGGAAATAATTGAAAGAGAATATGTAAAATATAATGATAAATGTCAGTAAAATACCTAAATTAAAATGCTATTAAGTATGTACACATTGGCTATAATTTTTAGTACAAGTTCTACAGATGGCCAGGACATTTCACCCAAAGCTGAAAAATCTAAACTAAGATTCACTAAAATTAGGTATCATCCAGTTATACACATTTATATTCATATTCCTGTATCCGAATGTGGTAGTATAGAAGCATGTGGGCCTTTATTTAGGCCTTTTTACCCTTGCTCAATTGCCATATTTTTTTAGTGTCCTCAAATATACTTTTCTTAACAGAACATAGTTAGTGAGGTCTTCTATAATGTCAGCTTAGTTAACCTTTTGAAAACTGAAATCTTCCATGTATGTCCTACTGTTCCCACATGGAAATGGGTAGTCTGGCCTGGGTATCTTGGCCCAAATCTTATATTTATTTTTAATCTGAATCATATTCATTGCAACTTGAAAAACTGCCCATGTCATTTTCATTACCAGAAATATTTCATTGAAGTCTGCATTTTATTAAATTTCCAAAAAGGTGGGGGAGAATTCTAATTTTTGTTAGCTAGCCTTAGTAATTATAGGCTTGGAACAATTTTAGAAAACAATTATTTTCTTTTAGACCAATATTTTTATTAAAATGTTTTCAGTATAAAAATGTATACCAATAAGTTCCATTAACTATATTGGCATTCATTGTACAGCTTTTTTTTTTTTTTTTTTTTTTTACAGCTTTTTATTCAGAACTTCCTTATGTATCTCTTTTGTCTTATACAAGACCGATTACATGTATCTTTTTTATCTTGTATAGGATCAATTCTTCAGTTTTCAATTTCTCAACTAATTACTTCATGAAATAGAGGAAAGTACCTGTTTTAAAATAGTGCATAGCACATAATAGGTGTCCAGCAAATAACTGAGAAAGTAAGTCTGTGGATACTAGTGAAGTGACCAGCAGGGCTATTTCCTCACGTACAGGAGATCACAATGCAAGAATATAAAATACTGCCATTTAAAGTATTTTTATTACTTTCTTCCAAAGAGAATCATTTCCTAAACTAATCTCTATTGGTTTCTGATTATAAGTAAATAAGTGCTATTAGTGTTAAAATAATTTACGTGATGGTGAAGAAAAGAACCAAAATATTTAATGCCACATGTTGTTATTGTTACTGTGGAAGAAATAACCCATGAATCTTCATAAAAGGGTTATATAAGTCTTAGTAATATGTTAGCTTCTTTTTACTGCACCCAAATAGTCTCTTGAATTTCTGGTGGTGAAGAACAAAATTTTCTAGAAAAGAGCACAGAGAAAAGTTCACAGTGTATAAACAAGTATATACTTGGTTATGCTTGTTACAGAGGGGAAAATAACAAAATAATTGAGACAGGAGACTCCTTGAAAATGGGACAAGTCAGGTTAACTACAAAAGTAATGTCTCTGAGGGAAGGGAGCCTGTACATGGTGATGTGGATCAGAGCCGTGTGAAATTCTATGAGCCCTCTATTTCTTCATCCTGCTTGGCAGGATGCCTGTTTGGCACCAAATGGCATCATAGGGGATAATGTGGGGATTGTATTAATCCTATCTTATTTTCGGTAACTTAATAAAGTCAAAATTATTTAATGTTTTTTTTCTTCCTTACTTGGAAACTAGCAAGAAGAAAGTATATATTCTCTCCATAGCACACACTATCTATTCTGGCCTGAACCTCTTAGACTCTCCAACAGAAAGAAATGACATGCCAGTAACTTTAAGAGACACAAGGGTTTCATTAGCAATAGGGATCATATGGGAGATTGCCATTGCAATTGTGAACACCAGCTTAAATGCTGAAGTATCATTTTTGTGTATGTGCAAATAAATGACTCAAATGCTTTCAAAAGAACGAAAATGGAAAGGCAAGGAAAAACTAGAATTACTTAAGATCCAGATGAAGTTGATGGGGTTCCTATGTCATCCATGAATTTAATTACCCGGGATTTTTCCAGTATCATGGGCCTGTAGAGAAGGATTTGTGCAAAGTTCATAGGCATATTTTTAAACAAACATTCACTGAAACATGGGCATTGTTGATTCTTGGACCATATATCAGAGGGTAGTTAAAGAGATGAAGATCAGGGTACTGAAAGAGAAGATCAAGCATCAAATCTTCTCAAGAATCTGTTGTTCTAGAA
This sequence comes from Mustela nivalis, assembly GCF_964662115.1. NCBI lineage: Eukaryota > Metazoa > Chordata > Mammalia > Carnivora > Mustelidae > Mustela > Mustela nivalis. The sequence continues at coordinate 46,410,501 of NC_139020.1, forward strand.
TCCTTTGGATAAGTGCATTAACTTTTAAAAACATGAAATTATAAACAGTGCCCCATTTTTGTTTCCAAAAAATGTTAAGCTAATTAGATGGCTAGAATAGACAGTTGTACTCTTCATCCTCAACAGTTCTAACATTTCTTTCAGGCTACACCCAAGTTACTAAGGAAAACCAGAAGACAAGTCTCAAAGAGACAGAATGACTGCCAAAAATATCTTGCTCCCAGTTTTTAAACTTCTTCCAAAGGGGCCACACTGCGTACACTGACTTTAAACATTCCAGCATACTGGAATCTGATGGTGAGGCTTAGAAAACTGTATGCATTTCAAATGGTTTGGCATATTTTTTCCCTTTTAAGTCAGAGAATTTAAGTAAAACTGTTAGATTATATTTAGGTTAGTGAACATTTTGGGAAGAAGTACACATTTTTACAAGGTTTGGTGATTTTTCAGCATGTTATTATTTCCAGGCTAAGTTAAGTTCTCCAAAAGAATCTACTGTTGAACACTTACAAAACATTGTTTACAATTGTGTTAAATATACCAAGATAAAGCTTTAAAATGCCAGTTATCTCGGGAGACCTGGGTGGCTCAGATGGTTAAACGTCTCCCTTCAACTCAGGTCATGATCCCAGGGTCCTGGGATGAAGCCTTGCATCAGGCTCCCTGATCAGCCTGTAGCCTGCTTCTCCCTTTCCTGCTCCCCCCTGCTTGTACTCTCAACCTCTCTGTCAAATAAATTCATAAGTAAATCTTTAAAAAATAAATAAATAAAATACCAAATATCTCAACAATAGAGAATTTTAAAATGTTCATGTGCACACACATGCTTTAATAGATTGGAAGTCATACTTAACCACTCTAAGGGCTTGGGACCACTAACTTTGTTTAAAACTAACCATATTGTTTAAAAAGAGATTTGTGTTTGACTTCAAGTGTACTGATGGCTGGGGAAATGAGAGAAAAATCTAAGAAGTTTTTCTTTTTTAAAAAATAAAGATTGCATTTCTTTATTTGAGAGAAAGAGAGTACCAGAAGCAGGAGAAACAGCAGAGGGAAAGGGACAAAGAGACTCCCCACTGAGCAGGGAGCCAAACTCTGGGCTTGATCCCAGGACTCTGAGAACATGAACTGAGCTGAAGACAGAAACTTAACTGACTGAGCCACCCAGACACCCCTAAGAAGCTGTTTTTTTAGAGAAAGAATACTTCTTTAGAGGAGTTCATATCTTCATGTCCTGGTTCCCTTAGAGACCTCGTTCTAAGAATTTAGTTATAAGAAACAGAACCAAGAAACACCAACTCTGTCATCTCCTAAGTCTTGAAGACATGAGTCTTCAGGAAGCAAGCAGGTATAGGACATATTAGAAGCACTGAGCCTGGAAGTTTCAAGGGAAGCTGAGAAATAAGCAACCATCTAATTTCCTTGCAATTTTGCCTAGAAATCTTATTAGGAAAATAAAACAGGGGAATATATATTATATATATTTATAATATATATTATAAATATATATTATATATATATATATACACACATATATATGTAGTTATCTATGTTGAATTGGCATTTACTCTATATAATTGAAAATTTTGCAGTTACAGATTTGCCACTGGATGATGCTCTTGTGTTTTCAGTAAGAAAATATAAAGTTTGATTTATAGTTTCTGTCACCTTAAGTCTGATCAGATAATGACAAACAGTAAGATTACAATGGCAAAATTTGAAAGTAGGCATCTTTTAAAGAGCAGTATTGGGAAAATTGCAAGGCAAAAAAGTGAAGCAGAGGATTGGACTATCTCTATGTTATGGTGTGTCAGTGCTGTGGATGGGATGATTATCTTGATTTAATAACCAAGTGGATATTGTTTACTCTTGGTCCCAATAATACTTTTATTTTGGCCTTGTATCTCCTAACACACAAAATAGACCATGAGGTATCCATTGCCTCAAAGAAATGCCACAACACATTTGATAATTTAAAATCTGCTCTCAACTTTTTAACTGCAAGAAGTCAAAATCCATGAGAAGGGGGACAAAAGACTTCAAGGGTACATGACCATGATCAGTTGGAGGGTCTGTTTTCTTCCTCATTTTAGAGAACTATACAGGATTGTACTGTGGAAGAAAAAGGGAGAATGTGGGGGGCGGGGTATTGTGTTAAATACCTGTTGTCTCTGAGAAGGAGAGATAAGCACTCTTGGGGAATACAACAGAAATATTATGTACATTAACATTTGGTATTTTATATATAAAATTAATGAGTATCAATTAATTTCATTTTCTCTTCATAAATACAAGGGGCAACTATCACAGAAATATTAGAAGAATGCAACCTAAAAGAAAAACATCAGTGGAGGAGATATGGAGTGGGTGAAGAGCAAGAGAAGATTTATTCTAAAGAACTGGCTCACGCAATTGGAGGAACTTGGCTAATCCAAGATCTTCAGTATAGCCCAGCAGCCTGGAGACCCAGGGGAAAAGGGCTCTTACTAGTTGACTCCAAAGACGGTATGGAGACAGAATTTCCTTTTCCTTGGGGGATCCCAGTCTTTTTCTTATAAGGTCTTCAACTGATTGAATGAGCCCCACCCATATTGTAGAGGGAAATCTCCTTTATTCTAGTCTACTGATTTAAATGCTAATCTCACCTAAAACAGTAACTTCACAGAAACATCTAGACTAGTTTCTGACCCAATATCTGGTTAATATAGCTTACCCAAGTTGACACATACCATTAATCATTATAAACATTAAAACTTTAAGTAGAAGGACTAGAAAATAAAGTTTAGGAAATTTACTAGGATGTAAACAAAAATGCAAAAACATGGCATATATGAAAGCAAATAGTGTGAGTCTTAAGATTGCAGGGGATCACAAAATGGCTAGCACAGTTATTAAAAAATGAGATGACTGGTATCTAAAAAATTCTTCTGAAACTTCAGAACATCAAATTGAGAGAAAATTCCAAAACTTTTCAGAGTTGAAAAAAATCACTTCTGAAGGCATATGAATCATACTGGCATCAGAATTATCATCATCAACCACTGGATGTCAGCAGACAATGATGCAATCTCTTCAAAATTTGGGTAAGAATGATGATAGGTGACTTCAAATTCTATTCCCAGGCAAACTATTAATCAAATCAGTCAGGAAGAAGGAATTTTCAGACATGTGATGACTCAAAGTTTATCTCCCACATATTCTCACTTAAAGACTTATTTCAAGATTTTCTCCAGCAAATCGAGAAGTTGGAAAAAAAGGATCAAATGAGAAGACCACTCTTTATATATACCGGATGCCAATAAGTCAAATTTATTACTTGTGTAACAGATAAGAATTGTGGGTATAGATTGCAATCTCTGAACAAAGAGTAGATCTTTGTCCCAAGGAAGGTAGAGTTAGGCTAGTTAGTTGTGCTGACTTTCAGAAGCATCTGGAGTGAGGCAACTGATCAACCCATCATGGGAGGCCACATAAGTGCCACATAAGTGACACTATTACTTATTGAAAGGGATACATTTAAAACATGTTTTGGGTGCCTGGGTGGCTCAGTGGGTTAAGCCGCTGCCTTTGGCTCAGGTCATGATCTCCCGGTCCTGGGATTGAGTCCGGCATCAGGCTCTCTGCTCAGCAGGGAGCCTGCTTCTCTTCCTCTCTCTCTGCCTGCCTCTCTGCCTACTTGTGATCTCTCTTTGTTAAATAAATAAATAAAATCTTTAAAAAAGTAAAATAAAATAAAACATGTTCTGAGGTATCCTGTTTATAATTTGGATTTTAGTCAAGAATAACAAGTCAGTATCTGGTGGCAAAATAGCAATCAGTATTTTCTTGATCTTGGACAAGAAGAAATTTTATTCTTAAAAGATGATGGGAAAGTAGATCCAAGCAAGAGAAAAGTTCCAACTAAGCCCTATTGAATCAGGAGGTTGAAAGTCTGCAGGCGAGAGGTATTTAATGCAAAGGGGGATTAAATAAAATATAAAATATATTTGAGAGTTCAGAGAGGAAAATATGATATAGTGCAATATCGTCATTATAAGAACAAACTCTGGGAGCCAATTGGCTGTTCTTGAGTCCCCTCTCTATTGGTTATTCATCTCCACTGTGTGACCTAAAGCATGCTACTTAACCTTTTCTTGCTTCATCTGTAAATTGACTATAGGAATAGTATCTTTCTTACAGACATGTGAAGACCACACAATGTGTATTGTTATCTATTGCTTTGTTACAAATTACTGCAAAATTTAGTGGCTTAAAACAATGATAAGCATGTATTATCTCCTATAATGTCTATGGGACAAAAAGGTACATAGGCTTAGCTGGAGAGAAGGGACTTGAGGTCTGTGATGATGTAGCAACTAAGATGATGGGGCTACATTGGATTACTCACTGGCTGGCAAGTTAGTGCAGGCTATTGACAGGAGACCTCAGTTCCTCTGTATGCGGGCCTCTCCCAGAGATGCTGAAGAGTTCTTATGATTTCGCGGCTGTGTCTGGCTTTCCCCAGGGCAAATGATAGAGAAGAAGAGTTTGGCAGAGGCTATCCTCTTTATGACCTAATTTCAGAATCATCATACTACTTCTTCCTTATTCCACTCAAAAGAATGAATCATTTTGGCCAGCTTGCATTTGAGGGAAGTGAATACAAAAGGTGGTGTGCCAATGAATTCATACATATTTTAAACCCATTACATATATAGGGTACATAGAACAATCCTTAACATAAAATAGTATGTAAGCATTTGGTATTGCTATATTCTTTATGAAAATTATAAACATTTTTCAGCTGCTTGGTTGTGGTATATAGAAATAGATTTGACTTTTGTATACCTGTTTTTATCTGGTATTTTTAAAAATTGTCTTATTAATTTGAAGAATTTGTTCATGGGTTTTTTGGGAGACTTCCTGTGAAATCAACCACCATATCTACTAATGAATATTTTATTTCCTTCAAATCCTTCCATATTTTATTTATTTCTCTAGTTTGGCTGTGCTGGTTAGGATCTTCTGTACAATGTTAAAAGTAGCAGTGATAATGGGAATTCTTCGTTTGTACCTGATATTCAAGGATATACTTTTAACCATTAAATTGTGATGTTGGTAAGAAGCTTTTTGCCGATACTCTTTGTCAGTGAATTTTCTGTATGTGTGTGGACATAGCTTGCTGGGAGGTTTTTTGTTTGTTTGTTTTCAATCCTACATGGATATTGAATTTTATTTTATTTTTCTGAGGCTGATGATTTTCTTTTCTTATAATGTGGTAAGTTACATATTCACTTCTCTTCTTCATTCATCATTCCAGAGCTAAGTTGGGTCGCATCCTGAGGTTCCTGAGTGAAGTAGACCAGGATTTAGGGCCAAGTCAACTCTGAAAGTAGACCTTTGATTATTAATTGTTCACAGTTTTGTCTCTTACAAATTCCTTTGTAGGTGAATGAAAAAAAATTAGGATATGCATTTATTTAACCCTTTTTTTCCCTAGAGTTAATTTTTTTTTTGCCACGAATTTAGTAAATATTCTCTTGTTTTTGCAAAAAGAGCTTTTGTAATAAGCTTTCCATAGTACTTCCCATGCAATGAAATAGTTATTTCGATCTTTCTGTAGAAAATAACAAAAGGAATTAATATGGAAAAAATACATTTTCTTTTTTAACTTGTTTAAAACAACGTGGTCAAACACACACAAAAATACACACATGCACACATTCAAGCAAGCAGGGACTGAATTTAAGTACAGAAACAGGCTGCCTTCCTAAATTAATCTTTCAGTTTTGTATTTCACAATTATTAGTTGTTTTTGCTTTGAGTAGGAAGGTATACCCAGGAAGAAGCGTGAGTTCTGCTTTCCCTCAGGGCTCTTGTGAACAAAACACATCACAGAGCTGGAACCAGGCAGTACATCAGCCTGCGTTCACTGAAGCAGAAACAAAGCCTTATTTTATAAGTTTCCTCCTATAATTAAGAAAAAGAAAGAAAGAAATAAACTAGCTTTTCTGTGTTTCTTTGGAATTGAGCCCTGTTGACCTTAAAGATTTTACCTTTTCCCTACTTAACACCACAACAGGTAAGAATTGCTGGTGACTAGCCAGCTGGAAAAAAACAGAACAGTCTCAACTCACTTTCCTTCTTTTTAGGTTAAGCCGGATGGAAGTGGCTTGTTCTTTGTCCAGTGGTCAGTGTTCTCAGAACATCAGGACTGTCACAAGGAATTGCAGGTGTCAAATCCCAATAAATGTCAAACAAGTTGTTGATTTTACCAATTTTGCATCCTGTGTCTCTCCTAGGAAAGTGAGGGTTGGTTTAAAGAGGAGGGTGTATGGGAAAAGCTGGCTAAGTCTTTGTACATGTTGGCAAGGCATAAAGAAAGGCAAAGTTGGCGAGAGACAGAATAATAATTACTCCCATGCTTGGAGTGCCTACTATATGCCAAGCATTTATAAACATAATTTCATTTATTCTTTTGCCACTCCAAAGAATAAGCGTTGTTATCTCCAGTTTATGTACGAGAAGCTGATGCTCAGAGAAGTTAAGTAAATTTTAGTTTAGTTGGTGATGGAGCTAGGATATAAACTCAGTTCTATCTAAGTCTAAAGTCCATGCTGCTCTTTGCCTTAGTCATTCCACATGATGTATTTTCATTTATGCTTCCTTTTGTTTGAATTCATTGCCAATTGCCAACCGCATTTAAATGAATAAGCAGGTTTTAGCAGAAAAATATAACAGTAAATGAGCTAGAATAATCAGTCACATGTGGTTTGAGTAGTACAGTGTCCAGGACTATCCCTGACAAGATTCCCCTCTATTTGGGGTGCTATGATAAGATAGTATCTTGCCAAGTGTTCTAAATTCAATAGGTTATGGAATTCGATAGGCATTTTCCTTAGGCAAACGAGCAGCACATTTTTTATGGATCATTAGAAACACCATTCTGGTATAAAGAAGCCTTCAGATTTCATAAATTTGATTGGTTGTCATTGGTTTATAATCATGAAAAAATTACCAACCAATAATAAGTATACCCAGTTCCAACAAATTTATTAACTTCAAATGATACTACACCACCTGCATTAAAACTGCCGGAGAAACAACAGACCACCTTTCAGTAGATACTTGGACAACTGGCTGTTACATTTCCAAATTTATGTTTGTATAAAACATTATTCTGCTTTTATTTCTGAAAGCAGTTATTTTTCTATGAATAGCTGTGAACACAGGCCTTCTGGAATTCAGAGAACTAAACTCTTTACAGAAGTAAGATACCCAGATAAAATGCAACAGTCTAATTTTATGGACTTCCAACTTTGTTTTAAGGCAGTTGTGAGTAGGAAGAAGAAACTGGTTGTATCAAGAGGGATTCTTGCACAGTAGTGCATGGATAAGATAGGTACAGTTTCCCTACCTTATGTGGAAGGTAAAAGTTGAGTGAGACTGAGCTTCAGTTTGGAATAACGATACTGAAAAAAAAAAAAAGAAGAAGAAAACTATGATCTTACATAATACAGCCCCAGTTTTATTTTGGGCATTCATACTTTTATTGATATGCAATTTATTAATATATTATTTACTCAGAAATATTATCAAAAACTGAAAGTTTCCCAGGATATAGCACAAGGGAAGGATTTGCTTTTGTGGAAAAGAGACAGAAAGGAGACATATACAATATATAGAACACATAAGAAGAATAAAGTTGCAGCCTGTAAGTCTTCTGCCCCATCTGGTTAAAACTTTTCCATCTCTTTGTAGATTTGTCATTTGCTATATAATAAATACTTAGAAAGCATTCAAACACTTGAAATATATGTAAAGCAGAAAGTGAAAGTCTCTCCTGATTTTTTACCTCACTCTGACAATTTTCATTAAGTATATATCCATTCAGACTTTTCCTATGCTTATAAGCACACATATATCCACAAAAATTTTATTAAATAACATATTATAAATAAATATTTTCCCGTTTCATTTATATTAAAAATCATGACCTCTTTTCACTATCAATGCATTTAAATCTACCTGATTTTTTTTCTTACCACATTAAGAATATTCCATAATATAAATGTATCATGACTAATTTAACCATTGCCCTATTCATGGATATTTATAGTGTTTCATTTTTATCTTTATTTGGATGAACTTCCTGTTCCTAGCAATGTAGTAATTATCATAGGGTTATAGTTACTTTCTCACAAATCAAAACTGAAGAAACTATAGAGAGAAACATGAACTCAATTTGTTTAAAAACATGAGACAATCTTGTGAGAATGAGGGCTATTTTGGCTGATGTGGCAGAGATTGCTGCAGTGTGGGGTAAAAGGCAGCTGTTTTAGGAGAGAATGTCTGTGTTACTAAGAAGTGGTTAACAGCCTTCTCAGTTTTTTACCCTTCTGCTGCCTTGATAGAATCATTGTTTTCCTCCATTATGCAAAAATCTGAGGCAATGGTCTAAATTGTTGTAATATCCAAAGAGCAGCTCAGAAGCCTTGATGAGATCAGTGGTTGGATAAACTGGTGAGCAATGACAGACGTTTGCCTCTTTTATTTCCCCTCTTTTAAGTCCATAGGGCATATGAATTCTCATCTAATGGTATTTTCTCCTCCCCATATTATTTCTCATTGAAAGTTTAAAAATTAAACCCTGACCTAAAGTGTTGCTTGGTGAGATGGTAACAAATGTGATTCTTTGCTTGTGGGATGCTCCACCATAAGAGCCTGATATTATCAGGAATATCAGAGAGACTTTTATTCTCAGGGAGAATATAAGCTCACACAATAATAGAACATTCAAAGAGGACCACTACTTCAAAGGAAAATGCCAGACTTAAAAACATAAACCAAAAAAAGCAGGAGCAGAAGAATGGAAAGACCACAAATTGTGGAGAACAATAGTAACCATACTAAAAGAGATAGAGGGAGATACTAAAAATATGAAACAAAAATTTTAAAAATAATAAATAAAGAACCATATGGAAAATTAGCTATGAAAATATGATAGATAAATAAGAACACAATAATTGAGATAAATAATGGAATAATATGTGACTAAATACTATATTAGTAAATTGGAATAAGCCTGGGAAACTCTGAGATTAAAGTAGGGAACAAGGAAGTAACTGTGAATTAGAAAGAAAAGTTAAGAGATATAGTAGACAACAGCAGAAGTACCAATATCTGGGTAATAAGAGATCAAAAGAAAGAAATAAAAATGGAGTGGTACAAATATTTTCTAAAATAAGAAAAGGGACAAATTTAGAATAAAAAAATTTCATAGATGCCAAAAAAGAAAAACTTGCACTTAGGCAAATATTGGTAAAAATATAAGAATGTAAAGAAGAAAAAAAAAAAAGAAAGAAAGAAAGAAAAAGAAAGAGAGAAAAGATGACCAAAAAATTAAAAAAAAAAATTCTAAAGGGCTGTAGAATGAACAAGTGCCTCACCTACAAAGAAATAAGAAATCAGACTGATGCCAAATGTCCTATAAAAACATTGAATGTAAGAAGACAATGGAGCAATATCTAATAACTATTAAAGAAAAATAATTTTCAATTTATAGTTTTATATTTATAAAAATTATTTTTTACATGTAAATGTCTAAAACACATATTTTAGCAAACATTGTTTCAAAAATATGAAATAGAATAACTTACATTGAAAACCCTGTGGGTAGAAGTTTTCAAATAGGAAGAGAAATGAATATTAGAGGAGTTGAGGTATGAAGTACTCATAAGTCTTAGAAGAGTCTAAAGATATTTTTTAAATAATTAAGGCAAAACATAAGACAATGAAGACATATTCTATAATAGTTCAATTAACATTCTAGATAACACTAACAAGATAATAGGTAGGTGGAATATGAAAAGAACACAAGGTGGAACATATAGATGCTCTTAAGTCACAATTTAAAAAGGAAGGAAGAAGGTATAAAAGTAGGAATTCTACAAAAGGTGGAACAAATTGAAGTATAAAAGAAGAGAGTAGCAGCAATAAGACCAAAAATATCAGCAAGCACAACAAATATAAATGATTTATACTCACCATGTTAAAGTGACTGTCAGATTGGATAAAGAAACATCCAACTTTATGGTACTTACAAAAGCATTAAGATGCAATTAGACTTAAAGTAGATGTGTTAAAAAATATAATAGGCAAATACTAATTATAGAAAACCTGGGGTAAACAGAGTTAAAGGCAAAAAGCAGCCAATTCATTAAAAATATCATATGGTTATGAAATGTATATATTTACTAGGGTATATTTACACTTTCAAAGACATGGAGTAAATGCTACACATCTGTTAGCAGTTCATTTAGAATCATCTGTGATAGAAAAAGGATGGACCAGACTCATTCATAGTCATTCTTATTAATTTCCATTTTCTGGAAGATGGAGCAATTATTTTCATTTTCCTTGTGTGAGTGACAAGGCTGTGATTTCTTTCTATATTCAGTTAGCAATGCAAGAGCACATAGTTAATAACCAGATAGTACTCTTCTGACATATAGGTCATTTTTAAAAAAATCAACAACACACTTCATGATTGAGTTTAAAGTAGCCTCATGAATGCCACAGGATTTCTTACCAAGAAAGGATGGTCGACAGAAAGCCTTTGGAAACCCAAGCTTTTCACTATCAGCAGTGATCAACTGATCATTAAGAGGCTTGTAGCTCTTCTTGAAGGAGTCAAAAGTAATGGTAGCCATCTCCTAATGAAAGTCCACAGCAGTATAGCTTCTCTTCAGGATCTCTTCAGGCTCGTGTCAGTTCTATTCTCAGCTAGATTAGTGAACCTATAACCATTTTCTGCTTGAGGTAGCTTGTCAAGTGATAGCCAGTCAATTCCAGACATAACAAGGCATGTGCAAATTCATAAGCTTCATATATGGACACTATGTCAGTGACACTGCCACCACAGTGCATGACAATATGGTGGTGTGACCAAAGGTACAGTACAGCCCATAAAGAAATGCATATGGAGACTCTACTGAAGGTCTCAAACAACCTCTCCATTTTATTGTCCATGGAGTTTAGGGGAGCCTCAGTAAAGTTCTCTCTAAAAGGTACATGCTGGGTTTTCTCTATGTTGTCCTAGGTGGTAATGATATTTATAATGGGATACTTTGGGGTAAGGATTCATCTCTTGCTTTTAGCTTTATCACCTATGATGCTGTTCTTTAGTCCCATGTGTTTCATGGTACCTTGGGCAGCCAACAAAAAGGGAAACATGGTTCTGCCTCTGTATTTAGAAGACCATGAGCTTACAGACTTCCTCATGAAGATCCTGATAGTAAAATGTTCAACTTTATTACCACAGTGGAGAGGGATATTATGTATAACTTCAAGAAGCAGATAAAATATGAGACAGAAGAAGGATCATATCCAGAAAAATCATGTCTGCCAGTGTCAGAACCATTTCTATTGCCAAGTACAGAAGATTTTTTTCTGTTCTGATTTATTAAAGGCAGTTATTGAATTGGCTGAGAAGAACTTGAGCAGAGGGCATGTAAGAGCATGAGAATGTCAGATTTAATTTTACCCATTGTAATTTTTGTATATTTTAACTAGACAATGAATTTTCATTTACATTGAAAAAATATTATTGCTGGAAATAATAAGTATCATATACTTTAGAGCTAACAAGCTTATGTGTATTTGTTATGTTTTCTTCCAGTTATCTTATAATGTCTCAGACACATGTCCTAGAGCATGGTAAATGCTTAGTATATATTTGCTAATTATCTGACAAATTATCTTCATCATAGTGAATAAGCATTATACACATTGGTAGTCTATTTAAATGTGTCATTATACAGTTTCTCTCCAAATTAATTATTACTAAAATACAATTAGAAAAAAAGAAAATATCACAGGAAAAATTTCAAACCATTCATGCTTTCATTCATGCTGTTGTGTTAGATGGGTTTTAAATAATTAATTATAAAAGTATTTGGTTCTGACAAGTATCCTGGTATTAAGCAATTAACACAAACATTAGCATATGTGGATTTTAGAAATCTGCCAAATAGCAAAGCTGTTGAAACAAATTATATGCTTCTTGTTGCTTTATTTTTCTGTTCTAAACGACAAATATCCAGCTAACATAATTAAAGAAAAATTGTATGTTATAAACAAGATGCAATCACTGAAAAAGAGATTGTATATGTAGGTGGGCTTTGTTCTATGAGGCTGTAATCTAGTCATGGAAATAAGCTCCAGTCCATATGCCCACTCTCTCAAGAAAACAGATCGACAGATCTAAAGGAAATCTAATACATGCACGCTCCCTTATTACATCCTTGTTTAAATTTCTTAGGTCTTTGTGTTTAAAGGAGCAGTCCCTGTGCATTTGTTAGGAGCAAAAGTTCTTATTTACTTAGCCTAATGAAAGACAAACACAAGAAAGAAATGAAAGAGGAAGTAGGGGAAAGGAAAATCAGAAAATAAGTGCAGATTTCTTACAACCAAATCCTTGCATTTACATCTATGATTGCCTAATGCACCGTTATCTCTTTCTGGTCTGCCATTGTGTTCTGCTTCCCTACATCTATTCATTCTACATTTACATAGAAGCCAAAATATAATTTTAAAAAGACAGACCAAATCACATTTGTCACCCATTTAAATTCCTCCAGTGCTTTCCTCTTACTCAGAGAATAAAAGCCCAACATGATAGTGTCACCTACAATACAGTCCTGTCCCCATCTAGGGGTTATACCTCACCAAGTGCCGCAAACCCACCATATTCCAGCTATAATGTCTCCTGGCCTGGCACAAGACAAGACAAAATCTCTGTCTTAAAGCTTTTCAGCTGTTGCTCCCTCTACTAACACAACTCTATTGCTAGATCTTTGCTTCCAAGGCTTTCAAATCTCAGTTTAAATGTTATATCCACACAATCTCCTCATCACAAAACATGATGCATCTTCTGTTCTATCACTTTCTATTCTTTCATTCAACTTTGTGTTCTTCATAGCAATACTCACTTTCTGAAATGATTTTGTTCATGTATTTATTTTCTTCAACTCCCTCAATAGGTGCTCAGTAATATTGCTTGAAGTCATGAATCATAGGTAATTCTGAAGACAGTTTTAAAAGACTGGCACATTGGGGCACCTGGGTGGTTGGCTCAGTGGGTTAAGCTTCTGCCTTCAGCTTGGGTCATGATCTCAGGGCCCTGGGATCGAGCCATGCGGTGGGCTCTCTGCAGTGGGGAGCCTACTTTCCCCTCTCTCTCGCTCTGTCTGCTGCTCTGCCTACTTGTGATATGTCTCTCTCTCTGTCAAATAAATAAATAAAATCTTAAAAAAAAAAAGACTGGCACATTGTGCAAGTTCATATCTCTGAATGAGATTTCTCAGAAATATTTCCTTGCCTTCTATACTAGTGGTTTTAAAGTATTTAGAGAATGTAAATACCTTCTGACATATTTGATTATGTCTATAATCCTATCTTCAAAGAGCAGTACTGGAATAGAATCCATAGTTGATCAATCAGATACTAAATCATGTGTATCTGCATGAATTATATTTTCAGGGGATCCATAGAGGCACTTTGTGGAAGAGTGATTAGGAATCCCTTAAATTTACTTTTATACATATCTAATATGGTTCATTGACTTAAGTCTGATACTGATTTAACATTGTAGTTGTTCACTTCTTAGAGAAGAGGAAAATAAAAATGCAATTTATCCAACATTATGAGATTGTAGGCATTATACTAGGTGATAATTGACATGTAGAGATGAAGAACTCAATCCCATTGAAAACCATACACTGGGGTATATGACACAATTATCATAAGACAAGATACCATGAAAAGTACTATGAGAGAAGTACAAAAATATATTAATTTAATTTGGGAAGTTTGGAGAGTCCTCATGGAGAAAGTAAAATTTAATTAATCCTTAAAGAATGATATCACCTTTACACAAGGCAGTTGATGGCCATGAACATGGCTAAAGACAGAACCTGGCTACATGTTTTCTCTAAAGCAAGGTTGAGAAAGAGACGTCAGCAGAAGAGACTAAGAAGAACAGTTTAGATAGACAAGAAAGAGATGGGTGAGCATAGTGTCACCGGGGCCAAGAAAAGAAAATTGAAAGGAGGGAGATATGGTTTCAAACACTGCAGTTATATCAGTAGAGACTGAAAAGTAAGAAGGATGATTTTGCCAATATATTCATAATGTTTCATTAGATTAGTGAAAGGTTCAGAGCCCAGATAAGTTTTGAGGACTAATGGAAAGTCAGTGAATTAGAAGGAGAGAGCATAGGGTTGGCCTTAAATATTTTGTTAGGTGCAGTGAAGGAACACAAATGGAAGAATGACTTGAGAGAAAAATACTAAAGGAATTGTTTTGGTTTTTTTATTTTTAAGGTAAGGAAGATTTAGACATTGTTGTTTATGGTATAGGGGAAGTAGTTGAAGAAAGAATTTGGAAATGAGGAATGACTAATGGCACAAGAGGACAGATTAAACAGACAGGTATGATACAAAGGTTCTGGCAGATGGAGTAGCTCTGTAAGGAAAGAAAGATTGCATGTGTGTGTGTGTGTGTGTGTGTGTGTGTATGTATTTTCTGAGATGAGAGAATGATAAAAATGAGAGGCAAAGTATAAGGATAGCCTAAGGTTTTTTATTATTATTATTTTTTTAAACCACTTTTTTCTCCTGTGGTAAAATATGTATTTCAACCATTTTAATGGGCACAATTCAGTAGCTCTTAGTATATTCACAATGTTGTAAAAGCATCACAACTGTCTAATTCCAGAACATTTTCATTATGCCAAAAAGTAACCCTATTCCTACTAAGCAGTCACTTCCTCAAACTTCCTTTTCCTCAACTCCTGGAGAACATTAATTCAGATTAATGTTGGACATTAATGTTGGACATTTCATATAAATGGAATCATGCAATAAGTGACCTTTTGTGTTGGACTTCTTTCACTTAGCATAATGTATTCAAGGTTCATCATGTTATGTCTTGTATCATCACTTCATTCCTTCCTATAGCTGAATAATGCACTGTATGGATAAAACACATTACGTATATTCATTTGCCAGTTGATTAATATTTAGATTGTTCCACTTTTTGGCTACTGTGAAAATTCTGCTAGGAACATTCATGTACAAGTTTCTGTTTGAACTCTTACTTTCTCTTGGATTCCACCCAAGTGAAATTGCTGGGTCATATGGTAATTCTATGTTGAACGTTTAAAAGAATTGCCAAACTGTTTCCCACAGTGGCTGGATAAGTTTATATTCCCACCAGCAGTGTAAGAGGGTTCCAGTTTCTCTCCATTCTCATGAACATTTGTTCTTCTCCATTTTATTATTTTTACTATTATTACCTTCCTAGTGGGTGTGAAGCTTTCACTGTGATTTTGATTTGCATTTCCCTAAAGATTAATGATGTTGTATATTTGTTCATGCCCTGATTGGTCATACATTTTCTGCTTTTGAAAAAAGACTATTCAAGTCCCTATCTCCATATTTTTAAAAGATTTTATTTATTTATTTTTTAGCATCAGATTCTTTTTTAAAAATTTTATTTATTTATTTATTTATTTATTTATTTATTTATTTATTTTCAGTGTAACAGTATTCATTGTTTTTGCACCACACCCAGTGCTCCATGCAATAAGTGCCCTCTCTAATACCCACCACCTGGTTCCCCCAACCTCCCACCCCTCACCGCTTCAAACCCCTCAGATTGTTTTTCAAAGTCCATAGTCTCTCATGGTTCACCTCCCCTTCCAATTTCCCCCAACTCCCTTCTCCTCTCTAACTCCCCTTTTCCTCCATGCTATTTGTTATGCTCCACAAATAAGTGAAACCATATGATATTTGACTCTCTCTACCCATTTTTAATTGTTTGTCTTTTGTTGTTGAGTTATAAGAATTCTTTATCTTATGGATACTAGACCCTTATCAAATAGGAGATCTGCAATGCTTTCAGTCATTCTGTGGGTTATCTTTTCACTTTATTGGATGTGTCCTTTGATACATAAGCTTTGAAATCCAACTTGTTTTTTCTTCTGTCATTTGTGCTTTTGGCATCCTATCTAAGAATACATTGCTAAATTAAAGAAACTTGAGATTTACACCGATGTTTGCTTCTAAGAGTGTTATGTTTTAGATCATACATTTAAATCTTTGATCCATTTTCAGTTGATTTCTATATATATTGTATGAGGTAAGAGTCCAAAATCATTCTTTTGCATGTGGTTATTCAGTTGTTCCAACTATATGTTGAAGAAATTATTCTTTCCCCATTAAATGGTCTTGGCACACTTATCAAGAATTAATTGATTATAGATGTATGAGTTTTTTTCTGCATTCTCAGTCCCATTCCATTGGTCTATATGTCTGCCATTTACAATCCCACACTATTGTGATTACCATAGCTCTGCATCAAGTCTTGAAATCAAGAAGTGTGAGTCCTCCAAATTTGTACTTTTTTTTCAAGATTGCTTTGGCTATTTGAGGTTCTTTCCAATTCAATATGAATTTTAGAATCAGCTTGTCTATTTCAGCAAAAAAAGGAATTAGAATTTGGTAGCATAGAATCTATAGATCAATTTGAAGAGCACTGCTAACTTAACCATATTAAGTCTTGCATTCCATAAATACAGAATAGCTTTCCATTTATTTAAGAGTTCTTCTACCAATCATTTCAATATCCAGCCTTTTCTGCCAAGCTTTTCAGTTTATTATTTGTCTTGTTATTCCTCGCCCCAGGTGGCAGCTGCCAATTTATTTGCCCTTAAAAGTTTTGACAAATGCCCTCTGAGTAGTCACCTCAGCTGGGGATTTTTCTGAGTTAGGCAAACTAAAAGTTAAGCCCTTGAGGTGGTCCTTCAGGGAGCCATTAGACAGGTCAAAATAGCCATAATTCTTTGAGAATGAGTTTTGTTCTGCTGCCTCTGATACCAGAAACCTGTACTAGAAATGGCTTATTGTCTCCAAGGCTACCCCTGAGCTGAGAGCAGAGAAAGAGGAAAGGATGAGTTAAAAATGTCACAAACCTCCTTATTGAGACCCAGATTTTGTTGTTGTTGTTGTTAAGCATTTACTTCATTGGTCAGTTGCCAGAGTTCTGATAAAGCTGATTTTGACCGCCTTTGCTAGTTTATTCACTACTTTGGTAAAAGAACAAGCTTTTGGAGATCCCTATTCTACCATTTTTCCTGATACCAGGTTTTTGTTACAAAAACAAACTACCCCAAAATTTCAGAGGCTCAATACCACAAAGACTTATTTCTTGCTCATGATTCGTGTCCACGTGCATAGACTGGGGATCTGTCGCACCTAGGTATCAAGAATCTGCAAAACAGTTTTTCTCCATTTAGAATGATATTTGCGGTGGGTTTTTCATAGATGGCTTTGATGATATTGAGGTATGTGCCCTCTATCCCTACACTTTGAAGAGTTTTGATCAGGAAGGGATGCTGTACTTTGTCAAATGCTTTTTCAGCATCTATTGAGAGTATCATATGGTTCTTGTTCTTTCTTTTATTGATGTGTTGTATCACATTGACTGATTTGCGGATGTTGAACCAACCTTGCAGCCCTGGAATAAATCCCACTTGGTCGTGGTGAATAATCTTTTTAATGTACTGTTGAATCCTATTGGCTAGTATTTTGTTGAGTATTTTCGCATCTGTGTTCATCAAGGATATCGGTCTATAGCTCTCTTTTTTGGTGGGATCCTTGTCTGGTTTTGGGATCAAGGTGATGCTGGCTTCATAAAATGAGTTTGGAAGTTTTCCTTCCATTTCTATTTTTTGGAACAGTTTCAGGAGAATAGGAATTAGTTCTTCTTTAAATGTTTGGTAAAATTCCCCCGGGAAGCCATCTGGCCCTGGGCTTTTGTTTGTTTGGAGATTTTTAATGACTGTTTCAATCTCCTTACTGGTTATGGGTCTGTTCAGGCTTTCTATTTCTTCCTGGTTCAGTTGTGGTAGTTTATATGTTTCTAGGAATGCATCCATTTCTTCCAGATTGTCAAATTTGTTGGCGTAGAGTTGCTCATAGTATGTTCTTATAATAGTTTGTATTTCTTTGGTGTTAGTTGTGATCTCTCCTCTTTCATTCATGATTTTATTTATTTGGGTCCTTTCTCTTTTCTTTTTGATAAGTCGGGCCAGGGGTTTATCAATTTTATTAATTCTTTCAAAGAACCAGCTCCTAGTTTCGTTGATTTGTTCTATTGTTTTTTTGGTTTCTATTTCATTGATTTCTGCTCTGATATTTATGATTTCTCTTCTCCTGCTGGGCTTAGGGTTTCTGTCTTGTTCTTTCTCCAGCTCCTTTAGGTGTAGGGTTAGGTTGTGTACCTGAGACCTTACTTGTTTCTTGAGAAAGGCTTGTACCGCTATATATTTTCCTCTCAGGACTGCCTTTGTTGTGTCCCACAGATTTTGAATCGTTGTATTTTCATTATCATTTGTTTCCATGATTTTTTTCAATTCTTCTTTAATTTCCCGGTTGACCCATTCATTCTTTAGAAGGATACTGTTTAGTCTCTATGTATTTGGGTTCTTTCCAAACTTCCTTTTGTGGTTGAGTTCTAGCTTTAGAGCATTGTGGTCTGAAAATATGCAGGGAATGATCCCAATCTTTTGATACCGGTTGAGTCCTGATTTAGGACCGAGGATGTGATCTATTCTGGAGAATGTTCCATGTGCACTAGAGAAGAATGTGTATTTTGTTGCTTTGGGATGACCAGAAAAGACCTCGAATAGCCAAAGGGATATTGAAAAAGAAAGCCAACATTGGTGGCATCACAATTCTGGACTTCATGCTCTATTACAAAGCTGTCATCATCAAGACAGCATGGTACTGGCACAAAAACAGACACATAGATTAATGGAACAGAATAGAGAGCCCAGAAATAGACCCTCAACTCTATGGTCAACTAATCTTCGACAAAGCAGGAAAGAATGTCCAATGGAAAAAAGACAGCCTCTTCAATAAATCGTGCTGGGAAAATTGGACAGCCACATGCAGAAAAATGAAATTGGACCATTTCCTTACACCACACACAAAAATAGACTCAAAATGGATGAAGGACCTCAATGTGTGAAAGGAATCCATCAAAATCCTTGAGGAGAACACGGGCAGCAACCTCTTCGACCTCTGCCGCAGCAACATCTTCCTAGGAACAACGCCAAAGGCAAGGGAAGCAAGGGAAAAAATGAACTATTGGGATTTCATCAAGATCAAAAGCTTTTGCACAGCAAAGGAAACAGTTAACAAAATCAAAAGACAACTGACAGAATGGGAGAAGATATTTGCAAACGACATATCAGATAAAGGACTAGTGTCCAGAATCTATAAAGAACTTAGCAAACTCAACACCCAAAGAACAAATAATCCAATCAAGAAATGGGCAGAGGACATGAACAGACATTTCTGCAAAGAAGACATTCAGATGGCCAACAGACACATGAAAAAGTGCTCCATATCACTCAGCATCAGGGAAATACAAATCAAAACCACAATGAGATATCACCTCACACCAGTCAGAATGGCTAAAATCAACAAGTCAGGGAATGACAGATGCTGGCGAGGATGCGGAGAAAGGGGAACCCTCCTACACTGTTGTTGAGAATGCAAGCTGGTGCAGCCACTCTGGAAAACAGCATGGAGGTTCCTCAAAATGTTGAAAATAGAACTGCCCTATGACCCAGCAATTGCACTATTGGGTATTTACCCTAAAGATACAAACGTAGTGATCCAAAGGGGCACGTGCACCCGAATGTTTATAGCAGCAATGTCCACAATAGCCAAACTATGGAAAAAACCTAGATGTCCATCAACAGATGAATGGATCAAGAAGATGTGGTATATATACACAATGGAATACTATGCAGCCATCAAAAGAAATGAAATCTTGCCATTTGCGACAACATGGATGGAACTAGAGCGTATCATGCTTAGCGAAATAAGTCAAGCAGAGAAAGACAACTATCATATGATCTCCCTGATATGAGGAAGTGATGATGCAACATGGAGGCTTAAGTGGGTAGGAGAAGAATCAATGAAACAAGATGGGATTGGGAGGGAGACAAACCATAAGTGACTCTTAATCTCATAAAACAAACTGAGGGTTGCTGGGGGGAGGGGGTTTGGGAGAAGGGGGTGGGATTATGGACATTGGGGAGGGCATGTGCTTGGTGAGAGCTGTGAAGTGTGTAAACCTGGTGATTCACAGACCTGTACCCCTGGGGATAAAAATATATGTTTATAAAAAATAAAAATTAAAAAAAAAAAAAAAAAGAATCTGCAAAACAGAACAGCCAGAATCTGGAGTTGTGTCAAGAACTCTGACTGAGGGAAAGAGGATGTGTCAATTGACTATTGACTTAAAACTTCCATCTGGAAAAGATCCATTTACATTCCATTGGCCAAAGCAATTCACATGGCCATGCCTAACTTCAAAGCAGGACAGTGGGGAATGTACTCCTAAGGGTAAGCAGAAGAAAAGGAAACTGACTATTTGTGAAAAAGCATTAACTGTGAAAAGAAAATTTGAGGAGATTAGTAAAGTTATAGTTAAGAGTATATTAAGTAGTCTTGAGGCTCATAGTAAATAGTGAAGTAACCATCTGAATATAGGAAGTGAGACAATACGGGGGTTCTGAGAGAATCTAAAACATTTGGAACAGTTGCCATATGTATGTAAGTCAATACAGTGGTAAATTAAAAATGAAAGGAGCTGTTGAGCAGTGTTGAAGGCCCAGCTGAAGTTAGCTATGTATTTATAATGCATCATTATAATCATTGTGGGATGATCTCCAGTAATGCTTCATAGCTTAAGACCAATGAAATATATTTAGCATTATAAGGTGACTAACAATATAACGTACCATTGAAATAGAAGTAAAGGTCATGCTTGAATTGGGTAATTGTGCTAATCTGAGATGCATTTTCTTTCCTTCTCTTAGGCTCATATAACATTTTGGACAGTTCAACCTCACTTACTCTACTTTGAATAAATCCAAATGTAATGAGGTGAAACCTATAAGGGAAGGTTTGCCTGTGGCTTGGCTGAATGACTCAACCATGAAATGCTATTGACAAGATATAATTCTTGGCCTCCAACAAGAATATTTAAAATATTTTTTTTAATCTTAAAAAATGCATCTGTTACAGTTTCTATTGTTTCACCTTCCAAAGTTTCTAAGAGGTTTGGGAAATGAAAAAGAATGATAAAAGAAATGTTATTTGTGGACTAAAGACAAAAACATAAGAGATTTAAAACCTAGTGATTGGGTACTCCCTACTTACAATGAGAGGTGAGAAGAGACAATTCAGTTGGATAGAACAGAACTAATTAATCCTTTGAAAAAGTAGATGGGATGGCAGGGTTGAGTCTAGACCCAGGAGGCCCTGTGCTTGTGATTGACAGCTCTGGGAAAATTCTTAGAGGTTGTTAAATGTAGAAGGCCGGATGATAGTAAAACCAATTTCAAAATCTAGAGAACATAAATAGGTAATTGCTTAACAACTTTCCTGCAATGCCATGCCTGATGTGACCTTCATCCCAGTATTAAGTGGGAGGAAAGTACATACCATGCTAGGACTGTAATACCACCAGCCTTGTTCACCTGTTGCAAGCCTTGGCCTTATCACCTTCTTCTGAGTAAAACCAAGGATAAAACAGAGGTAAATGGAAGAGTAACTGCCTTCAAAAGAGGCTTTTAAGAGAGCTATAAAGGAAGTTTCTAGCAAGACATACTTGGTTTTATTATGCATTACAGATATTACATTTTTTTTTTTAAAAACAAATTGAAGGTTTGTGGCAAACCTGCAACTAACTTATCTACTGGCACCATTTTCTAACAGCATTTGCTCACTTCATGTTTCTGTGCCATATTTTGGTAATTCTTTCATTATTTCAAATTTTTCATTATATTTGCTATGGTGATTTGTGATCTGTGATGTTTAATGTTTCTATTGTAATTGTTTTGTAGCACCATGAATCATGCCCATATAAGAAGACAAAATTGATAAATGTGTGTGTCCTGACTGTCCCACCAAAGAAGTGCTATTCACTTTTCTCTCTCTCTCTCTTCTAGGGTTTCCTATTCCCTTAAATACAATAATATTGTAATTAGGTAAAATAATAACACTATAATGAACTCTAAGTGTTCAAGTGAAAGGAAGACTTGCACATCTCTCACTTTAAATCAAAAGCTAGAAATGATTGAGCTTAGTGAGGAGGGCATGTTGAAAGCTCAGAGGCAGAAAGCAAGGTCCCTGTGCCAAACAGCTAGCCAACTCATGAATATAAAGCAAAAGTCTTGGAGTGCCTGGGTAGCTCAGTGTCGGGGACTGCCTCCAGCTGGGAAAGTCCCCCCCATTACGAGATGGCGCTTGGCTCACTGCCAACAAAATACGCTGCAAGTAAACAATGAATGTTCTGGTGAAGCCTGCCTAAAGGATGACATAGTCATTGGTTGTTTCAAATTTAATCAACATAGTAACAGGACTCTCATTGGCTCTCCCCATTGCTTGGCCCCTTATTGGTCACCCTGCTGCATATAAGCTAAGGAAGTTGACGAAATAAACAGATGAAGCATTAACACCATACCAGGCTGATTGTCGTTCTTGCAGGCCGAGGGCGACAAAGGTGCTGAAACCCGGGAATTGTTAATGAGTAGTAAACCTTGCAAGGAGAAAAACCACAGGTAAGCAAGGAAGGGACCACGATCAAAGTGTTGGGAATCTTGTACAAGACCGCAACAAGAAGCGAGGCAGCCATAGAGCTGGGATTTTACAAGACCACAACAAGAAGTGGGGTGGCCATAGAGCCGGGATTTTCTTAAGCAGCCAGATGGGTTCTGAATTATCAAAATCTAGATTGGAGGGTTTTTTAAAGGACCTTCTCAAAGCCAATGGTGCACCTCTGAAATCAAAAACCACCAGAGCATTTCTAACTACAGTGGAAACTGTTGCACCTTGGTTTTTGGATGAGGGTTTGTTAAATATTCTGCAATGGGACCATTTAGGAGAGGATCTTAATAAAAGAGATAAAAGCAAACCATTGCCGCCTGGAACATTAGCTATATGGACTCTGGTCAGAGGATGCCTTGGGGGACATAAGCCGAGATGTGAGTCAGCTATTAACGCCTGTTTGCATAGCCCCTCCTTTTCTTTTCCTCCTCTTTAATGGCAGCAATCTTGATGATGATCGTCTCAATTGCTCAAATGGCAATTGCTCCTTATCCCAATGCTGGAACGGTACCAACTTTCACTCTGCTGTTGTCATACGTATTCCCACTAACATTCCAGTCCCTGTTTCTATTACAGATGATGTATCCATAGTTCTTCTCTTACGACAAAAAAGAGACTTCGGAATCACTGCTGCCATAATAGCCGCTGTTGCAGCCTCCACTGCGGCAGCTACAGCTGCTGCCATGGCATTGGCCACTGTGGTGCCAACAGCAGAGGCCTTAAATACTTTAACTGAGGGTACTGCAGCTGCCTTACAAACGCAGTTGCAGTTGAATGCCCACCTTAAGGCTGGTTTATTAATTCTCAATCAATGAGTGGACCTACTGCAAGAACAAGTAGACATTCTGGCAGATATTATGAGTGTTGTTGCCTCGTTCCCTACCCTGCCCTTTGTGTTACCCCTGTAAAATTCTCTCAATTTAATAAGGCCAGGAATTCCTCCCAACAGCTCTCCCAGTATTTGCAGGGTGCTTGGTCTGACGATTTTCAAAATTTCACATGAATCCTTCTGGCTGAGATAACGTGAGTAAATAGTACACGTGGGCAACCAGCTTCCCTCCCAGAGCTATTTCAAACATTCAGCAATATGTTCCAGTTCACCAAACAATGGGCTGGCACAATTGGTCTTCTTGTCCTCCTTCTATTGGCATTCTGTTTCTATTCAGAAAAGTTCGCCAATGGAGAACACAGCAGTGAGAGCAGAGCTGAGCTATAGTACAAGCCCTTATGTCAATAGAGGCTGGGACATCTTCCCAGATATGGCTAAGCATGCTAGATCGGTAGTCAAAGATGGGTAAGATCAGTAGAGAAACATACCAACCTAAGACAGGACAGAGATCATCGATACCTTGTGTCTGATGAGGGGTAAGGATGTTTTCTGCTATTGATGACATAAGACAGGCACGATCTCTGCCATAAAACAAAAAAGGGGGAGATGTCGGGGACCACCTCCGGCTGGGAAAATCCCCGCCATTACAAGATGGCACTTGGCTCACTGCCAACAAAATATGCTGCAAGTAAACAACGAATGTTCTGGTGAAGCCCACCTAAAGGAGGACATAGTCATTGGCTGTTTCAAATTTAATCAGCATAGTAACAGGACTCTCATTGGCTCTCCCCATTGCTTGGCCCCTTATTGGTCATCCTGCTGCATATAAGCTAAGGAAGTTGACGAAATAAACAGATGAAGCATTAACACCATACCAGGCTGATTGTCGTTCTTGTGGGCCGAGGGCGACAGCTCAGTGAGTTAAGCCTCTGGCTTTGGCTCAGGTCATGATCTCAGGGTCCTGGGATTGAGCCCCACATTGGGCTCTCTGCTTGGCAGGGAGCCTGCCTCCCCCTCTCTCTTTGCCTGTCTCTCTGCCTACTTGTGATCTCTCTCTGTCAAATAAATAAATAAAATCTTAAAAAAAAAAGCAAAAATCTTGAAGAAAATTAAAAGTGATTTTTCAGAACACATGAATGATAAGAAAGCAAAACATCATTATCCCAGATATGGAGAAAGTTTTAGTGGTCTGGAGAGAAGATCAAATCAGCCACAGCACTCCCTTAACCAAAGCCTAAACCAGAGCAAGACCCTAATTCCCTTCAATTCTATGAAGTCTGAGAGAAGTGAAGAAGCTTCAGAAGAAAAGCTGGAATCTAGCAGAGGTTGGTTCATAAGGTTTGAGAAAAGAAGCTTTCTCCATTACATAAAAGTGCCAGGTAAAGCAGCAAGAGCTGATGTAGAAACTGTGTAGCAAGTTATCCAGATCTCACGGAGGTAATTCATGAAGGTGGCTACACTAGACAACAGATTTTCAATGTAGACAAAATGGCCTTTTCCTGGAAAAATGACTGTCAGAGCCAGAATGGAGAAGCCTGGTGCCAGTTTCAAAGGACAGGTAGACTCTTGTTAGGAGCCAATGCAGTTGGTGACTTTAAGTTGAAGCCAAAGCTCATTTACCATTCCAAAAATCCTAGGGCCTTCAAGAATGATGCTAAATCTACTCTGCCTGTCCTCTCTAAATAGAACAACAAAGGTTGAATAATATCCCATTTGATTACATCATCGTTTATTGAATATTTTAAGCCCATGGTTGAGATTACTGCTCAGGAAAAACAAACAAACAAACAAACAAACAAACAAAAAACTCCTTTCAGAATATTACTACTCAATGCACCTGGTCACCCAGGAGCTCTGATGGAGATGTGCTATGAGATTAATGTGTTTTCATGTCTCCTAACACAACACTGATTCTATAGTCCATGAATCAAGGAAGTGTTTCAGTTTTTTAAGCTGCCATACATAGTGATTCATCTGAGGGATCTGAGCAATGTCAATTGAAAACTTTCTGGAAAAGATACCCCATTTTATCTGCCATTAAGAGAATCTGTGATTCATGGAAAGAGAGCAAAATATCAATATGAAGAGTATTTTGGAAGAAGTTGATTCTTACCCTCATGGATGAAGCATAGAGGTTCAAGACATCAGTGGAAGAAGTAGCTGCACCTGTAGTGAAATAGCAAGAGAGCTAGAATTAGAAGTGGAGCCTGAAGATGTGACTAAGTTGATTCAATCTCATGATAAGATTTCAACACATAAAGAGTTGCTTCTTATGGATAAGAAAAGAAAGCAGTTTTTTTTTTTTTTTTTTTTTTTTTTTAATTTATTTTTTATTTTCAGCATAACAGTATTCATTATTTTTCACCACACCCAGTGCTCCATGCAATTCGTGCCCTTTATAATACCCACCACCTAGTACCCCAACCTCCCACCCCCCACCCCTTCAAAACCCTCAGATTGTTTTTCAGAGTCCACAGTCTCTCATGGTTCACCTCCCCTTCCAATTTCCCCCAACTCCCTTCTCCTCTCTAACTCCCCATGTCCTCCACGCCATTTGTTATGCTCCACAAATAAGTGAAACCATATGATAATTGACTCTCTCTGCTTGACTTATTTCACTCAGCATAATAATCTCTTCCAGTCCTGTCCATGTTGCTACAAAAGTTGGGTATTGGTCCTTTCTTTTTTTTTTTTTTTTTTTTTTTTTTTTTATAAACATATATTTTTATCCCCAGGGGTACAGGTCTGTGAATCACCAGGTTTACACACTTCACAGCACTCACCAAAGCACATACCCTCCCCAATGTCCATAATCCCACCCCCTTCTCCCAAACCCCCTCCCCCCAGCAACCCTCAGTTTGTTTTGTGAGATTAAGAGTCACTTATGGTTTGTCTCCCTCCCAATCCCATCTTGTTTCATTTATTCTTCTCCTACCCACTTAAGCCTCCATCTTGCATCACCACTTCCTCATATCAGGGAGATCATATGATAGTTGTCTTTCTCTGCTTGACTTATTTCGCTAAGCATGATACGCTCTAGTTCCATCCATGTTGTCGCAAATGGCAAGATTTCATTTCTTTTGATGGCTGCATAGTATTCCATTGTGTATATATACCACATCTTCTTGATCCATTCATCTGTGGGTGGACATCTAGGTTCTTTCCATAGTTTGGCTATTGTGGACATTGCTGCTATAAACATTCGGGTGCATGTGCCCCTTTGGATCACTACATTTGTATCTTTAGGGTAAATACCCAATAGTGCAATTGCTGGGTCATAGGGCAGTTCTATTTTCAACATTCTGAGGAACCTCCATGCTGTTTTCCAGAGTGGCTGCACCAGCTTGCATTCCCACCAACAGTGTAGGAGGGTTCCCCTTTCTCCACATCCTCGCCAGCATCTGTCATTTCCTGACTTGTTGATTTTAGCCATTCTGACTGGTGTGAGGTGATATCTCATTGTGGTTTTGATTTGTATTTCCCTGATGCCGAGTGATATGGAGCACTTTTTCATGTGTCTGTTGGCCATCTGGATGTCTTCTTTGCAGAAATGTCTGTTCATGTCCTCTGCCCATTTCTTGATTGGATTATTTGTTCTTTGGGTGTTGAGTTTGCTAAGTTCTTTATAGATTCTGGACACTAGTCCTTTATCTGATATGTCGTTTGCAAATATCTTCTCCCATTCTGTCAGTTGTCTTTTGATTTTGTTAACTGTTTCCTTTGCTGTGCAAAAGCTTTTGATCTTGATGAAATCCCAAGAAAGCAGTTTTTTGATTCAGAAACTATTCCTGGTGAAGATGCTGAGAGACTGTTGAAATGAAAACACAAGATTTAGGATATTTCATAAACTGATGTGATAAAGAAGAAGCAGGGTTTGGAAGGTTTGACTCCAATTTGAAAGAAGTTCAGCAGTGGATAAAAATGCTATTGAACAGCATCACATGCTACAGAGAAATCATCCATGGGAGGAAGAGGCAACTGTTGAGGCAAACTTCACTGTTGTCTTATTTTAAGAATTGCAACTACTATCCCAGTCTTCAGCAACCACTGCCCTGGTGAGTCAGCAGCCATCAACATCAAGGCAAGACCCTCCATTAGCAAAAAGATTATGACTTGTTGAAAGCTCAGATGATGGTTAGCATTTGTTTTTAAGATTTTTTTTATTTATTTAAGAGAAACATGGAGAGAGATATTGTAAGAAAGAGTGGGAGGAGGGCAGAGGCAGACATCCTACAGTGCAGGGAGACCAATGTGGGACCCAATTTTGGGACCTTGGGACCATGTCTTAAGCTGAAGGAAGATGCTTAACCAACTTAGACACCAAGGCACCCTAATGGTTAGCATTTTTGTTTTTTTAGAAATAAAGTATTTTTTTAATTAAAGTATATGCCCCCTTTTTAGACATAAGTCAATTATATACATAACAGGCTATAGTATAGCAAAAACATAACTTTTATATACACTGGGAAACCAAAATGTTCATTTGCATTATTAGGATATTTGGTTCATTGCAGTGGTCTGGAACCAAATTTGTAATATCTTAAAGGTATAACTGTATCCATAATGAAGTGCTTGGAAACAAAATGGACATCCATCTATCTTAAAAACTTTAGATTTCATTCCACAGATAGGTCAAGTTTATTAATCCAATAAACTTTTATTGAGTCCTGTTGGGGATAAGAACCACATCATTCACATATAGGGAGAACAGAGCTGGAAAATAAGTGGTCACTGTCCATAGGAAACTTATAATATAGCAAAGGTTAAAGGAGGAGTTATAGACCTCTAAAGCTAGAAAGCATATAATAAGAGCCACAAGTAATGCAGAAACAATTCCAAGGGATTTTCAGATAAAGTAATGCTCATGTTAGTTGGATAATTGGGCAGGACTTCACAACATTGAAAATAAGTGTTATTCCAGGCAGAAGAAATGATGTAAACACAATTGAAGGAGTATGAGGTATTTTCTGGAAATAGTTTTTAGAGAAGACAGTGTTACTGAACTATAGAAAATATGGTAGAGAATATTTATAGGAATTTGACTATGTAGACCCTACAACACTAAAATGTTTTATCTAGTTGACAGTGGAAAGACACTCAAGGTTTTAGAACCCTTCCATAACATGGCCAAAACTGTGTGTGAGGAAGACATCACTTTAATTGTCACCTGGAGTAGTCTAGAATGGATGAAGATTGAAGTCAAGGTAATTCATTAGAAGACTGGTTCAACAGCTCTGGGTAAGATATAAGGACATAAATGAGTATGGTGAGAGAGGGAATGAAAGCAGCATCAAGGTGTTAATAGTAAGACTTGTCAAGCTATTGGGTAAGGAGAAAAAGGAGGAGCTAAATTTGACTTTAATGGTTTGAGGTGAGTAGAGTCTTTAATGATACACTGATAAAAACAGAAGAATCAAAAGAATGAAGGTCCAGGAAGGTAGAGACACCAGCTGGTCTCTAAGCCCAGATACATTGGTCAAGTCATCTATATTGTATGGATCCCCTTGAACTTCTATAAATTGAGTTGGGATTATTAAATAATTACTACTAACACATCCACTTCTACAAGTTGATTTTGGTGGGGGAGGAGAAGGAGTTCATTTTGAGGTATCTTGAGTTTGAGATATTTGTGGAATATCTATCAGATATCTAACATACAAATAAAACTCAGATTTTGGAGTTAGAAAACATGGAAATGTAGACTATTTGATGTGCATTCAAGACCATTCAGACCGTATTTTAATTTAGCAAAATGTTGTGGCAGAAATTGTTTACACTTGAGTTGTATCCAAAAGTCTATTTCTTTTCGGAAAAAAAAAGATGCAAATGTGTTAAACTATGTTTGACTTAGAAGCAGGTGAAAAAGTATCTTTTACTATTGTTAAAGGATCTAAATTGGTAGATGGCTTATGGTGAAAGTTTAAAAGTTGAAACTTCATAGGTGTCAAGTTATCACTGAGGAATTTATTACTTAATAAAGTCATTGTTACCACTGAAAACAACCTTGTACAGAAAGCAAGGTCATTTTCATAAAACTGCCTTACATGGAACAATAGAAGCTCAATATCTTTGAACTTTACTGAGGTGAATGGATCTGCAGACAGGGGAGTAATGGAAGGGACGTGAAGAGAGAAACATGATAAAACTGAGAAAATATATTCTTCCTTTTCATTCTCTTCAATGTTTATTAAAGAGGAAATAAGAGGCAACAATTTGAAATTGCTCAGTGTTTAGGTTCCAGACATACATACAGACAGGCCAAGAACTGTGAAAAATGAAATTTCTTTTTCACCGTGGTGCACATTCCTCAGAAGTTAATTTAATAGTCTAAATCATGCTTTTTAGAAAATGGTATGAAACATGAGAAACACAAGTCTAGTCCTATTTTACTTTCTTTATTTTTATGCAGAAGTATAATTTGTTTGTACACATGTCAGGGTGTCAGTCGGGGTGTCACTGACTTGTCAGTCAAGGTGTCAGTCAAGGTGTCACGTCAGTCACCTTTAGGTCAGGGTGTCAGTCATGGATTGACTTTGAAAAGTTCCATTCTTTTAGAGATGGCATGATAGAGAAACAAGTCTCTATTTCAAACTACGACATAACTCTGGATTGGAAGTGGAGGAGACAGTCCATCCAGATGGAGAGATTCACAAGGTCTCTTCCTGTGTTAATCTTATGGGTTGCAATACCATTCAATTTTTACTTCTACCTCTTTATGGTACACAGCCTCTAAGATGGTCTCCAGTGATTCATACCTCTTGATATTCATGACCTTGTATAATCCCTTCTTCTTGAGCATAGGCTGGCTACTACATCTAATAAATAGAATGCCACAAAAGTTATCAAAGATTAGGTTACAAAAAGACTGTGATTTCAGTTTTGGGCACACACCCACATCCTCCATCCCTCTCTCAAGCCTACCAGCTGCCATGTTGTGAGTTGTCCAAATGATAGGCCTAGTTGGTGAAAACTTGATACCTTTGAGGACCTAATGATTGCCAGCAGCTGTGTGAAGTAGACTGGAAGTGAATCATCCCCAGTAGCCCTGAAATGATGGCAACCACTACTAACACCTTGATTTCAGCCTTGTGAGAAGCGTTGAGCTAGAGGCACCTTGTTCAACCATGCCTAGAGTCCTTGTCCACAGAAACTGCAGTATAGCAAATGTGTATTTTCTTAAATCACCAAGTTTTGGGGTAATTTTTACCCAGGGGAAAAAAATACTCATATATTTTCTTAATGCAAAAGACTGGTGAACTGACCAATGGTAAGTTAGAAATACTGTTTTTTTCTTGAGTTTTAGAAGTTCTTTATAGAACTTGGATATTAGCCCTTTGTCTATATAGTCATTTGCAAATATCTTCTCCTATCCCATGGATTGCCTCTTTGTTTTGTTGAATGTTTCCTTTACCGTGTGGAAGCTTTTTATCGTGAAGTCCCAAAAGTTCATTTTTGCTTTTGTTTCCCTTGCTTTGGAAGACATGTCTGGAAAGAATTTGCTGTGGCCAGTGTTGAAGAGGTTACTGCCTATGTTCTCCTCCAAGATATTGATAGATTCCTTTCTCATATTGAGGTCTTTCATCCATTTTGAGTTTATCTTTGTGTATGGTGTAAGAGAATGGTCGAGTTTCATTCTTCTGAATATAGCTGTCCATTTTTCCCAGCACCATTTATTGAAGAGACTGTCTTTTTTCCATTGGATATTTTTTCCTGCTTCATCAAAGTCTATTTGACCATAGAATTGAGGGTCCATAGCTGGGATCTCTATTCTGTTCCATTAATCTACGTGTCTGTTTTTGTGCCACCCAAAAACAAATAATCAAGTAAAAAAAATGCAGAAGTCATAAACAGACACTTCTCAAAAGAAGATATACAAATCCTTAACAGACACATGAAAAAGTGGTCATCATCATTAGCCATCCGGGAAATTAAAATCAAAACCTCATTAAGATACCACCTTACACTAGTTAGAATGGCAACAATTGACAAGGCAAGAAACAACAAATGTTGGAGAGATTGTGGAGAAAGGGGAATGCTCTTACATTGTTGATGGAAGTGCAAGTTGGTGCAGCTACTTTGAAAAGCAGTGTGGAGGTTCTTCAAAAAATTAAAAATAGTGCTACTCTATTACCCAGTAAATACTGGGTATTTACCCCAAAGGTACAGGTGCAGTGAAAAGAAGGGTCATATACATCCCAATGTTAATAGCAGCAATGTCCACAACAGCCAAATGGTGGAAAGAGCCGAGATGCCCTTCAACAGATGAATGAATAAAGAGGATGTGGTCCGGGGCGCCTGGGTGGCTCAGTGGGTTAAAGCCTCTGCTTTTGGCTCAGGTCATGATCCTAGGGTCCTGGGATCGAGCCCCGCATCGGGCTCTCTGCTCGGTGGGGAGCCTGCTTCCTCCTCTCTCTCTGCCTGCCTCTCTGCCTACTTGTGATCTCTCTCTGTCGAATAAATAAAATCTTTAAAAAAAAAAAAAAGAAAGAAAGAGGATGTGGTCCATATATACAATGAAATATTATCAACCATTAGAAAAGATGAATATCCAATTCTTGCATCAATATGGATGGGATTGGAGGAGATTAAGATGAGTGAAATAAGTCAAGCAGAGATAGTCAATTATCATATGGTTTCATTTACTTGCAGAACATAAGGAATAACATGGAGTACATTAGGAAAAGGAAGGGGAAAATGAGGGGGGGGGGAAATTGGAGGGGGATACAAACTATGATGGGCTATGGACTCCAAGAAACAAACTGAGGCTTTCAGAGGGGAGGGTGTGCAGGGGATGGGCTAGTCCAGTGATGGGTATTAAGGAGGGCATGTATTGCTTGGAGCACTGTGTATTATACACATACAATGAATCATGGAACCACTACATCAAAAACTAATAAATGTACTGTATGGAGACTAACAAAACATAATTTTAAAAAAATTAGAAAAGTCACTGAAGAAGGTGTAAAGAAAAAAAAAGAAAAATTTTTAAAGTCAAATATGTAAGACCATATGGTTTATCCTCAGAAGAGCAAGGATTCATAATTATTATCACAAATGAGACATAAGTTTAGTTATGGGGACCTTTTTCCTTAAGGAGTAGATGATACCTCTTGAGGTATCTCAGATTTGATAAGGTCTGTTCTGACTCTTGGAGAGATATGATTATTAGAAGTCTTATAGGATCACTGGGAAAAGTACCTACTATGTCATTTATTTCACTCCTTCTCCATTGTTTTAATCAACTGAGTATACAAATAGGACACCATATTTAAATTGTTGATACTTTACCTATTATTTTTGTGTACTTGAACTCTCTTTGTTAATATTAAGAAGTTGTGGTGCTACCAATTTAGTGAACTATATATTAATCTTGTATGCTCTATTTAGTGTACCTCCTCTACCAGTATATATATTATATCATAATCTTGGCCCAAGTCATTAGTTGATAACATTGGATACCCAAGACTTTGTAAATTTTCATTTTCTACTGGAATTTTTTGGTATCATATCCTTGAATCCTTGCCTTAAAGTAATTTTCTTCAAACTGCACACCAGGTCTCTGAATTTTGGAATTATCATATTAATAGATCAAGAGGGCTATGTGACCCATGTCTTACATTCATGAAGGTATTTAAAATTTAGACTTTCACACAATCTTCAAATAAGGTTATAAACATATTTTTCATTGAATGTTGTACTTCTGGTCATTATTGAGCCTCAATTTTGAAGACCATATTATGGAAAATATTTATAATAACTTTTACAATTTTCTTTTAAGTATTACAATTATATTACATAGTATTTTTGTATTAAAATATTACTTTAATAATTTTTTTAATGTTCCACAATTTTGAGAACATTGTTTTGATATTTTAAAGTTTTTAATATATTGGAAGTCTCAGTAAAATGGTAGTATCCTGGGCTATTTGGTGTCTAGTGGTCTATAGATAGACCCAACAAATTCCTAAGTATGTTGCAACATGCTGCCTTCCTTTGCTCTCCTTTAGTAATTTTAATTTAAAAAATTGGAACTGGAATTGGTAAGAAAGGAAACAGTAGGCAAAAGGTATTTTCTAAGAATGCACACACCCTCTATGGTTTTTTAAAATCTAAGATAACTTCTTTTTGAAGATTTTCCCATTTTCCTCAGGCAAAACTTGTTGAAGTTCTCAGCATTTTCTTAATATCTCTAAGCTGGTCCTTCTTATACCTAATTATAATTTTGGTATTTATATATTATTTCTCCACCTCAACCCTCCACCCTCCATCAGACTACACTATGCAAGGCAGAAAATGTGTCATCCTTGTATATTCTATCTCCTAGCCCAACCACCACCCCTGGCATAGAGAGCACATTCTAGATGACTCTTTTGAAAAGGAGGGGAAAAAATAGGAGATTTTCTTCTTTCTTTTGTATATCAGTATGTCAAAAGAACTTCAGATTTTGTATATATTAATCTAATGTGCCTACTGGTCAATCTGCTTCATGGAAGATATCCTTGGTGTTTAGTATGCTCATACATCTGGAGAGGCAAAGTAAGAGTTACAGAAAGCCACAAGATGAGTTCCCTGCCTTCAAGGAACTTGCAATCTAATTAGTAACTTTGATGTCCTAATTGAAAAACCAGGTGTCTATTTGCAATCTAGGTACCTAACAGAATATGGTATGAGCAAGTAAAGAAACACACATGTTACCTAGTAGCAAAAGAGGCTCCTGCTCTCCCTTTTAACCAAAAAATTGCAGTGAGTTTTCCATATGTTTATTTTCTCATGGCACAAGATTTCAGTCAACATACAGAATCTCTTTGAAGAAAGAAAAGAATAAAATTTCATAAATAACATTTATGTAGAAATTTATTTAATCCTAAGTGATCAGAGACAAAAACTCTTTCACCTAACTCAAACCACATAAAGGACTTTCAGAAACGTTTGAGCATTCCTGGGCTCTGTTCCCTTCACATATCCTACTAGCCAAACAAGGAAATAGCTCTTTCTCTATGTGAAATCTCTTCTGTTGGACAATTAGTTCCATGTCTTGGGATCTCATTTCCTAAGGTCCTGCCAGTGACCTTCTCTTAAAAACCATTAATTTTGTGAGATTTTGGCCAGGTAAAGTTTGGTCTGGCTCCTGGACAAGGGTGATCCTGGGCGGTATTGTGAAGCTTACAGCAGTATTACACATTGCCTTGGAGTTGGAACATTTTTGGCCTTCCAATGACTGGCTCAGTAAGGTAAAATGACTGGATGAAGTCTCACCATGCAAGTCATAATTCTATAATCACAGTTGTATATATGTTTTTTATTTTAAAAAGAAAGTATTTAGCTTTGGGGTGGCAGGCAGCCATGGTGAGCTCTTTCAGGGAGCAATTGTGATCCTTGCCAGGGTTATTTATACTCAATGAAATGGTTCCTTGAGCTCTGCCCAGTGACTGGTTCCCCACCTATACACCCAAGTCCCATCAAAAATCAAACTAAACCAACAACACCTATGTCTCTACCTTCTTTCCGTGAACAGTTGGAGTTTTGTAAGGTTGCTTGGAACTCCTCTGGACTTTCCTTTAGAACACATCAACACTTGTTGACTATGGCTGGTACTTTGTTCCAGTGAAAAGGTCAACAGAAATAAGGGACATTTTCTTTTTGACTATCAGCTAAGATCTCTTACTTTTCATCATTTAAGATATGTTATCTTCCAGTACACCTACCTCTCTAACAGAGGGAAAAAACCACATTCTTAAAGGTATATGAATTGGCCATGTATGGGGATGTACCCTTCTGCTTTTCATTGGTGGAATGAGAATTTAAAGGGAGAGGAAGAGGGATCAAGAAGGAGAAATAATGACAAATGAAATAAAGGAGTAAGCACTAAGTTTAAGAAGAATCATTCATCTTTTGCTTTAATAAGTTTATTGGAAAGGAACATTTCCTGAGTTTAGATGTCAAAGACACTATTTCACATGTGTAGACACTATATTCCATTTACTTGATGTTCACTGAGTATAATCCTGGCTATTGAGAGGCACTGGAGGACTGGGTCAGTTCTCATTCTCCCCTGAGATTTAGATCTTCTCTATGGTAAAAGATTTCTGGCATTGTTGTTGGAATGAGAATGAGCTGATGTCCTGAGT
Source organism: Mustela nivalis (assembly GCF_964662115.1). Taxonomy (NCBI): domain Eukaryota; kingdom Metazoa; phylum Chordata; class Mammalia; order Carnivora; family Mustelidae; genus Mustela; species Mustela nivalis. Next base: position 46,446,188 of record NC_139020.1, read on the forward strand.
GTTCTTTTTTTTTTTTTTTTTGTATTTTAATTTTTTATTTTTTTTATAAACATATATTTTTATCCCCAGGGGTACAGGTCTGTGAATCACCAGGTTTACACACTTCACAGCACTCACCAAAGCACATACCCTCCCCAATGTCCATAATCCCACCCCCTTCTCCCAAACCCCCTCCCCCCAGCAACCCTAAGTTTGTTTTGTGAGATTAAGAGTCACTTATGGTGAGTGTTCTTTGAATGGGGGTGATCTAGAGTGAAACTCCTAGGCTACTCCAGAATGAGGCTCTTGTCTTCAGAGATTCTTAGGATTATAGTGGCCTCAGTAGTCTTGGCACCATCCTGTTCTCACCATTTCCATTTATTTTAGATCTAAGTCCAGGCAGGGATTGTGGGGAAGCCTATTTTAAATGTATTTTTGAAATCCTTGTAATGCTTAGTCTCTAAAGAAGTACTTGCATACTCTTTGAGTTAGGGAAAAGCTATTACTATCATTACTATTGCTGCTGCTAATACCATCTATTCTATACAAACTTCTAACGGATGTGAATAATCTTCAAAACCAAGATTAATACTCTGCTCAGTTTTAACACATTAGAAAACTGAAGTTCTAAGAAAATAAGGAACTTGCCAAAAGTGTTGACTAGTAAAAGGTAGAATCAAAATTTGAACACTGATTGTTCCAATTTGAAAACAGATGTTCATATTTTTTCTACTCTTAACCTGTAAGTCATTTTATATATGAATTATTAAGCATCAACAGAGTTTGATTAAGTATAAACTCACTTAAATGTTAAATCTCATTTTTATAACTTGAAATTTATTAAATAAGTATACATTTTGTATATGGTCTATTAAAATTCTACTCATCAAATATTTTTTTAGTACCAGGGATATGATTTACCACTGGCATAGATTAATGAGCAAAACAAATTCAATTTCTGATTCATGATATTATATTGCTTATTTTTGTTTTCTAGTGAAGGGAGACAAAATAAAATAATTTTTTAAAAGATTTTATTTATGTATTTGATAGAGAGAGATCACAAGTAGATGGAGAGGCAGGCAGAGAGAGAGGGAAGCAGGCTGAGCAGAGAGCCCGATGTGGGGCTTGATACCAGGACCCTGAGATCATGACCTGAGCCGAAGGCAGCTTCTTTTTTTTTTTTTTTTTAAAGATTTATTTATTTGACAGAGAGAAATCACAAGTAGAGAGAGAGGCAGCCAGAGAGAGAGAGAGAGGGAAGCAAGCTCCCCGCTGAGCAGAGAGCTCGATGCGGGACCCGATCCCAGGACCCTGAGATCATGACCTGAGCCGAAGGCAGCGGCTTAACCCACTGAGCCACCCAGGCATCCAAAATAAAATAATTTTTAAAATCTATATACAAGTGATGATAAGTTCAATGAAAAAAAATGAAGCAAGCTAAGGCAGATAGATAATGAGAGTAATAGGGAAGCTTTGTGGCACTTTAAATAAGTGGAATAAGAAAATATTTGAAAAGAGTCTTGAAAGAAATGATGAGGTGAGCCATGTGGAAATCTGGTAGAAGAGTTAATTCTAGTGTAGGGAACACCTAGTACAAAGGTTTTAATGTGGGACCATCACCAGAACTGCAGGAAACCACGTCTACATTGAGCAAAGGAGAGAAAACAAGAAGAGGATGTGATTAGAAAGAGGCAGCAGAGAGCCAGATCATGTTGATAATGGATAGTCACAGTCAAAGTCACGATAAGGGGTTTGGATTTCATGCTGAGATAGGAAATCACCTCATGAAAGAAAACATGATTTGACCTAATTTTTGATCAGGAAGGGATGCTGTACTTTGTCAAATGCTTTTACAGCATCTATTGAGAGTATCATATGGTTCTTGTTCTTTCTTTTATTGATGTGTTGTATCACATTGACTGATTTGCGGATGTTGAACCGACCTTGCAGCCCTGGAATAAATCCCACTTGGTCGTGGTGAATAATCATTTTTATGTACTGTTAAATCCTATTGGCTAGTATTTTGGTGAGAATTTTCGCATCTATGTTCATCAAGGATATTGGTCTATAGCTCTCTTTTTTGATGGGATCCTTGTGGGGTTTTGGGATCAAGGTGATGCTGGCGTCATAAAATGAGTTTGGAAGTTTTCCTTCCATTTCTATTTTTTGGAACAGTTTCAGGAGAATAGGAATTAGTTCTTCTTTAAATGTTTGGTAGAATTCCTCTGGAAGCAGTCTGGCCCTGGGCTTTTGTTTGTTTGGAGATTTTTAATGACTGCTTCAGTCTCCTTACTGGTTTTGGGTCTGTTCAGGCTTTCTATTTCTTCCTGGTTCAGTTGTGGTAGTTTATATGTTTCTAGGAATGCATCCATTTCTTCCATTGTCAAATTTATTGCCGTAGAGTTGCTCATAGTATGTTCTTATAATAGTTTGTATTTCTTTGTTGTTAGTTGTGATCTCCCCTCTTTCATTCATGATTTTATTTTATTTTATTTTTTAAAAGATTTTATTTATTTATTTGACAGAGAGAAATCACAAGTAGATGGAGAGGCAGGCAGAGAGAGAGAGAGAGAGGGAAGTAGACTCCCTGTTGAGCAGAGAGCCCGATGCAGGACTCGATCCCAGGACCCTGAGATCATGACCTGAGCCGAAGGCAGCGGCTTAACCCACTGAGCCACCCAGGTGCCCCATGATTTTATTTATTTGGGTCCTTTCTCTTTTCTTTTTGATAAGTCTGGCCAGGGGCTTATCAATTTTATTAATTCTTTCAAAGAACCAGCTCCTAGTTTCGTTGATTTGCTCTATTGTTTTTTTGGTTTCCATTTCATTGATTTCTGCTCTGATCTTTATGATTTCTCTTCTCCTGCTGGGCTTAGGGTTTCTTTCTTGTTCTTTCTCCAGCTCCTTTAGGTGTAGGGTTAGGTTGTGTACCTGAGACCTTTCTTGTTTCTTGAGAAAGGCTTGTACCGCTATATATTTTCCTCTCAGGACTGCCTTTGTTGTGTCCCACAGATTTTTGAACCGTTGTATTTTCATTATCATTTGTTTTCATGATTTTTTTCAATCCTTCTTTAATTTCCTGGTTGACCCATTCATTCTTTAGAAGGATGCTGCTTAGTCTCCATGTATTTGGGTTCTTTCCAAACTTCCTATTGTGATTGAGTTCTAGCTTCAGAGCATTGTGGTCTAAAAATATTCAGGGAACGATCCCAATCTTTTGATACCAGTTGAGTCCTGATTTAGGACCGAGGAGGTGATCTATTCTGGAGAATGTTCCATGTGCACTAGAGAAGAATGTGTATTCTGTTGCTTTGGGATGAAATGTTCTGAATATATCTGTGATGTCCATCTGGTCCAGTGTGTCGTTTAAGGCCTTTATTTCCTTGCTGATCTTTTGCTTGGATGATCTGTCCATTTCAGTGAGGGGAGTGTTAAAGTCCCCTACTATTATTGTATCATTGTTGATGTGTTTCTTTGATTTTTTTATTAATTGCTTTATATAGTTGGCTGCTCCCACATTGGGGGCATAGATATTTTAAATTTGTTAGATCTTCTTGTTGGACAGACCCTTTGAGTATGATATAGTGTCCTTCCTCATCTCTTATTATAGTCTTTGGCTTAAAATCTAATTGATCTGATATAAGGATTGCCACTCCTGCTTTCTTCTGATGTCCATTAGCATGGTAAATTCTTTTCCACCCCCTCACTTTAAATCTGGAGGTGTCTTCGGGCTTAAAATGAGTTTCTTGGAGGCAACATATAGATGGGTTTTGTTTTTTTATCCATTCTGATACCCTGTGTCTTTTGATTGGGGCATTTAGCCCATTAACATTCAGGGTAACTATTGAGAGATATGAATTTAGTGCCATTGTATTGCCTGTAAAGTGACTGTTACTGGATATTGTCTCTGTTCCTTACTGATCTACCACTTGTAAGCTCTCTCTTTGCTTAGAGGACCCCTTTCAGTATTTCCTGTAGAGCTGGTTTGGTGTTTGCAAATTCAGTTTTTGTTTGTCCTGGAAGCTTTTAATCTCTCCTTCTATTTTCAATGATAGCCTAGCTGGATATAGTATTCTTGGCTGCATGTTTTTCTCGTTTAGTGCTCTGAAAATATCATGCCAGCTCTTTCTGGCCTGCCAGGTCTCTGTGGATAAGTCAGCTGCCAATCTAATATTTTTACCATTGTATGTTACAGACTTCTTTTCCCGGGCTGCTTTCAGGATTTTCTCTTTGTCACTGAGACTTGTAAATTTTATTATTAGGTGATGGGGTGTGGGCCTATTCTTATTGATTTTGAGGGGCATTCTCTGAACCTCCTGAATTTTGATGCTCGTTCCCTTTGCCATATTGGGGAAATTCTCCCCAATAATTCTCTCCAGTATACCTTCTGCTCCCCTCTCTCTTTCTTCTGGAATCCCAATTATTCTAATGCTGTTTCGTCTTATCTTATCTCTCGAATTCTCCCCTCGTGGTCCAGTAGCTGTTTGTCCCTCTTTTGCTCAGCTTCTTTATTCTCTGTCATTTGGTCTTCTATATAACTAATTCTTTCTTCTGCCTCATTTATCCTAGCAGTGAGAGCCTCCATTTTTTATTGCACCTCATTAATAGCTTTTTTGATTTCAACTTGGTTAGATTTTAGTTCTTTTATTTCTCCAGAAAGGGCTTTTATATCCCCCGAGAGGGTTTCTCTAATATCTTCCATGCCTTTTTCGATTCTGGCTAGAACCTTGAGAATTGTCATTCTGAACTCTAGATCTGACATATTACCAATGTCTGTATTGATTAGGTCCCTAGCCTTCAGTACTGCCTCTTGTTCTTTTTATTGTGGTGAATTTTTCTGCCTTTTCATTTTGTCCAGATAAGAGTATATGAAGGAGCAAGTAAAATAATAAAAGGGCGGCAACAACCCCAGCAAAATATGCTTTAACCAAATCAGAAGAGATCCTCAATTATGAGGGGGGAGAAAGGGGATAAAAAGAGGCTCAAAAAGAAAGAAAGAAAAAAAGATAAAAAGAAAAGAAAAGAATTTAAAAAAAAGAAAATGAATAAAGAAAAATATAAAAAAGAAAAAATATATATATTAGATAAACTAGTTAAAAAAACGTTAAAAAAGAAAAGGGTAAAAGTTATAAAAACATTTTAGCAGAAGAAGAGAAAAAAAATGAAAAAGAAAAAAATTAAATTAACTGAAAGACTAAAAATATCACAGGGAGAAAGCCATGAGTTCCATGCTTTGCTTTCTCCTCCTCTGGAATTCTGCTGCTCTCCTTGGTATTGAAACGGCACTCCTTGGTAGGTGAATTTGGTCTTGGCTGGATTTCTTGTTGATCTTCTGGGGGAGGGGCCTGGTGTAGTGATTCTCAAGTGTTTTTGCCTCAGGCAGGATTGCACCGCCCTTACCAGGGGCTGAGTAATCTGCTTGTGTTTGCTTTCAGGAACTTTTGTTCCCTGAGCGCTTTCGGTAGAGTTCTGGAGGTCTGGAATACAAATGGCGGCCTTCTGGTCTCCAGCCTGGAGTTGCCGAGAGCCCGGGGCCCCACTCCTCAGTGCGCCCTCAGAGAACAGCACCCAGTCTCTCCCGTCTGCTTGACCTCCGGCAGCGCTACGAGCTCACCGAGCCTGCGACCGGTTCAAGGTAACCCTGAGCTGTGAGCTTACTGTCAGCTCTGTCTCTGTAACCGGCTTTCCCGTTCCAGTACCTGCAAGCTCTGCGACACCATCGCTCCAGAGGCTAAAACAGGGCGAAGCCCATGCGGGGTCAGTGTGGCCTCAGGTCCTGCAGGGTCACAGAAGGATCAGGGGTGTCTGAGTGTCGCAGAGCTTGCGGATTTGACCTAATTTTTAAAAAGTATCCCTCAGACACCATGTCAAAACAGGCATGGGAACAAGTATGGGGACTAGGGAACCCATATGAATGTTATTGGTAGAATACAAGGGAGTAAAGATGAAGAGTTGGGATTATGGTAGGAGAAATCAAAGGGAGCTAGTGGCAGAATTTGCTGATGGGGTGAATGCGGGGCATTTGATAAAGGAGAGTCGAAGATGATTCTGAAAGTTTTGCCTTTGGTAAGTAGAAGGATGAAAATGGTATTTATTAAGATAAAGAAGTTGCGGAAGGAACAGATTTGGGAAAATGTTTTAGGGGAGATCACACATTCCATTTAAAAAATGCTAAATTTGAGCTTTACTATATTAGCCATTCCAGGGAATCTTTTGAAGAGTCAGCTGGATATTAGAGTCTGGGGTTTAGGGAATCAAGAAAGTACAATTAGGAGATGCTGATGTATTCAAAACCATGAGACTGAAGGAGATTAGTTAGGTGAAAATAGAGAGTGAGTGAAACAAAGAAGAGACAATGTTCAAAGATAACCCTGAGGCATTCAAGTCCTAATGGCCAAGAAGATGAGGAAGACACAGCAATGGAGACTAATCTCTAACAAAGGAACAAGAGAAAGAATAGATAACGGTGGTTCTGAAGCTTAGGAAAGAGACTGTGTCAGGACTTAGGTAGTAAAGCAACTGTGTCAATAGATGTTATTAATTAAGTAAAGTATGGTAGGGCCTGACATGATTTCATTAGATTGAGCAACAGGGATATTACTTGATGCAGTTATCTGGTGGCACTGACAAGGAATAAACAAATCATTTTGAATAGAATTATTTTAAATAATTAACCCATTTAGTTATACCCTAAAACTTATATTCTAGTTGTGTGTAAATATATAATCAGAAGCACAGACATAAAGAAAACTAGTTCTTCCTATTTTACTTTTCAGAATTTGTACTTGGTCTGGTGAAGACTTCATGTTGAAAGGCCCTTCAAAAAACTGGAACTTCTCATGAGCCTTCAAAGGAGCCAGACTTTCTCTGATCTCCCAAGAATGAATATCTAACTCACATAGTGTATGATGCACACAATTAGAAACCGTGGACCTTACAAAAGGGAAGTCATTAAAATACCCTTTTGCCACCCTGGGAAATATGAGAATACACAAAAAAGAAAGCTGTGTCCTTAAGGAAGTTTCTAGCCTAGACACAAAGGCTAGAACTTTGATAAACCTGAATATGAAATGTCCAATGAGGTCCTCTTCTTTTCTTCACCTTTCTTTCATAAATCTATGAATACTATTTCCTCCTTCATTAAATTTTTCCTCTAAAAATATTAGTAGTATTCCTGGACCATTATGCAACTTAAAATTAGGTGGTAAATGATTAGCTTTGAAATAAGAAATAGCAAAGATTAAATTCTGAAAAAAAAAAAAAAGACATAAATAGGAGGAACACACAGAATTTCCTTTAAAAATAAAATGGGGCTTATGTGTTGAGTCTTCATCTTGCTTTTGGGTAAGCCTAGATTTATTCCTTCCAGGGTACAAAACAAAATAAAATAAAACACAGCCAGAGCAACAATGGCAATGAAGGAGAAGGAGGAGAAGAAGAAAAGAAGGAGAAGGAGAAGGAGAAGGAGAAGAGAAGGAGAAGGAGAAGAGAAGGAGAAGGAGAAGGAGAAGGAGAAGGAGAAGGAGAAGAAGCAGAAACAATGAACCAAACAAATTTATAGCTTTAGAAGATTTGGAACCTTTAGGGCTGTTTATATTCTGTATCCCTTTATCACATCCAACCTCTTTGAGGGTAAGACAGGCAAGTCAAAGTATTCCCCAAACAGCTTTTTTGCCCTCTCTTTACTTCAAATACTGAATTAAATGATGAAATTGTTACTAAATTTGAAAACTGTCAAGGTTTCTTTCTGCTCATTTTCTACACAGGAACTTTGGAGCCAGTCATGAAAAGCACCACCACGGCACATAGACAGGACTTCACTAGCATCCAATGCTTACACTTGCTTAATAAGGACCACCATGGAGTTGAGCAAAATGCTTGTTATTTCTGTAAATTAAAAGCAGGCATTTCAGAGCACCCAGTTCTGTAACATTTCTTGCAAAGCACAAGGGATATTTTTGGTAGAGGCCCAGGCCAAATACAAAAGCAGTGCTGCTCATGCCTCATTCCAAGGCCTTTTCAATAGTTCTGAAATACAGTAATACCCTGCACCTCCCAATTAAGGCATAGTAAGTAAATTTATTTCCAGGACCAATACTGGAGAAAATGGGACATTTATTTTTGGTAACCCTCCTTCTCTTCTGACTTTAGGTACCCAACTGTCCAAACTCCTTACTTTTCTTTTCTCCATGTTCCCAGCAACTTACCTAGGCTTATCTTTTTCAAATGTACACAAATACACATCTCTGAATCTTTCTCTATATTATTCTTTCCTTAAATCACTCACTCATTCATTCACTTATCAGGCATTTAACAAATGTGTCTTCTGAGCTTACCATGTGCTCAGCAATGTGCAGGCACTGGGTATAAAATGGTAAACAAAATATGATTCTGTATTTATGTATATCAATGGGAAGAGGCAAGAATCAGAGACAAGAATAAAAAGGAAAACTACAGAAAAGTGTTATGTAACATTAAAAGAATTAAATAAGATTATATTTTAGTAAGTGACTGGGTGGCTCCATTAAAACGTATCTTCCTGCACTAGCTTCTCCTAGGACTTCACTTTTGGATTTCCAAAGTAGCAAATAATTTTAAAAATCCATGTTTTTTAATTAAAAACTTCCTTTCATCCCTTTTAATTAATTTATAACGTTTGCATTCTTGAGATAATGGTACCACCCCAAGGACTGAATAAGAGTAGACATTTTAAGTACCAAAGTAATGGAGTGAGGTATTTGGGAGCAGACATGTTTTATCCCCCAGGCCGACCCAGCATTTGGATGTACTTGGCCATTTACTTGTTTTATAGATTTTCAACCAAAGTCTGTCTACTGAGCTATTAGTGCCTCTGTTTGTTTGTTTTTTTCCTCCACTGTATTACACAGGAAAGGACTTATAACCATTCCCAGTGGGTTGTTTCTCTTTGTCTTTTTGGCCCTGTACCCATTTTATCCTGTCTCTCCTCATAGCCATTGTCTGCCATTGCCTTGTAGCAGTGTCATTCTACCCCTGTCATAGACCAGATGATCTTATTTTGCCTCTTTGAAGGCCATTTTATTCCATACACAGAGGTCTTTTTTTTTTTTTTTAATTTAAAAAATTTTTTTATTTTTCTACCGGAGAGTGACAAGTTGTCTAACATTTCAAGGAATGAAAGCCTAAATAAAGGCATTTCCTTGTGTCTTAAAAATTCGTTTTGGCTCCATGCAATTTTGGGTTGCCACCTTTCCAAAGAAAATGAAAGGCCTAGATCATTAGTTTACAAATTTTATGAGTCTCTGAAATTCTTACAAGCTGTTTTTCATGCCTTAGACTCCAAACTCTCATTGTAGGATTGGGGCAGTGCCGGCTGCTGGTGGAGCAGACACAAAACAAACATCCCTGAAATGGCCATGTTCTTTCACTTTCAAGGAACCTGCAAGGGTATCTTAGTGTGGAGAGAAAGACAGGAAGAAAGACTAGGTCTAAACCCTTCAAGTGTACAAGCCCCAAAGCCAGAGATCATCCCAAGATGGTGGAGGAAAAAGGCAAGCTGACAGGCAATAATGGTCTGTACATGAAGCAGGTGGAAATAGTACACAAGATAGTTTTACATGATGGCATCTTTGGGCATGTAGCATGTTAGGACTCTGTAAAAGTTTCTCAAGACTTAGAAAGTAGTCTTAGGAGTGCCTTTCCTGCCCCTCCCAGGAACACGCAACAATGGTGAAGTTTTGTTTTGGAGTATCTCTTCAAGTGGACCAGGAGAAAAGTTAATGCTTCTATTGCAGGCACTGGGAACACTGCCAGCCACTAAAACTCTGAAAGTCAGCTCACTGGAATTCTGAAATTTAATGAAATATTTTGAAAAGCCCCATTCTAGATTAGTTTTCTATGTAATACCAAAAATTTGAGGCTTGAAAGGGTCCTTTGATATCTATGCCAACCCCTTCATTAAAAAGTGAAGGGCATGAGGCCTGAATAGGTAGAGTGACTTGTTTATGTCTTCTAACTACTTAAGAACAAATATGCAAGTATGCAGTTAATTAGGAAACATGAAAATATATGAAGTCAAATATATATTTTACTAATAGACTAAAGTTTTACTAATAGAAAGTTATATATTTTTATAAATTAAGTTACACACACACACACACACACACACGTACACACGCGTACACACACATTTGGGAAATTTAGAAAACCAAAATCAGACTATGACTGATTTCATAAAATAATGAAGTAATGGCTGGAAGTCAGTCACCTATTCTTCAAAGCACTTCATGTATAGAAACATCTAGAATATTTAGTCCTGAAGTAAGTAAAACATATGTTAAATGCTGTAACTTTTTAGAAAATAAAAGCTTTCAAATCTCTTAGTCTACTTATTTTTGGATATTCTTTAGGTTATTAAATAATTTATATTTAGGAATTAAAACCAGTATAACATCACAACTACAAAACGGCGCAAAACGGAATTGCTTATGCTAAGTCCCATGTTACCACACTGAGACTTAATTACAGTTCAGCTCTTCCAGAAATGTAATCTCAAACAAGTTTATCAGGTTTTGCCTGACCACACTAGTTAGGTCATTTGCCTGAGAGCCCCCTGTGATCCCCTAAAGGAAAGTGACCTTGCAGTAAGTAACCAAACCACTTTTTTGGTCTAGTTTAATGTCTGTTCCTGCTCCCTTCTGCTTATAAAAGCTTTTCATTTTGTACAGGTCCTTGGAGCTCCTTTCTGTCTGTTACATTGGATACTGCCCAATTCAAATCATTTTTACACAAATAAGCTCTACATTTTTAATATGCCTATTTATCTTGTAACAGTTCTTTCCAATCGTTTTTGGTTATACATCCTATTGCATAGCTCATTAGATTTAAAATAACCAGATTTGCTCACACAGACCCTCTAGAGTATTTATGTGTTCATAACATATCTACATATTGCTGAACTAATGTTTAAATTTAAATGATAAACAAGGGAAATTAAAAATAAGAAAAAGTGAGATGAATACTTTATGTATTCACTAATATAAAGTATTTTGCTTTCACTTAAATTAATGATTTTTTGCTAAAACCAAACTTTTTTTATTTTAAAATCTCAGTTTAATACGTTATGTATAGTGATATAAAAATTGGGTTTTAGGTTCAGCTAACTTTACATTTGTGTTAATTGCTGCTTTAATTTTTTTAAAGATCACTAATAATAATCCAGAGGTCCAAAATGAAGTAAGTGTGTCATGGGTTTTATTTAAGTCCTGAATTCATTTTTTAGTTTCATCCACCAATTATGAGTGGTTTTTGACAAAATTCAGCTAGCAAAGTTCCAAATTCTCTAATGTCATTGTCCTGAAAAATATGAAAAGGTAGTCTATATTTATATTTTTACAAAACACATTGAAAATACACTAGAATTTTTCATTTGGAAAGTGTTTTGGCTGGTGTATTTTGAGATTATTTGTACAAATGAAAACATTTGATTAGATATCAACTTTGCCAACAAAGTAACACAATGATAGAAATATTCTCTCACAAATTTTCTTTATATGAGGCTTCTTTTGAAAAGCTGTTTCTTGCTAAAATGTCACTGTTATCTTGAAGGGTCAAATTAATGGTATTTGTTTTTAAGAAAATATCTGCTAAGTAGCATACTACCAATAATAACTTGTTATCTTATCAAGGTCGACTCTGGAATATAGGTTTTTTGGTAACAGAGTTTATCTTATCTTTACATTTAACAATGGTTATGTGGATTGAGTGAAGGCACTAGTGTGAAAACTCTAGTCTTGTTAAATAACAGCATAATTGAATTTATTCTCACATTCCTGTGAATCAGGTTGCATATCCCCTTGGATACATGTAGCCCACTGTGGACACCACTAATGGGCTCTTTATTTTCCCATGTTTTCTTTTGGATCTAATCCATCCTTCTATACTCTGTTCAGTAAAGCTGCAACTGGGAAAACAGTCTACATTTTCCAGATTCCTTTGCTACCTGGCTTCCCCTTAGGTTCTGCCAAGTGGAAGTAATAGAGGCAGACTGGAATGCAGGAAGAAAAGGTTGTTCTTTTTCCTGTTTTCCTATTAGCATTGCCCTAGCAGTAGCAATTCACCCAGGCAGCAGCAGGTCAGCCCAGCAGTTTCTAGTTCACCCCAGTTTCTAGTTCTTTCAGCACTTCCCAGAGCCAGCCTCCCTGTGCCCATCAGAGGTGCCAGCAGAAGCCAGGTGGAGGTCCGAAAGGTCAGAGCACATATTCTCAGGGGAGTCCTCTGAGTGTCTAGGCTCTGTTAATCCCAATTCTTTCCTTCTGTTCATCTAGACCTAAGGCTGATATCTGCTTCCTTCAGTTCTCTTTGGGCTGAAACAAAGTGTTCCACTTTTGTTCTCTCACTCCTTCAATACCTGTGTAACTAATTCTCTATATTAAACTCCCTTTTCTGAAATACCTAGCATGGTTTCTGTTCACTGATTATATCTTAACTTCTACAAAGGATTTATACAATACGACAACTTAGATATTTTCACCTCATTAAAAAGCAAAACAAAGATGACTAGATATACTAAAAATCTAAACGTGAAAAGCTAAACTTTACAAATTTTAAGAAAATTTAGGGTCATATCATTATGTCCTCAGAAAAGATTTTTAAGGAAGACATAAAAATCATAACTTATCAATAACTTATCAATGAAAAATCATAACTTATCAATGATAAATCTGATTACAAACTATAAATGTGTGTGTCACAAAAGATACCACAAATAATTCTAAAAATTCTAAAACCAACAACAACAACAAGGAATACAAACAATCCAATGGAAAAACACAGACATGACTTAAATAAACAATTTTTAAAAAGGAAGCTTCAAGGACTAACAAATACATAAAAGCTTCTCAACCTCATTTGTAAACATGGAAAGGGAAGTGAAAGCAACAAGAAGACACTATTTCAGCATGAAGGCAAAAGTATGAAAATACCAAAATATAAAACCCTGAAAGGCCAATAGCGCTGGAAAAAACAATGCTCTTATATACTGCTGCAGGGGCATCAATCAGGCTCTTTGGATAACAATTGGGAATATTTACTGCAAGCAAAGATATCCACTATATCCTATGTACGTGACCCAACAATTCCACTTACACAATATGCATAAAAAGACATGAGTTAAGATGTTTGCTGCAATATTGTAATAGTAGAAAACTAAAAATAGTCTAAATGTCCATTAATAGGACAATGGATAAATATTCATACATTAGAACTATTCAGTGATTTAAAATATTCAAAAAATATGTATTTTTCAGCACTGTAAAAACACAGATGCTTTTTTCCTGAAAGTAATAAAAATTATGATTGATATGGCATATAAAAAGGAAAAGCTTTAGCTCATAAAAAAACAAACCTGAGGTAGGATAACCACGGTCATTATTTGGACATATCTTTAGGCAAACCTACTCAAAGTAGCAAGATGGCCACACAGTTCTAGGTCTTACAGATAGGACAACCTCCAGCAGACAATGAAGCCATGTCTTTCTATACTTTCAAGAGTAAGAGATCTTTACCCAAAACCTCCCAGGGGGATTCTCTTGTTTTACTGACCAGAATTAGGTCACATGGCCCTGTTTAGTCCACTCACTGGGAAGGAATGAGATTACCATGGCTGCTTATTCTAATTGGTACTTACCTTTGATATGGGGACAGGTTCTCTTTTCCTAAGGGATGGAAATCTCAACAAAACTGGGGCTCCTTTATCAAGGAATAGGGAGGAAATAGTTAATGGGTAGATAATCATTAACTCTACTGTAACTAAAAATAACACAAGATGGAGAAAGACATGCACAGCTTTGTGTCTTTATAAATACTTTTAAAGCACTGAAGGCATACGAGATATTGCCTAAAGAGGGACTCCTGGGTGGCTCTGTTGGTCAAGCATCTGCCTTTGGCTCAGATCATGATCTCAGGGTCCTAGGATCAAGCCCTGCATTGGGCTCTCTCCTTTCCCTGCTTCTCAGTGGGGTCCTGCCACTCCACCAGCTTGTGCTCCTCTCTGTCAAATAAATAAAATCTTTAAGATAGATAGGTAAATAAATGATAAGTATTATATAAAGATCCAAACATCTATAGTAAATGTTCAAAAACAAATGTGGGCACTTGAAGTGGTGGTTCTTGAGGTGTCCCATTGCAAAAATTGAGTTCTACAGTACATGACTTGCATCCCTTAGCAGTGTTCCAGATTCAGTGACTTCATGGCTTTTTTAGGAAAAGAAAGGGAATGACATGTGGAGGGAGACATCAGTGACAGCTACACATTTTATTTCTTTTAATAAAGAAGAAAATATGGCAATATGTTAACATTTGTCAAATGTCATAGGCAAAACGAAATCCATCATTTTAAGTATCAAATAGTTTTGGACCTGAAGCCCAGGGTACACTTTGTTGTGTTCAAATTCCTGTGTGTTGATTATCTGGCTTTTTGAAAAAAGGAAAACATTATTTCAAAGTACAAAATTGGTACATTTTAACCCGAAGCAAATATATTTATTTTGGCAAAACCATTCGAGATTTATGAATGATGATTAAAATGATCAAAATGTTAGCATTTCATTGTTACAATTCCAAAAGGCTATTCTCCAACATGAATTCCCAGACAAATGTGAATGTGGCTTTTGGCTATTTTTTTAAAATTGCTAGTCTGTTTTGAGTTATTCATTCATGTAAATCGCTGGGGAACAGGTAAGCTTCTGTTTCCTTCCTAAACTAACCCCTGCTTATGTACACACCCTAAACAGTTGTATGTGGTCAGAACCACTGCTTAAGCACTGGGAAATACACTCTAGCTGATTATGAACATAGTCCCTATTTTTTCTTTCCAATTTTCTCCATTTACTTTAGCATGCATTTTGATTTCCCAGGACAAATTGTCAGAGTGGTGACCTTTCCATTTTTCAGCTCCCTTCTCTTCTCACTCCTCCAGTATAGGATATATATTGTGTAGGGGCTTCTACACAAATTAAGAAAAACAGGGATTCACATAACTCTTGCCCATGAACATCAGTGGTCCCTCTTTCTGCCAGGTAGGAACCAAGAAGAAAAATAGCTTTTGTTTTGTCTATGAAAGCCTCACCCTCTTTGAAAAGTGGCATATGTTTTAATGAGTCTTCTGACTGATTATTTTGTCATCAGTACTGAGAAAAGCCAACCAGAAATATTTCTAAGGAGCTGCAACTAGGTTGGTAACTCTTCATTTTACATTCCAGAGCAATGGTGCCCAGGTGCCCCTTAACCATTGGAAAGTCTGTGGTTGAAGAAAGTCAGCACAAACCTCAAAATGTGTAGTCCCCTTTGGGCTTCTCATTTCCCTACTGGCTCATCAATCCATTGGCCAGGAGTAGGTCCCACAGGGGATCCTATACTTGAAGTCCAGGTTCGGTGTGATTTGAGTGCGGGATTTTCTTCTCATTCCCATCCCTGGCTCTGTTTGATTTCCCAAAGAGTAAGGAAAGGCTATTTCAGGACACTCTATCGAAAGCCATAGGTAAACCTGAACATAAAAAGTACTGGCACCATCAACAAGGTCTGAATATCAGATTAAAGGAAAGTCAGTTCTGAGTCATAACACAGCTCTTCCTCAATTGATTTTACTGAAAAATGAAGGAGTATCCTTTGTGAGCTGTGCTCCATGCACTTACAATAATACCGTAAATATTATTTCTGCTTGCTGGTTAAGACTTTTCCTTCTCTTTCTGAAGCTGTTTGTTTATAAATGTTATGTTATGGGTTTGAGTCGTTAACCTTTAGACAGGACTGCAGTTTAGTGGTTTTAAAGTGCAATTTAGTGGTGGGTGTAGCTTGAATGCTGCAGAATGGTATTAGAGGTCATTTTGGAGACAAGTATAACAGTGCTATTTTTCACTTAATTCAAAAAGGATCTGGGCAGAGGAATTCTACTGTTGACTCACCTTAAATGAACCTTTTAGCCACAGTCTCAGTTTTCATGGAGTCAGCATCAGATTTTTATGCCTACCTGTCACAGTAGCATTTTAGAGAACACCTATAGCAGTGTTTCCCCGGTCATATTACATCTGCTCTATTTATGGCTAGAATTAGCTGCAGATTTCATAAAAGGGGAATATACGTGATTTCAGTGTAATTTTTACTCACAGAAACATCTGGAGTGAGCATTCTTCAGGTTTTGTATTAAAACCTTCCTCCTAGAGGCTCAAACCACTTTTATACATAAAATTTCATTTGTCTTCACTCAACTACTATAATGTAAATTGGGGTCATGTTTTAATTACTTCCTTGTATTCCATACAGATGATATGCTATTATTTTATGATAAGTGAAGACTTCGAAGATATCGTCTCAAAGCAGAATAAAGGAAATCACTGTTTCTGTTCCTGAAAACATGCATCACTGTCAAGCTTTGGCAGGCTGGTGTCTGACCTTTTGTTCCTTCTATTATCTAAATACTTATTTGGCTTTAAGAAACCAGCCATGCATGTCTGAAATTATTACTAAATGTAACCCTCAGATTGTAATGTCAGTTTACAACTAAGAAAATGGTAACTTTAACCATGCTGAAATTTCAAAAAAATGTTCTTCTCAGGAAGGCATGGACCACTGTCTGCTTCTTCCTCAGTGGGGTGTTTCTTCCTAAGACACCACATCAGTCCATAAGCCTTACACTAATCTCTTGGCTACCTGTAGTCTCTATTAACAAATACTCCAGGTCACAATGCTGTGAAAGGGACACAGCAGTAGCAGAACAGAGAGGAAGGTCTTCTCACCCCAGTTTTATTGTCCTGTCCTTATGACACTTGGTGCAATGGTTCCCAGCCTTAGGGCCCTAGATTTCTATCAGTCCTCAAAACACAAAAATAAAAGCTCAGAGTTATATCTAATGAAATTTGAAGCCTCGCATGACACAGGTATTTTTTGCTATATTTTCATTTGTAAGAATATCAACAGAGTATATTAACACTGTAAGTTTATGTTAACTAACAGCACTAGCTAGCTATTATTTGTGTCTTTGAAAAGAAAAAGAAAATGAATTTTTGGGGAGCCTGGGGCTCAGTGGGTTAAGCTTCTGTCTTCACCTCAGGTCATGATCTCAGGGTCCTGGAATCAAGCCATACGGCTCTCTACTCAGCAGGGAAACTGCTTCCCCCTCTCTCTCTGCCTGCCTCTCTGCCTACTTGTGATCTCTCTCTCTGTCAAATAAAAAAATAAAATCTTTAAACAAATGAATTGTTACTTAATACATATGGTGAGCTTGGTGACACACACAAATCTTTTCAAACTCCAAACTTGAAGTATGTGGAGAACTATGGTGGTGGAAAATGTGGCTCCTTCTGTCATCAGTTTAGGATCACAGTTACAAAGGGTGAAGAACCCTCTCCTTCACAGAATTCCCACATGATGTGGCTTGATCCCTTACACAGAAACCTGGAGATCCAAGAGCTTCCTGAGTGCCAAGTATTAAGAGTATAATAAATTCCATTAAATGAAACAATTACAAGTAGGCTTCACTTCTTAGAGTCATACTCACTTGTTGCATAGATATAGTGGCCATGATGGAGGTTCTATGCTGGGCACTTGAAACAAAAATGCTCCTTAAGACAATTTTTTTTTTTTAATGTTCAATTAGCCAACATAGTACATCATTAGTTTTTGATGTAGTGTTCCATGATCCATTGTTTGTGTATAATACCCAGTGCTCATCATCACATGTGCTCTCCTTAATACCCATCACCCGGTTACCCTTCCCCCGCCTTCCCCTCCCTTCTATAACCCTTAGTTTGGTTCCTGGAGTCCAGAGGCTCTCAAAGTTTGTCTCCCTCTCTGATTCCTTCGCATTCAGTTTTTCCTCCCTTCCGCTGTGGTCCTCCATGTTATTCCTCACATTCTACATATGAGTGAAACCATAAAATAATTGTCTTTCTCTGCTTGACTTATTTCACTTAGCATAATCCTTTCTAGTTCCATCCATGTCAGTGCAAATGATGGGGAGTCATCCTTTCTGACAGCTGAATAATATTCCATTGTATATGTGAACCATATCTTCTTTATCCATTCATCTGTTGAAGGACATCTTGGCTTCTTCCACAGTTTGGCTATTGTGGACACTGCTGCTATGAACATTGGCATGCACATGCCTTCTCTTTTCACTCCATCTGTATCTTTGTGGTAAATACCTAGCAGTACAATTGCTGGGTCATAGGATAGCTCTATTTTTAATGGTTAGAGGAACCTCCATACCATTTTCCAGAGTGGCTGTATCAGCTTGCATTCTCACCAACTGTGTAAGCAGGTTCCCCTTTCTCCATATTCTCATCAACACTTGTTGTTTCATATCTTGTTAATTTTTGCCATTTTAACTGGTGTAAGGTAGTATCTCATTGTGGTTTTGATTTGTATTTCCCTGATGGTTAGTGATGTTGAACATTTTTTCATGTGTCTGTTAGTCATTTGTATGTCTTCTTTGGAGAAGTGTCTGTTCATGTCTTCTGCCCATTTCTTGACCAGATTATTCATTTTGTTCAGTGTTGAGTTTGAGAAGTTCTTTATAGATCTTGGACACCAGTCCTTTATCTATAATTTCATTTTCAAATATCTTCTTTCATTCCATGGGTTGTCTCTCAGTTTTTTAACTGTTTCCTTTGCTGTGCAAAAGTTTTTTAGCTTCGTGAAGCCCCAAAAGTTCATTTTGGCTTTTGTTTCCCTTGCCTATAGAGACATATCTTGAAAAAAATTGCTGTGACCAATGTTGAAGAGGTTACTGTCTACATTCTCCTCTAGGATTTTGATGGATTCCTATCTCACATTGAGGTCTTTCATCCATTTTGAGTTTTTCTTCATTTATGGTGTAAGAGAATGGTGGCTGTCAAGACACCATTCTTTCCCTCATGGACACTGCAGTCTAGTAGGGGTTACATATTTTTATCATATGGTCCATTAAAGAGAGGTAAAATTAGAGTCATGATAAATGCTAACAAGGAGAGGTACACGAAAACCTTGACTAGGGGATTTGACCTAGTCAGGAGTCCTCAAGGAAGCTTTTCCCCAAACTTAACCTGAAACTGGTAGTTAAGGAAGAGTTCACTAGTCAAGATAAGACAAAGAAGCATTCTAGCCAAAGGAACCATTTATGTAAAAATTCTGTCAGCAAGAAGCTGGGCCTATAAGAGGATAGTTTGGTGATGAGACTGGAGAGAACATGGGAGAGGCAGTGAGAAACGAGACTGAACATGTAGTGTTAAAAGTTTTACCATGAAGGACCTCTGAGGAATTTTGCTTTATCTTAGAATGGGAAGGTAATAAGGAGGGTGAGGGGTACATACTACACAATCAAACTTGTGTGCTGTTGGTTTTTTAAAAATCACTTTGGTTACAAGAAAGAGAAAAGACTGGAACAGAAGAAGAGAGACCAACTTAAATTCTATTACCATAGACCAGAGATCATGGTGGCTAGGATTCTTGCAGAGTTGCTAAAACAGAGTAGATGAAATCAAGAAATTTAGGAATCTCTCTTAAACTCTTTGGTAGACCCAGATGTCCCTATATTTGTCTATCTCCCAGGTCAAGAGATTTGCCTTGGTTTCCTATTACATCTTTGATCTTTTGTCCTATTTAGATTCTACTCTTAGTAGATGTATCTCAATTTTTCTATGGTTTATGCTTCTTGGTCACTAGTATCAGCTGCTTATTTTATTGTTAGGTTGACCTGGGGTACTGCTTTCTAGGTATAGCCCACAAATTGTCATGCAGGGCATGATGAGTAGAGTTATATTGACAGAGAAAGTATCTACTTTCATATCGTACCTAGGCAGGGCAGCCCTTATACAATGTAAAGTTTCCACTTTGGTGGAGGTAACCTTACCACCAAGGTTACCTAACAAGGTTTTGCTTAATAATAGCAAAGTTCCTTGATCAGTACTCAGAGAGCAGGAAAATCAAAGCTAACTTCCACAGAATAGATGGCTATAATTCTTACTACAAGTTCTGGCAGGACCACTATATGAGTGATACTGGCTGAGGTTATATAAGAGAGTGACCTTCATCTCCCTTTTTGTTTATTATGTGCAATAAGTGCTTAGTACATGGCCATGGTACAAATGAATCAACCAGAGAAGTATCTAGTCTGATCTGCCCAGAGTTAAAAAGAAAATGAAGTTATAAAGAATGGTTACATTCTGAAATCTCACCAAATATTCAGCAGAAATGAAAAGTTTAGAAACTTGGTTGAAATGAGAACCAAGACAGGATCAGAAAGAAACTGAAAAAAGAAAGATTTTGATGAGAAGGTAGCATGGGAAAAATGACTTGATTCTTATTTTGGCTGGAGGGAGAAAAGCTGGAATTGGTGTAAACTCTGAAGGACACAGCGTGACTATGCATGCCCCAGCTGGGTTTACTCCATCTCCTCAGGCTACTGTGACTGCCCAAGTTTCTTGACGTTTGAGTTTCTGGATTGAAAATCAGTCTAGACATTTTATTTTCAGACTTTCCAGAGGAAACTCAGATGGTAATCCTACCAGCACATCAAATTGAGAACCTGCAATGTTCTCACCTCATGACAACCATTTAGGCAAGGTTCAAGCCAATTCAAAAGAATAGGGAACAATTTCCTCTTTGTAAGAAAGTAAATACTTCCTTAAAGCCCATTATGTGAGTTACTAAAAAAAAACAAAAAACAAAAAATACTAATGCAAACTCTTAAACAACTTGTTTAAATGTGAATATAAGACCAGGGACTGTTAGAATTTTCACCTTTGCTCTTTGTTATTTCTAAATATATGTATATATTTTTATATTTAAGCCCCCCAAATCTTAAATTCCAAAGAAAAACTTGGAGATATAGTGAAAAGAAAAGAGGACTACAAATAAAGATAAGCAGGTTAGAGTTTAATTCCACCTATTTAGAACTTGCTACTTAATTTCTCTGGGTATCCATTCCTTTATTTAAAAAAGTAACAGTGTTGTATAAATGATCTGCAAGAATGTTCTACCTAAGGTACATATTTATTCCATTAGGATTTGTAAAAGATTTCAAAATAGAGCAAGCAAGCCTAGCTGAGTCTCGTTTAAATAGCATCAGAGACCATAAGGGAGGAGGAGCTTATCTACCTCCATTGAATTATTTTATTTGTTATATCATTAATTAATACCTTAAATATTTTTTGACTGATGTCCCTTCTTTCTCTACCAAATAGTTATCAGATTTTTTTAAAACAATATTCTTTGGGACAACTGGGTGGCCCAGTAGTTTAAGTGTCTGACTTGGGCTCAGGTCATGATCCCAGAGTCTTCACATCAAGTCTCACATTGGGTTCCTTGCTCAGCGGGAAGTCTGCTTCTCTCTCTGCCTGCTCTGCCTGCTGCTCTCCTTGCTTTTGTTCATGTTCTCTCTCTCTCTGACAAATACATAAATAAGTCTTTAGAAAAAAAAAGTAATCCCCTTTGAGGTTTTATTTATTTATTTATTTATCTGAGAGAGAGAGGGAGAGAAAGAGAGAGAGAATCTCAGACTCTGTGCTGAGCGCTGAGCTTGACATGAGTCTTGATCTCACAAACCTGAAACTATGACCTGAGCTAAAACCAAAAGTCAGATTCTTAAATTACTGAGACACTCAGGTGCCCCAGAGTTATCAAATTTAACAAATAAAATTAAAGGATGCCTAGTTAAATTTCAATTTCAGATAAACAACAGTTAAGTTTTTAGTCTAAGTTTTATATCCTATGCAATATCTGGGTCATACTTATATAAAAATTCAAATTTTACTGGACATCTTGTATCTCATCTGGCAATGCTACTACCACAGGCCACCTTTATACCTTAGTTTGTGTAAATAACATTCTACACATGTACTTTTATTACATATAAGAACATTGATTCTGACTGGAAGTTAGGAGAAAAACCTCTAAAAATATTCAAGTATGACAAATAACAAAATCTGTCAGATAATATCTCATTAAGTCTTTTTTTGAGGTAGGAGAATGGCCTAGGTGGCTTCTGGGAATTCCATTTAACCTAATATTTGTGAGTCCTTAAATCATATGATGATCAAGTAATAAGCTGACTGAAACTTCATGAAGGCAGGGGTGTTGTAGGTTTTCATGGAGTTTGGCATAATAGAGGTGCTAACCACAGTAGGCATTGAGTAAATATATACTGGAAAAATAAATAATAATATTTAAAAATACCTTAAAATCTGTTTATTCCAGAAATAATAAAGGAAAAACTAGAGCAGACATTCATTTTCAATTATGGATCCAGAGTCATAAGTTCCCACAGACACTTCATAGGTACTGTTTTACATTCATGCCTAAAGTTGCCTTCTAAGGTATTATGTGTGGGTTCTTAGAAGGCCCATGACTCTTTGGAGGGATTGAGTTAAACCAACTTTCTCCCCAGGTGTCATATAAGGGTTCCCAAAAAATTAATGTTGTGACTCCTAAATCTAAATCGTTTTGTAGACTCTGAGAACCACCTGGATATTTTCTTAATTCAGAGTAAGAGGCCTTTTAGAGTACTTAGAAATTTAATTTGGGGGTTACAAATAGAATCTATTTATAACTAAGGAAAGCCATGTTAACATAAAAAATACAAATGGAGGGGTACCTGGTGGCTCAATCAGTTAAGTGTCTGCCTTCGGCTCAGGTCATGATCTTAGGGTCCTGGGATCAAGTCCCACACCGGGCTCTCTGCTCAGCGTGGAGTCTGCTTTTCCCTCTCCCCCTCTCTGCTGCTCCCTCTGTTTGTACTCTCTCTTTCTGTCAAATAAGTACATAAAATCTTAAAAAGGAATACAAATGCAGCAATCAAGAAAGAAAATAAAATTAATTAATTTATATTTAATTTAGCCTTTACTCAGCTATTAGGGAAAATCTGAAGTTTTTCCAGACTTACATTTCTAAAAGAATCCTCAAGGTGAAAAGAATTGTAATATGACAATAATACTTCTGATTTTACCTCCTCCCAATAGAAATTAAAAAAAAAAAAAAAGGAAGAGAGGAAATACAGAAATTCTCTCATATGGTACTTTTGGTACTGATTCATGTTTTAAAAGAAGACTATTTTTTATTGTCATCCAG
Organism: Mustela nivalis; assembly: GCF_964662115.1. NCBI lineage: Eukaryota > Metazoa > Chordata > Mammalia > Carnivora > Mustelidae > Mustela > Mustela nivalis. Next base: position 46,469,249 of record NC_139020.1, read on the forward strand.
GGAAGGGTCTGTCCTAGCTTGAAATTGGTGGCAGATTTCTATAATAAGTTCACGTCCTTCTCCATCTCTCTGCCTCTCTCTTCCTCTCTCTCTGTATAGGCATAGATGGGGATGTATATGGGTGAGTGAGAGTAAGATTTACATGTTCCCATCATGAAGCTTGTATGCTCTAATAAACTTTTCCCACTGACACCACTTGAAATATTTAATAAATATTGAGCAGTCAAAAATAATGACACAAAAATAAATGAAATGCCTTCTCTTGAGTAAATAGCAGTTAGATGAAGAACATATATTCATTATTGTGAACAAATCATAAAATCATTAAATTGTATTTTTCTGTGCATTATAGATTCACTTATGGAAATGTAAGGTCATTTGCTAGGTCTCTGTTACAGAAAGACAGAAGCTTTGCACTCAAGTGGCTTTCAACGGAATAAGAAAGATAAAACACACTAATAACTTTGTTCAAAACTGTCTACTTTATATTATGCTTTTGCCTTTCCTTGGGGATGTATTTGACTGTTTCACTTTGGTTTTCTCATCAATGAAAATAGTACTGTGAGGGTTAAATGAGAATGTGTGTGTGTGTGTGTGTGTGTGTGTGTGAGCTTGTGTGTGTGAGCATGCATGTGTATTCATAGATTACCACAATGCCTGGGAAACCAAAAGCTTTTGGTCAATAGTAATCTTTATTATTATTATCGAATTCCTCATCTGACTGTCATCACAACCCTGGGATGGAGAGGAGAACTCTGAGCTTTAGGGAGATTAGGTGCTCTTCCACATAGCGTGGAGTTTTCAAAATCCAATCTTTACCTTTTTCTTCTGATGTCAGGTTTCTTTCATTATATTACATTTTCTCCAGAATTTTCCCAATTGAAGAAAGACATGAGTCATTAAACCAAAGTGTATCTGAATAGCAAGCAGGATATTTAAAAATTTTATACCTAGCTATGCTTCAATAAAACTTCTAAGCATCAAACATAAAGAGCAGAATCTTAAAATGACCTTGGAGGAAAGACCAGATTATCAAATAAATAAGCTTAGGCTGACTTCATATTTCAGAAACAGAAGACCAGTAAAATTTGGAACACTATCTGCAAAAGGCTGAGGGACAATAACTTAGTCTGAACCAAGTGACCAGCTTAACTATTTTCTATAGTGAGAACCGAACAAAGACATACGGAAATGTACAAGGACTTAAACCGTACCACAGAAAGATTTTTAATTTTAAAAAAAGTAATTAAAAGAATGTTTATGGCACAGAGAAAAGTAAACTTACAGGGAAGGAAAGAGGGAGCAAAACCAAATATTAACATGAATTCTATTAAATAGAGTGATAGATAAAATTGTTTCAAAAATATCTAAATAACTTCTTGAGTTTTAAAAAGACAAAACTTAAGTGCTTTGCAAAAATAAAAATATAATGGATTTTAATGGATATTTACATTGAATTCAGGTCCATGTGTTATGGAGGAAGGTGAAATCGTCAACTTTATTTTCTTGTGGTTAAATATATATGTTAAAGGACTAAGAGGGACAACTAAATAAAATTTAAAAATTAAATTTTTAATTTTTAAAATTAATGGTGTCCAAAGCAGCAGAGGGAAAAAAAAAGACAGAATAGTTTAAAAAAGGAAAAAAAAGACCAATTAAATGCTAACAACAAGAAAAAAGCAAAACAAAACAAAAACAAAAACTGGTATAGTAATATTTAAATAAACAAAATAGAATTAAAGTCAAAAAGTATTGATAGAAATGAAGAATTAATGCACCATAATAGGAATAATTCTGTAATAAATCATAATGCGTATGAGTTTGTGTATTTCTAATGGGACATTCTTAAAATGTATAAAGTACCAACAGACACACGAAAAGATGCTCAAAGTCACTAAACAGGGAAATACAAATCAAAACCACAATGAGGTATGACCTTACACCTGTCAGAATGGTTAATATAAAAAAGACAAGAAATCAGTGTTGACAAGGAAAAATTACACATACGCATATATACATAAGGTAAAAACTGGCAGTGTTGAGAGTTAAATGTGTGCATAGGGGACATCAGACTGACTGGGCTTAAATCTTGACTCTACAAACTACTAGCTTTATGAACTTCTTAATTTCTTATAACCTCTTTGTCTGTAAATGGGAAATGATGCACTCACCTCACATAGTTGTTGTAGAGATAAAATAAATTTTTATATGCAGAGGATACATAACAGTGCCCAAATGAATAGATGCATTAATTTTTAGTAATTGAGGTAATTATAAGAATTGGTTCCTGGGGTGCCTGGATGGCTCAGTTAGTTAAACATCTGCCTTTGGCTCAGGTCATGGTCTCAGGGTCCTGGAATCTAGCCCCACCTCAGGCTTCCTGCTCATCAGGGAGCCTGTTTCTCCCTCTCCCTCAGACTGCTTCTCCCCCTGCTTATGATCTCTCTCTCTCTCTCTCTGTGTCAAATAAAAAAATAAAATCTTAAAAATAAAATTGGTTTCCATAATAATGTGCAAATTTATAATCAAGCATAATATAATAATATGTGTATGATTTTCTATAACAGAGGATATATATTGAACCTTAACTCTAAAAAATAAAGAATATGTATTTTTCAAGTTATTGAAATATTATAAAATTAATCACACACTAAGTCACACATAATATCTGAACTATTTTCAAATAATTTCTATCACAAAAATAAGGTCTTCTTTATACATTAACTATTTAATAAAAATAAGATATGGTTATTTTAGGAAAGTTAACATATTTTCATATGTAAAGTATGAGGGAAAATGATCACAATAGAAATTAGAGAATATTTATAAGTGACTAAAAATATAAAAATAGGTATCAAAATCTGAAAGATGCTAGTACAGTAGTAATGACAGGGAAATTTATACATATAAATGTACTCAAAAAATAGTGGTTGAAAATAAGTAAGACAGAGGTTTAACTCAGATAAGAAAATAGGAGAATAAATTAAATAAAAGGGAAGCAAAGAAAAATTAATAACAGTAACAGAAAATAAATAAAAATCAACAAAACAAAGACAATTTCTTCAAAAGAAAGAAGATAGACTAACATGATCAATAACAAAGAGAAAGAGCATAAAAAATAATAATAGAAAAAGAAATGGAAATTGTAAAAAGGGAAAGGAGTATATTTCCACAATTTTTCAAATGTCAAAAGCATTATGAACAAATTTATGGCAATAAACTTGTAGATTTATATGAAACTGACAACTTTTTAGGCAAATATGACAGCAAAATTGCCTCAGAAATAATAATTAATGTAATAAGTTATATAATCAGACCTTAAAATATTAAAACTTCTAGAAAAAAAATAATTATACTGTATAGAAATGTTTCATAAAATAGAAAATGAGGGAAAGCTACCCAACTACTTTTATGAGGCAAACATCTTCATACCCAAAGCAAACATGAATAGTGAAAGAAAATCTTATAGATACCAAAAAATTCAATAAATTTCAAGACTCATTTATGACTATTTTTAGCAAATTAGGACTACCAGGAGTATCCCTGAACTTATTGTCAGTGAACACCATACTTTTATGTGAAACTCCAGAAGCATTTCCAATTACACTCAAAAGCACTATGAGACTGCCTCCTATCACTGCCTCTAATAAACACAGCATTGCAAATTCAAGGCAGACAATAACAAAAAAGGTTTAAGACATATAAGAAGTATAAAAACTAGCAAAGTTATCCTTATTGAATAAATACTAGTTATAAAATCCAAGAAAATTTGTAGACAAACAACTGAGACTAAAAGAAAATATTCAGCAAGAATATTCAGTACGCAAGATTTTATCGACATGTAAAATCAGTAGCATTTGTACATGTGAATAATCATCAATGAATAAAACAATAGCAAAGACACCCAGTAAAATATAGAAATAAACCCAGGAAAAGCTGTACAGTAAGTTTTCAAGTTAGAAAAACTAAAAATTTGAATGATCTTTTAAAGCACTGAATAAATGGAAAATTATGGTATGATAGAAGACCTAATATCCAAAGACCTAATATCCAGTTGACCCTAGCAGTCTACATTTGTTCAACAATAATCTTAGAAAGAATGGGTGTGAGGAGTAGCTAGGAACTTGCCTAGCTTATGCTAAAATTCATATATAAATAAAAATCCACAGTTAATAAATTTAGAAGAAAAATAAAAGAGGATATCAAGATATATTTAATATTAGAGTTACTAAAATAGTATAGAGCAGAAACTGAAATAAATTCATAGACAAAGGGTCAGAAAAGAGAGCCTGAGACTGGTTTGTACATGTATTGAAGTATGAGAGAGAGGTAGTATTACAAATTGCTAAAAAATAATGGATTTTTTTTATAAATAACATTAGAACAATCAGCTACTCAAAAAACCAATTCCAAATATTTGAAAGCTTTAAATATGAAAAGCAAAACTTTAAAACTTCTAAGAAAATATAGAATATGTTTATGATCTTGAAGTTGGGTAGGAGGTATTAGGTAAGACCTAAAATACAAAACTGAGTAAAAACTGTTATGTTTGTTGATATTATAATTAAAACTTGCTATTTATTTTTTTAATTATTTTATTTTATTTTATTTTATTTTATTTTTTATAAACATATATTTTTATCCCCAGAGGTACAGGTCTGTGAATCATCAGGTTTACACACTTCACAGCACTCACCAAAGCACATACCTTCCCCAATGTCCATAATCCCACCCCCTTCTCCCAAACCCCCTCCCCCCAGCAACCCTCAGTTTGTTTTGTGAGATTAAGAGTCACTTATGGTTTGTCTCCCTCCCAATCCCAACTTGTTTCATTTATTCTTCTCGTACCCACTTAAGCCCCCATGTTGCATCACCACTTCCTCATATCAGGGAGATCATATGATAGTTGTCTTTCTCTGTTTGACTTATTTCGCTAAGCATGATATGCTCTAGTTCCATCCATGTTGTCGCAAATGGCAAGATTTCATTTCTTTTGATGGCTGCATAGTATTCCATTGTGTATATATACCACATCTTCTTGATCCATTCATCTGTTGATGGACATCTAGGTTCTTTCCATAGTTTGGCTATTGTGGACATTGCTGCTATAAACATTCGGGTGCACGTGCCCCTTTGGATCACTACATTTGTATCTTTAGGGTAAATACCAATAGTGCAATTGCTGGGTCATAGGGCAGTTCTATTTTCAACATTTTGAGGAACCTCCATGCTGTTTTCCAGAGTGGCTGCACCAGCTTGCATTCCCACCAACAGTGTAGGAGGGTTCCCCTTTCTCCGCATCCTCGCCAGCATCTGTCATTTCCTGACTTGTTGATTTTAGCCATTCTGACTGGTGTGAAGTGATATCTCATTGTGGTTTTGATTTGTATTTCCCTGATGCCGAGTGATATGGAGCACTTTTTCATGTGTCTGTTGGCCATCTGGATGTCTTCTTTGCAGAAATGTCTGTTCATGTCCTCTGCCCATTTCTTGATTGGATTATTTGTTCTTTGGGTGTTGAGTTTGCTAAGTTCTTTATAGATTCTGGACACTAGTCCTTTATCTGATATGTCGTTTGCAAATATCTTCTCCCATTCTGTCAGTTATCTTTTGATTTTGTTAACTGTTTCCTTTGCTGTGCAAAAGCTTTTGATCTTGATGAAATCCCAATAGTTCATTTTTGCCCTTGCTTCCCTTGCCTTTGGCGTTGTTGCTGTGGCTGAGGTCGAAGAGGTTGCTGCCTGTGTTCTCCTCAAGGATTTTGATGGATTCCTTTCGCACATTGAGGTCCTTCACTTGCTATTTAACAAAATACCACAAAGTTAAAGGAAACTGCGGGATAGGAATTTATATTTGCAGAGTGTTACCAATAAAGATTTTGTTTCTAGAATCTGTCTGTAAATGATTACAAATAAAATTAACAGTCCGATACGAATAAAGAGCAATATACATGAGCAAGATATTCAAGAAAAGAAACATTCAAATAATCAATCAAAGAGTAAAATGTTCAACCTCACAAATAATTATGGAAATGAAAGTTAAAATAATGTCCAAATAAGTACCACATAGCTTTTCAAACTCAGCAGACAAAAATGGCTTTACTCTAGGGTTATAAAGGTTGAGGGATCACAGGGATTCTTATATATTGATAGCAAGCACAGAATAACTACTTTGGAAGGAAATATATAGCAACAGTTAAATTTTAATATGCTGAATTAGTTTTGCTGTCATAATAAATTACTACAAACTCATGGCTTAAAACAATGAAAATTTGTTAGCTTACAGTTCTGGAGGTCAGTAGTCTTCATGGAGCTCACTGAGCTAAACTCAAGGTATCTCCCTTCAGGGATGCATTCCTTTCCCGAGGCTCTAAGAGAAAATCCATTTTCCCCGCCTTTTTTTCCTTCTAGGAGGCATCTCTTTCTTGGTTCATGATCTCCTTCCCCCATAAACAAAACTAGCAATAGCTGGCTGAATTCCTTGCTGGTGGCATCCTTCGACCCTTTAGTCCACCTCCTCTACTATCAAGACTCATGTGATTCACCTGGGTCTTCCTGCATTATCCAAGATAATCTCCCCTTCTGAAGTTCCTTAACCTTAATTACGTTTGTAAAATCCCTTTTGCCATGTAGGGTAACATAGTCACAGGTTCCAAGGACATGTTTGGGAGAGCATTATTCTACTTATCATATGCACATGCACTCCTTGAACAAGCAGTAGCATCCTACTTCTGAGGACTAAAGGAACTATATCACAAATGTGCT